>NW_020664463.1:10663952-10810754 GCF_002925995.2 Terrapene triunguis | reverse complement strand
GGCACCCTCCCCCCGGCCGCCGGGGGGAGAGCGGAGCCCCCGCCGGGGCTCGCCGCCCTCACCCCGGGGCTCTGGCCACCCTCCCCCCCGGCGCCCTCCCCCCAGCCGCCGCCCCCCCCCCCCCCGGGGGGGGGGGGGGGGGGAGGCGGCCAGAGGCTTTTTTGCCTGGGGCGGCAAAAAAGCCAGAGCCGGCCCTGCCCATAAGGCAGGTAAAGAAGAGGAGAGAGGTTATGAAAGAGCTAGAAAGAGAGATTCAGGGGCAACAAGCAGGGTTCACAATGGACAGAGAGGGGAGACAGAGAAATGCTGGAGAAGAGAGGGAGAATCTGGAGGGAAGAGTTGCACAGCTATAAAAACTGTCTCTGGACAAACCCAAAAAACTACTTTTTTAAAGGGGGTTTATGCTGGTGTAACTTGGAAGTTACACTAGTATAACGAGGTTAATGGAGTGGTGAAACAGGTATATTAATCCTATGCATACATAAACACAAAGGTATGAGATTTTAGAACCATCTAGTATATCATGTTAGTTCAGATATTGTTTTGTGACCAAATGACCTTGACCTCTGGGCAATAGCCTTTGTTCAGAGGACCTGTGTAGTGCTTGGGAAGACAGAATTCTTCCCTACTACCCCCAACAGGTCGGGGCTTCTGCAATTAGCTACTACACTGGCTCTGGGGCTTCCTTTCCTGGCAACATTGGCACTCACAAGGTTTATCTTCATTGTGGCAACCTCCATTCCCCCAGACCTCCTTAAAGAGCCAGGGGGTTCTCCAGTGCTGAGAGGCCACTGCGGGAGAGTTAGTACAACCTCAGACTGCATTAACATTCCGGTGGCATTCCTACAAGCTGCTAAGTGAGGCAAAGCTCATCTTCCACCTACCTACAATTTCACCCCCTGCCTGCCCAACACTTCCATATTCTTATCCTGAACCTCTAGATAACCCTTAATGGTCAAAAAACATAGTAGAGGTTGCTGATCCCCCTCCTTTTACAGGTGCAGATCATTGTGACATGATCTAGCCCATAGAAAATGCTTTGAAAATGGATTAAGAGCAAAATTTGACTAATATTGTTATTTAATTCCATAATTATTTTAGTTAAATTTATAGGAACTTGGGGTTCTCTTACCTCAGGTGAGAGAGGAGTTCAGGGACACCTCCATCAGAGGATGAGGAATGAGGTAAGGGCTGATTAGCCCAAACCTATTAATATGTTCTTCTTATGTAAAAATATTTTAGGCACTCAGCTGATTGTGTGTAAATCTCATTAATTTAAAAAGGGATTGTACACATTTACTGTAATGGAGGGCAGGATTGGGCCCATAGTCAATTATTTCCCCTATTTTAAAGTCTCTGGTATAATGGTTGTGTTTCTTTTTTATCTGATCTTCCATAGTAGTAATACTGCATCTAAACATTGCTAAGCTGGAATGTGTGGGTGGGTGTCAGTGCAACTGGGTTCAAAACAAGTGTATGAGGTGCCTAAAACTTTCATTTTCAGTGTATCATTTTCAAATCTGACACACTCTTAACCCTTGGTACATATTACTATATCTAAACTCCTATTCAGATCAGTAGCATTCTGCAAGCTGAAAATCTACACTGTGGGGTAGATATAGTGGAAGACTGATGCATAGTAATAAAACGCACCAAACATGTATTTGGAGTAGCCAGTTTTCAGAGTAAATAACTGCTGTGTTTTGTTATTTATTTATGAACAACAGAATACAGAAGTCCATTTTGCTGCCAAAGAGTTACATTTTCAAAAAGTTAAAATTAATTAAAACTGTGCAGCTAAAATCCTATTCAACACTTTCAAATTTTACCTCTAAAAAGCAGCAGCAAACTTCAGTTTTTAGATGAAGCCAAGTCTTCTTTATAAATTCAATTTCAGTGACTACAAAATATGGAGTTATATTTAAAATAATTGAATTATTTTTAAAGAGGAAATACTTTGTTTTCAGGGTTACATGCCAAGCTTCAATCCAGTGCAATTTCTAAACTCTTGAAAGCAGGATTTTCATAACACAAATGGCAACTGTCTTTACTATAGCTATGCTAGCAAGTACTGCTAATATAAAAAAAAGCTATTATAAACACTTCCATTTTTAATTCAAGGACATTTCTTAAAAATATGTTAAATGTTAGTATTTTATTTTATACATTTATAAATTTAAAAGTACAAGTTTTGCTACTCTAAGCAATACTAAATACCAAAAAAAGAAACAGATGGCTTTTGGTCTTATACTCTAGTTTCCTTGTAACTTCTCACATGATCATTATAACTGAATGGAAAAGAAAATATGTTTCTTCCATAACTACAAGAAACCTGTCACCTAATCAGAAAAGACACCACTATCTTCAGATGCAAATAACACTTTTCAATATTAACCACACTTTACATAAAATGTACCCGCAGGATAAGAATTACAGCTGTATTATTAAGAGAAGAAATATGAGAAGTGGAATTATGCATGCAGACACTGAATCGAGTCCATGCTGCTGTTAGGGAATGAAGACTGCCAGGCATTATACAATAGATCTTTCTAGGTTTCTAACATTCTGAAAACTGCAAAGCACTGCACTTCTGTTTTTAATTATTGTAATAAGGCAAAGGACATTATTAGTAAAAATCTAACTGCTTGGGAGTGTTTGAGAGAATGACACATTTTGGAAGGCTAGCTTTTCTTATTTATTTCAAGAACTTTCATGTAATTTTGTTTTACATAAGACTCGATCCATCTTAATGTTAAGGAAAATTAGAATAACAGCAACAAAAAAGAGGGCTACTAAATCTGTTTGCAAAGCTCACACTGACAACTGGAAAATCTGAAAAAATTACAACTTAATGCACCAGCTATGACAATCTATAATAAACATCTCATTGTCCCACCTTGAACACATCTAAATGCTTTATACAGTGGAGTTGTGGTCCAATGCTTAAAAAAATGGACTGGGAGTCAGGAGTCCTGGATACTTTTCCTAGCTCTCCCACTAACTTGTGTGATTTCAGTAAGTCTCTTAACCTTTCTGTAACTGAATTTACCCAATTGTATAAAAGGGGATAACAGAGAGCAGCTGTGCAGCATAGTTCATATCAGTAATATGCTTTTGGATTATGAATGAAAAGTGCTAGATAGGAACAAATACTATTTTGTATACTGATTTGCCACTATTAATTGCGGTTTGCTTCACGAACCTCCTCTAGGATTTCAGAGCCCAAGCCCAGACCCAGGAGCTCTGCAGATTGCATGGATTCTGCAGCCCAGAAAACTCCTAAGGAGGAAGCACCGCTCTAGGGCACCCATGAAGCACGTACATGGGCTGCCAAATTCTTTCCTAGATACTGGAATAGCAGGGCCCACATGATTGTCTCATATGGCAGTCAGATACTGGGAAGGTGCTGAGCATGGACAATGTCTCTCCGATGTCCAGAAAGACATGGGTGCTTCACTGGCTTTCCTAAAGGAATCTGGGGGAACTTTAAAGAATCTGTATGGGCCAAAGACAGTGTCTTTTCACCCTAACCACTGAGGCAATGAACTTTGCACACCGAGCTAACTTTTACTAGCATTGAGCATACCATTGTACAGTTTACAGAGTCTGAGGGTCTTACGTGCCCTAGAGATCCATGACAACTGGGGTCACGATTGGTCTGTCAGTTACTACAACAAAATGCATCGTTCTATTAATTTGTGGGAAGAGTACTTTTCAATAAGATGTGTGGGAGCAGCTGAGTTAGCTGTCTAGGCTTGTAATTGGATGGAAATGCTTGTGTACTAGTGCTCAAATGACCAGCAAAGCATTCTCCACCTCATCTGATAGCAAATTTTGATTTTAGGACTATGTTTAAAAGATTCCATGGTTACATAAAAAGTTTTAATCTTGTATTTTATCACTCGATTACAGTGGGGGCCAGATCCTCAGCTGATGTCAACCAGTATAGCTCCATTAACTGAGGATCTGACCCATGGTTTGCCCACAAAAACATACAGTAATAAATACAATGATATATACAAGATGGAAACTCTATCTAGGGTTATTCTGCAATATACCATTTTTCTTTTGACCAATTTTTTACAGCAGACATGGTTTCAAGTTTATAGGTTACTTTTTCAAGATAAAGTATTATCAAGAATGTTTAGAATTCATAACGGGATGTTGTAGTTTGTACCCAGTGGCACCTCCATCAGAGGTTGAGGGGGATATACTACCCTAAGCTCAGACATTTTTTTAGACCTCTGTAAAACTCAGCTTTGAATTTCTTTGCTTTTATTGGCTTAAGTTTCACCCTTTATGTTATGTCAATTTAGGCTTTTGTTCTTTTTAACATGACCCTTTTTCTCTTTCATGGTATATGCGAGCATTACTTGGAATAGATTGAACTATACGGCTGCCTTCTCCATAGACTTTCCCCACTATGACTGGCTGAAGGCCGCACCATGATTTATAATATATTCTGTGAATCCATCACTGATTTTGTGTGTATGTTCTGTCTAGTCTGAGGAAGGGCAGAAAGTCGCTCAGCCTAAATCTTCTCAGGAACTGTCAAAGAAAGATATCCTTACACGTATACAAGAAGTAGTGACTGCTCGCTTTAACACCATTGCACAAGAATTTAAAGATATCGATTGTGAGAAAGTTAATACAGTATCAAAAGAGGACTTCCGGGGTATTTGCAACCGTCACTTTCTGCTTCTGACAGATGAACAAGTAAGAAAAGTATTGATTATTTAAGTGTACAATTAACTAGATTGGCATAGAGTATAGGGATGTGTGTATACATGCTAGTGTATATATGCAAGTAACCTGATATTTTTGGTGCAAAACAAAAGGGATTGGAGAATATTATTTCATAAATATTTATTGCTGCAATTATGAGGGATTGCTTTTTCAATAATATCTGAGTATGTATGTGAACTACAATAATTGCACGCTCCCTAAAGGTAAGCAGTACGTAGTGCATACCTATATTAGGATACCAGCAGAATAAATTCAAATGTCAGTTGCACAAATCTTTAGGCACACTCTAGGCCTACAGTCCTGATGAGGAGTCTGTCTGTCTTTGTTGCATAACCATTCTGGTCCCTCAACAGGATCTCCACTGGTTAAATTCTGTTCTCAGATATACAGTGCAGCTTTCATTGAAGTCAGCGGGAATAGCATGCGTGTAGCTGAAAGCTGAACTTGGTCCATTGGGTCCAATTTTTCCCGAAAATATATGGTCACAACTCCTATTGATTTAAGTGGAAGTTACACACATTTATACAAGGGAAAATTGGGCTCCAAGTCTACTTTTTTCTTTTGCATCTTCTGACCATTTTTAAAGCTTTCTATGTGCCAGATCCTGCAAGCCAGGCTGGAAGTCAAAACAGCTTGGTCTAAGGGTCAGATTCTCAGTTGGTGTAAGGAGGCATAGCTCCAGTTAAGGCAATGGAGCTATATCAGTTTACACCAGCTGAGGATCTGGCTGTAAGTATTTTATTCAAAGGACTTTATTAGGTCTAGACTATACATTGGTGCACACGAGATGGGGAGAGGATGCAAGAAATCCTCCATCCTTGTGCCCTGTGCAGTGTCTGGATACAGTAGTAGTCTTTACATCTCCCTGAGCCAAGGACTTCTCAAGTCCAGTTGTATTGCTGTGCTCACATCAGCCATCATACGGATTAGCTGAGTTGACTTGCTCATGCAGAGACAGAGACTTCATCCTCTGCAAGGATGGCATAACGGCCTTGCTATCCTATGGACATTGAATACATTGTATCTATCGGAGCCACAAGGACTCCAGGAGTTTCTGCTCAAGTGGCAAGTTTCTGCCCTGCTCCCTACAAAACCTGCACACAGTTTGACTGAAGAGCTTATCCCATCTTGATTCCATTAAATTCCTGTACTTCCATATCAACAGAGAAATCTGTAAAAGTTCTTCTATCATTTGTGATTTTTGTGTGCCAGGAGGTTTTTTTCTCTTGGACAGATACCCTCTTGGCCACTGTATTTTCCAACATTTGCTTGACTGCTTCAGTGAATATTTTTTCAGGTGGAAGATGTGCTTTTGATAGCCCCCGATTCAGAACTGTATTCCATAGGACCACCTGCTGCACTGACTTACTGTTGCCAAAGTAACTACAGTTCACCCACTTCATAGACAGCTGAGTTCCTTGCAATTTTTCAGTTCTCTGACTCTTCATATTCACATATGTTGAATAACCATATTTCTTGTTCTTGAGAATGACTCAAGAGTAGTCAGATTACTTCTGTAGGCACTGGCTAGGAGATCAGCTGCTAGAGGAAACTATGTCAGCAAATTCATCCATGCTGTCTGGCAGTGGTACACAGGGACTCCTTCATTTTCTTTATAGTAATCTTCATAAGTGTCTTCTGTCATTTGCTTGTGTTAATAACTTTACTGTCTGACTGAGCTTCCAGAGGAAGCTTCACCAGCATCAGTCAGCAAGCTGGTGGCTTTGGTTTCCATGCTCCCCTTAGCAGGGAGAAAACTAACAATCGGGAAAAGACAAATAAAAGTTGAAAGTCTTCTAATACCAAGACTTATTGGCACAATTCAGCAGCTCCATGCTAACCTCTTTTGGATGGACACTGCTGCAGATTCTTTTTTGGATTGTACTGATGTTCCCCATGAAATGATAAGTGATTTGTAAACAGAAAACCATCTAGTCGCTGGCCATGTTCCTGATCATACAGGCCCCCGAGCTAGCGTGTTTTCAGTGAGATCTGGTCAAGGGTCTTGATCTGGGTTCCTTGCAGATGGGGTATGCTGCTATGTCTGATCTTCAGTCCCCTCTGCTGAGGTGCATTGGCTGGGGTGTCGTGTGAGGTTTTGCTCTAGGTTCCTTGGCACCTGCTTGGGGTGCCCTTGGTTCGTTGGTTCTCTGAAGTTGAAACTGGTGCTCTTTATCCTACTGTCATGCAGGATAAAGGTACTGCAGGTACTTGCAGTTTTCTGTTGCTGCTTCTTTAGACTGAATGTTTTCTTGTACTATTGATCTGTCTGTATCCATCAGTTGTCTCTTGTCATATACTTTAGATTGTAAACTCTTTGGGACAGGGACTGTCTTTTTGTTCTGTGTTTGTCCAGTGCCTAGCACAATGGGATCCTGAGCCATGACTGCGCCTCCTAGGCATTATGATAACACAAATAATAAATAACAACAGAGGCAGGCATAAGAGTTAGTTGCTGGCTGGTTGCTAAGCAACTAATCTTCTTTCTCGGCAGCTGTTTGGTCTCTCATCCTCCTGGGGCAAAGGAAGTGACAGTGGTTTGGAGCTTCTCTCTAGGAAATCTCTTCCACTGCTCAGCTACATTTCTAAAGCTCCCACTGGATCAGCTGCAGCCTCAGTGGAGCTTTTTATGCCCTGACTGCAGCTTGAATTTGGCAAGAATGACTCTGATTAGCCTGCAGTGCTGAGACAATGGAATCCAGCCCCTCACCCTCCTCCCAGATTCTATATCTGCTAAACCAAATGTGAATAGTGCTGCAGCTTCCTTGGCTGGAGTTATCGTTATTCTGTCAGAATGGGATTTCTGCCCCAAAGGCAGGGTGGATAGAAAAACAGAAGGCAGCCTGAGCAGAGATTTCAGTAGCTCAGCAGCTGTCCAACATTCCTGCTTCACAAGAGCAGCCATGTCATAATGCGACAACCTGAAAAATGTGGATCCTCTAAACAATAAAGAGTTCCTCACTGCTTTCTACAAAATGTCCCGAGTGACTTTTTTCGTAGCAGATACATCCATGGATTTCCAAGTCCCCGCATTTCACAGCTAGACTCCAAACTGTGGCAGAGACTGTGGCCCTATGGCATAAATTTGATCTAGTTGGTACTATTGAAGTCTAGTGGGATGACTTGGATGATTGGAATGTTAAAATAATGGTTATAACCTATTTAGGAAGGATTGAGTGGGGAAAATGGGAGGAGGAGTGGCTCTTTATAAAGTCGACAATGGCATTATCTGTTTCCATGTTACTGGTAACTCAGAAGAAATTGTCTTAAATGCTTATGGATTAATGTCCTAGAAATAAAGCACAAGATGGGAATGAGTTGGTGTCTGCTACAGACCACCAGATGACACTAGGAAACAAGAAAACTGACTTCTCACACACTTATCTATAATGTATAGGGGAAAAGGCTGTATGACCTTGGGGGACTTCAGGTAGAGTAACATATGCTGGATGTCTCAGGCCTCCAGTACTAAAACATCCTTGGAGTTTCTAAATGTTCTAGATGACAATTTCCTAACTCAAAAAGGGGGGATTCTATATTAGATCTTGCCTTGACAGATAAAGAGGAACTGATCACAGAATTAAAAATTTATGGCAGGTTAGATATGAGTGATCACGACTTGATCATACTTATAATGTGCAAACAGAATAAAGTCCAGATCAGAACTATCTCTACTTGGTGCTTTAAAAAGGCCAATTTCACAAAGCTGAAAACAATTGTGAGCCAAATCAGCTGGGAGGAAGAATTTAAACAGAAAAATGTGAATGATAAGAGGGAATTGTTTACGGACACTTTACTAGATGCTCCAAAAGCCACAATCCAACAGTGGAGGAAATAATATGTTATAAATGGAAGAAAGGGGAAGTTGATAGTAATGAACATAAGTCAGAAGCTAGGAATTATAGACAATTGAAAAGGAAAGCAAAGGGACACAAGAAGATCAATGGCCAACAGAGTTGATGACACCAAGAAGGTTTTTAAGTATACTAGGAACAAAAAGAATCCCAACAATGGTATTGGTCCTTTACTAGATGGAAATGGTAGAATTATCAATAATAATGCAGAAAAGGCAGAAGTGTTGAATAAATATTTTTCTTCTGTATGTGAGAAAAAAACAGATGATGTAGTCATATCATATGAGAACACTTTCCATTCCATCTCAGGAGGATGTTAAACAGCAGTTACTAACGTTAGACGTGTTTGAATCAGCAGGTAACTATCATCCAGATAACGATCATTGGAACAATGGGGAAGACTGGAAGAAACCTAATATTGTGCCAGTATTTAAAAAGTATAAACGGGATGACCTGGGTAATTATAGGTAAGGCTACAATTTAATCACAGAGGTTGTGGAAGTCACGGAATCCATGACTTCCGATGACCTCCGTGACTTCAGCCTGTGATGGTCGGGAGCCCGGGGTTTCCCCCGCTGCACACGGGGGCAGGGAGCTCCAGAGTACCACAGGTGGTGGGGGTACCCTACAGCTCCTGGCTGCCGCCGGTGGCAGAGGAACCCCCGAGTTGCTGGCTGCCGCGGGTGGCAGGGGAACCCCCAAGCTCCTGGGCAGTGAGGGAACCCCTGAGCTCCCAGCTGCCACAGGTGGGGGGGAACCCCCGAGCTCCCGGCCACTGCGGGCCCCCAGAGCTGCAGGAGGTACCCAGCAGCTCCTGGCCACTGCAGCTGGCGGGGGGACCCCTTGGAGCTGAGGGCAGCAGAGATACCCTGCAGCCCCCAGCTGCTGCAAGCGGTGGGGACCCCCACAGCTCCTAGCTGCTGTACAGCTGCCCTGCAGATCCCCATTTTGTCACAGAACTTTTTAGTAAAAGTCATGGACAGATCACAGCTTCTGTGAATTTTTCTTTATTGCCCTGACCTTCTTGTGACTTTTACTAAAAATATCCGTGACAAAATCTTAGCCTTAATTATAGGCCTGTCAGTCTGACATCGATCCCAGGCAGGATAATGGAGCAGCTGATACAAGATTGAATTAATAAAGAATTAAAGGAGGGTAATATAATTAATGCCAATCAACATGGGTTTATGGGAAATAATTTCTGTGAAACAACTTGTAATATCAAGTTTGGATGACAAAAGTAATAGTGTTGATGTAATACTTAGACTTCGGTGAGGCATTTGACTGTGCCCTGGACAACATTTTGATTTAAAAAACTAGAAGGATATAAAATTAATATGACTTATGAAATGAGCCAGGAACATCAACCCCAGAGGAAAGTCCTGACAGAAAACCCAAAACACTTCTTCATTCCAAGTAAAACACTCAACACGACAGCTAAAGAATGGGCCTAAAACCAGACCCTAGGTTGGGAGGGAGAATGGGCAGCGCCCAGAATCAAGGTATGAAGTATTTCACTTTCCCTTTTTAGGAGCAAAAAGCCTCCCCCTCCACCTGAAGAGTCCTCCACCCTGGATTCCATAGTCTTTAGAGTAAAAAAGCAGTCAAGGGGAGTGGTAGCTGTTTTACAGCTCATAAAGCTCAATAAGCAGATGACAAAATAAAAATAATGGGATGGAAACTCTGCCATCCATGATAGCAACTAGCAGGGTGGGCCTGATTCTCATTTACACAAAGGCCCCTTTATACTGCCAGATATTATGTCTCTTCAGGTGATATTTTGATATTGACA
Organism: Terrapene triunguis; assembly: GCF_002925995.2. Classification (NCBI taxonomy): domain Eukaryota; kingdom Metazoa; phylum Chordata; order Testudines; family Emydidae; genus Terrapene; species Terrapene triunguis. The sequence goes on along the minus strand of NW_020664463.1, from coordinate 10,800,362 downwards.
GGCCCTGCAAAGCCATGCGTACATACAGCTATATGATGTTGCCATGGCAGATCTTTCCAATCTGCATACAGCAATTTCTGCTCCTAATACAAGACCCTGCTGTTAAGGCTGTTATTGCTCAAAGTCTTTACTCAAGTGTTACTAATGGTCATTGCCAGGATAGAGACACAAAGGACCTCACCGTTATCCCTTTCTGGATGATGCCCAACTTTTAATTACATTAGAAAGGCTCAGTTGGAATCCATGTAACACTATAGATCAGAGGTGGGCAAACTATGGCCCGCGGGCCACATCCGACCCGCAGGACCGTCCTGCTTGGCCCCTGAGGTCCCGGCTGGGGAGGCTCGGTCCCGGCCCCTCCCCCGCAGCCTCAGCTCGCTGCGCCGCCAGCGTTCTGGCACACCACTCCTGCTGGGCAGCGGGGCGGCGTGGCTGGCTCCGGCATGGGAAGGGGGCGGGAAGGGGGAGTACTGGGATGCAGTCAGGGGACAGGGAGCGGTTGGATGGGGCGGAGAGTCTGGGGAGGCGGTCAGGGAATGGCAAACGGGGGCTGGATAGGCTTGGGAGTCCCGGGGGTCCTGTCAGGGGTCAGGGGTGTGGATAGGGGTCGGGGTAGTCAGGGGACAGGGAGAAAGGGGGGTTGGATAGGGGGTGGAGTCCCAGGGGGCAGTTAGGGGGAGGGGGTCCTGGGAGGGGACGGTCAGGGGACAAGGAGCAGGGGGGGTTGGATGGGTCGGGGATTTTGAAGGGGGCAGTCAGGAGGCGAGAAGTGGGAGGGGGCGGATAGCGGGCAGGGGCCAGACTGTTTGGGGAGGCACAGCCTTCCCTACCCGGCCGTCCATATAGTTTTGCAACCCCAATGTGGCCCTCGGGCCAAAAATTTGCCCACCCCTGCTATAGATGGAGTATTTCATATTAAAAATAAGTTTCACATGGTCTGGTCATTCTTCGTGAAGCAATGGAAAAATCAAGACTCTGTTGTCATGGACCGTTTTGTAAAAGTAGAGGGCTTAGCCATGGTGCTCTTGCCAAATGCCAGGGAGGTATTTATAGTGTATCTACCTAAAACTCTCTCCCTCCTTTTCTACAGTTTCCATTGTATGAACATTCTGCTTCTTCTCTTCTTGAACTCAACTGTTGCTATATGCCATCCCAAAAGTGGCTGTAATATTTAATGTTTGTAAAGCACTTCGAGATCCTCAAATGAAATGTGAAGTAATTTTTTTTTTATAATTCATGACATGGTAGCAGCCAGGCCAATGGGGGAAAGTTGAAAGAACGTTCAAAATATACGTTTGCCCTTTGAAGTTTGACTGCAAGCTTGCCATATCCACCAAAGCCCTAGGGGTGACTAGCTTCCTTGAGGGTTTACGTTTCTGCTGAAAAACAGATTAAGTCAAGAGCAGTTTAAGTTTCACAATTTGATTATATTTAGAAAAAAAATCAGAAATGAAGGCTTTAAAAGGAGTGCTACTGCCTACTGAAGCATGGTTTAGTGTGACTCATTTGACTGTGAAGTGTGATACCCTTACTTACATTGATTAGTAGTTTATACCATGAGTAGTCCCATTTAAGTCAATGGAACTACTTGTGGAATAAAGTACTATTCAGTGTGGATAAGTGTATTGCAGTCTGGCCCTTAGAATTCTGTAAGTTGCCATTGGGCCAGATTCTTTATTATTATTTGATTGTGGTAGTACCTAGGAGCCTTAGTCATGGATCAGATCCCATTGGGCTCACAACTTGGGGTCTGATCAGAGAACAAAAAGAGCCCTGCCGCAAAGAGCTTGCAATCTGAGTATAAGACAAGAGACAACAGATGAATACAGATAGACTAGAGCAGGGGTCGGCAACGTTTGGCACGCAGCTCGCCAGGGTGCTTGCCCGGCCCGCCAGGGTGCTTACCCTGGCGAGCCGCATGCCAAATGTTGCCAACCCCTGGACTAGAGAATACAAGGAAACAATGAGACGGTATTGGTCAGCATGCAAGGCAATGGTATCAGAATACCAGCAGCCCGTTATTTTTTTTTAGTCAGCATCACAGAAATGGAAAGTTTTAAGGATAGTTTTGCAGCTGTTTATGGGAAGCTCCTCTCAATATATGGGGCAGCATGGGAGAAACCACAAGTTGCCTGTTTGAAAATTTAACAAATGGACCATAGATGTTGACTTAATGGGTCTGTCAAAGGCAGGTGTAATGAATGAGAGATGATGGGTGGGGTGAAGGGCCTTCAGAGTGAAGACAAATAGCATTTTTGGTATGACAGGAAAGACAGAACCAGTGGGAAGATGTAAAGTGACAGGCTAGGAACATGACCTTCGCAGCAGCATTCTGAATTAATATGAGCAGGACAAGATTTGATTGGTCAATGCCAGAGAGAAGGATGTTGCAGTAATCAAGAGGTGAGATGGACAAGAGTGTGTGTGGATGGATAGGAAAGGCTATATCTTAGAGATGATATGCAGAGAGAATTTGCCAGATGTAGATATAGCCTGGATGTGAGGATCTAGAGAGAGGTCCAAGTCAAAGATGACACCCAGGTTTTGGTCCTTGGTGACTGGCAGGATAGTGGTGTTATCCACGGTGATCAGGAAAGGAGATGGGGGAGTCTATGAGGTGAAAGATCAAGAGTTCTGTTTTAGCCATGGTGAGCCCGAGCTGATGGCTAGACATTCATGAGGACTTGTGAGAAAGGCTGAAATTTTAGTTTTGACAGAAAGAGACAAGTCTGGAATATAGAGGTAGTTCAACTAACTTACTGTACCAGTAATCCCATTGGAATCAATGGGACCATTCATGCAGTGAGGGGCTATTCAGCATGAATAATAAGGGTCAAGGGTGCTGGAATAATTTGTATAGTGGTGGTGCTGAGAGCCACTGAACCAAATTGTAAACCCTGTATATGATAAAAACCACTTCAAGCTAGGGTGTGCAACAGCACCCCCAGCACCCCTAGCTCCAGCACCTATGATAAGGGTATCTGAATCTGGCCCCATCTCTTCTGAAGTAATACTGTATATTATACTGATGCAGTTCATGACACTATATTTTAACTATATAAGGCTGTAAAAGGCTGTAAAGTTTTCCTACGGCATTCATTTAAGTTTTGCAATGAGACATTTTTGCCCTCAGAGTGAAATAAAATTGTTGATGCAAATACAATAACTGAAAAATCTGAACAGCCTGTTGAGATGTTAGTAGAATTTAGGTGCACCTGATAGAATGAGAAACTTGCTTCATGGTACTTAGACAGGATGCAGGTGCATCGTGCATTTGATTTACATTTTCTGTTAAAGCATTCTTATATACTGTAGCTCAGTCAGTGTCTAATCAGAAGGTTTAATAGTCTTAAACAGCTCACTAAGGGCCCAGTTCAATTAAAAAACGTCCTACAGAAATCCCTTTTTCATTGTTTTCCCAGACTTACACAGACTTCTGCAGAGAAGCTGTAAATTTTTTTATTAAATTAGGCCCTAGGATTCCTGTGATTCCAAGTCACTTTCAACAATTTCTTTAACAGTCTTAGTACATAATATACTTTTCCAGCTAGCATTTACAAAAATGGTCTTTTGCTTCTCCATTAGTTTGAAAACCTCTGGAATACAGTGCCTGTTGATGCCGATGGAAAACTGAAGTACTGTGATTTTTTGAAGAAGTTCAACTCCGAAGTAGTGACAATGCCATCAGATTCTCCATCCACAAACAATGCTCCATGTTCCTCCAAGCCCACTACCCCTGCTGAGCCTGGGTCACGGTTACCTTCTCAACCTTCACGTCCCAAGACAGCATCTTCTCCATTAGGTCAAGTAAAAGTAGGTGTTTGATCACTTAAGGACTTTTCTAGGTTTTCACATTTATTAAGGGCCTGATCCAATACCAATAGAAGTAAATGAAAATATTCCCACTGACTTCACTGGGCATCAGATCAGGTCCAAATGTCTGTTGATAAGAAGCTTTGGCACTTAGCAGAGAATTTGGGATGATAAAAAAAATGGACTTGATCCTCGGTAGATATAAACTGAGTAGCTCAATTGAAACCAATGGTGTTATGCTGTTTATACCGGCTGGGGATCTTGGCCATTGTCCTACTAACTCACAAATGAGTCATATTGCAAATAAATACCTGTTATTTAACATAGGACAGTCACATTTGTGGAAACAAAGTAAACAGGCCCAGCCATAAAAGCTCAGATGCTGAAAAAGCAACATAAAAAATGTAAGATTTTTACCCGTAGGTCACCAGCCCAAGCTAGTATTGACCAAAAGTTATTAACCTCTGATAGCTGTTAGGCAGTGTGACGGGGCAGACTGGCCCCGCACTGGGACTGAGAGAGTTAACCCTTCCCTGCTGGCAGAGGAAGCCACGCCCCTGAGGCTCTGCTGGGCATGCTCCAACCGGGAGTCAAGCATAAAAGCCTGCAGAACTGCTCAGTCAGGGCTGGTGGCTGGGGAAGGAGGATGCCCAGCAGAAGCTCCAGCCCAGGAGCAGTTGCAACCCTTCCAGGAGGGAGCTGAGGAGCCAGGAAGCAGGCCCAGAGACTGGCAGCTGTGCGAACCCCAGGAGCATCGGGTGCTGAGGAACCTGGAGACCCTGATGCCACAAGGACTGCTACGTTTGGCGGACTGGTAGGAAGTTACTCAGGGAAGGGAGTGGTATCTCCCACCACTCTGAGGGCAGCGTGTTGCGGTAGGATTCCCCGCTGACCCGTGGCGGATCACGCCATCACTGACAGGGCCCTGGGTCAGAGCCCGGTGAAGGCGGGTGGGCCTGGGCTCCCCTACTGGGGGTCTCTAACCCCCCTCCCCTTTTGGGGGATGACATAGTTCACTGACCCCTCTCTCACCCCAAAGGAGGTAGATGAACTCCGGCCGCTGGGCCACGCTATCCCCCGGGGGGAAGAATTTAGAAAGACTCTGGCCACTAGGCTGCACTATCCTGCCGGGCGAAGAGAGTGTAGAGAGACTCTGGCCATTGGGCCCCACTGCTTTAGGAGCACACTATAGGGACTCTGGCCACTGGGGAAGGCGGATTTGAGGGACTCTGGACATTGGGCCATACAGCCCTGACTACCGGGGACGTAGTAAGACCAACGTAGATGCAGGGAGGCGGGGTTAACCTTGCCCCCCCCCTTGAATCAAAGGGGTTGACGAGGTACAAAACCCGCCACAGGCAGTCTCTAGGAAATGTATTGGTGGTCTGAGTCCAGTTTTTGGTGAATGTTTACTTGGGTCACAAAATCTACCATCACAATTGGCAGCCTTCTCTTCAGACTCAGCACGGAGGCCAAAGACTGAATGGACAGAGGGACTAACCTGGCCCCATCTCCCATTTTGGTTAGAAGCACCTTGACAGGGCAATGTAGGGGAGTTTTTCCACTACAGCTTTCCAGGACTGCAGTCTCCTGGAATATCTCTCTGGCATCTCTCCCAAGCACTAACATTCATAGAAGATTATGAAAATCTTAAAAGGAGAAAGAATGAAAGAGTTAGCCAATATTCCTCCTGACAGTTTGAATCTCTTGGCTGTATATTCTTCTAGTCAGCAGCTTATAAATTCTTCAGTGCTTGGAAAAAATGATTCATATTACTGCTGACTATACTTAGATGTTTAGCTGTTGAAAAAGCGGTAGCCAATTGAATAGATTTAAAGATGCAACAAACTTCCCACAGTTGGTAAGTCTAAAAGCATTGGCCTGTTGTGAACTTGATGATTGATCTGTAAGTCCTTGCATTGGAGAGGCCTGACAGTTGGTCACATGCTTCATTTTTGACTAAGGGATTGATCAAATTCCCACTGAAGTCAACGGAACTTTCCTCATTAACTTCAGTGGGAATTGGATCTGGACCCAGAAAGATCATAGAAGAGGAACACAGGCCCCCCCAAAATGCACATCTCTGGAACAGCCCCAGCTCAACCTCATCGCCATGCATCTCCCTAGAAGTGCCCTCGTGGCTGTGCATAAAAGGGGTACGGGGATCATGGCCAAGATTTATGATGCAAGCCTGAGATCTGCAAGAATACACAGCAAAGACCCAGTGAATATTGCATTATACTCTGGCTCCCTTCACAAATGTCAGTGCAGCTCACACCATACTGCTAAAGGCTGAGGTCTTACAAGCCCATGCTTAATCCCTCCTTATTCTCAGAATGAATCATAAATTCTACTGAGTAAGGAACCTACTACAAAGAATAATTGTTCCCCTTCTCCTGGTCACACCCTCTTCTGCTGCTGAGGAGAGCTCCCCTGTGGTGATCTCTGAAGGGAAAGAGGTGGTTGGAGAATATACAGGGAACATACTCTGCACCCTTCCAATTCTTTTCTGTCGGAATGGGGCTTTACTGTTCCTCTCCATGCTGCCTAAAGAGAGGGGAATATATGATCACATTATAGGTAGGCTTGGCAGAATTCGGGTTTTTTTTTGTAATTGACAGATAATATTGATGTTTATTTTTAAGCATTTTTGACATCTATTGATTTAGATTTTCAAAGTTGTAGGAAATTATAGGGAGAACATACAAAGCGAGGGGTCAGACAGCAGTTATTTATGACAGTAGATATTGAGACTTTAAGTTAGTTTTATAACCATTAAAACACAAATTGTCAACACTACATGTTGAAATCTACAAAATAAATATTCCTATATCAAACTCTATTAAATTCTCAAGCAGCATTTTTCTTACTTTGCCTGTCTGTAAATTTCAGTTATAATCTGACAATATTTTTGTTGGGTTATGTGTATATGGTGAAATCGTTGTTTACTGACATTTACTGATAATCTAATACTTTCAAGCCTAATTATAAGGTTCTTGTACTTACTGTTAAAATTTATAGTAAGCAAATTAGTATACTTGCTTTAAATTGTCGCTATCCAAGAACTTGTGCATCGATCTATTTATTGTGAGATTGACATCAAATTACATATCTTTTAAAAACAAATATATCTGCCACTTAAGGAACAATAGGTTCAAGGGGGAATATATACAACTGAGCTATGAGTTGAGCAGACTCAAGAAATTACAGACAGAAAAACACTCGGTAGATTCAAGGTAGATCAATTTCCAGCCTACTAATACGTTCATCCAAGTAGAAGCATTTTTACTTTAATGCTGACCCAAATCAGATCATAAATAAGGATGCATGAGGTATGCTAAAGTTCTGAAGCACTAGAACTGGGATTTTTTTAGTGTTTTGTCTACCTAAATATTCAAATTTGCCTGTTACTTTAGACTCCAATGTCCAGCCGGCCTCGTACTGCAATGGCATGGTCCCCACCTTTACTGAACTGCGAACCAATAGAAAATAAAATAAGAAAGATCATTCAACATTCCTGGAGAGAAATACTGAAAGACTGTAGAGAGAAGGATGTTGACCGACTAGGAGAAATCTCAACATCTGATTTCTTAGGTTTGTTGCCATCTGAAAATTGTGTTCCCTCATGTTAAAATGTGCTCCCGTTTCTTTCTAGGTGCCAATCTATGGGAAAACACTGCCCTCAACAAGTGGTATCAGCTGCATGAGCGATCCAATTCTGTAATGCAGAGTGAGGTTTGGGGGAATGCACTACTAGGCAGACTTCGCTGCTCATTTGAAAGGGAGAGCATGGTTTTAGCTGGTGTTTGCTACACAGCATAGCATATGTACTGGAAGACTGGCCACACTCCCCAGTAGAATACTCCCTTGTGGAGCTGGGGAGTGATAGTAAGTACAGGCCCCGGACCTTTTTCCTAGCGCTCCCTCAAGTGGTCCTATTGAAGTGAATGACAAGACTTTTATATATTTCAATGGGAGCAGAATTTCATTCTTAGATAGGTGTGCTGCTCTTCTGCTGTGGAGTTGTGGGGGGACAATTCTCTGTGCCCTCTTTCCCCAATCAGGGTATCTGCATGGACAGGACAGACTTTTTGCCTAAATAATAGCATATAGATTCGTATACCATTCGTATAGGAACAGTTACAGCTCCACTAATATTGGGCTTATTTCTTGCGCTGTCTTTAAAGCTCATTAAAGTTTTATCACTTACCTGTTATCCTGCTAAATGGGAATTGTTTCCTCCACCCCCCCTATGTATAGCAGGATCCAGATAATCCATTTATGTGACAGTCACTGGAACTGGTGGCCTGTCAACATATCCCTAATAACTAGTCAATCCGAATTTTGTTTGGATACAAAAGTCACCTATTTTCAAGGATAGCAAATTGACTGTCATTTGTTATTTCTGTGTTTCTTTCAGCCATAGCAGAGAAGTTCAGTTTGGATTTAAGTAAAGAAGAGATTAGCCAAATAGTAACAAAATACGACATTAAGAACAATGACAAATTTGCATACTGTGACTTTCTCCAAAGCTGTGTCCTATTAATGAAACCACAAGAAAGTTCATTGCTACAAAGGATGATCATTCAGAAGCCACGAATACCGGTACATTCAGGGGTTTGTCTAACTGTTTCTGGATAGTTTCTGATGCAGAAACAGAGTATTTTAGGGCCTGAGGCTATAGTCATTGTATGCATAGAATCCCAGTGACTTTCCATGGAATCCAGTTACTTCAGTTGACTTATTTTATTCATGTGGTATTTACTTTAGTCAGAGCATCTCCAGAATCAGACCCTGCATGTCCAGTTCATAGTACAATCTAGATACAGTTTGATTAATTATCAGCAATTGACCATATCTGTAAACTTTTTAAAAAATGTGTTGAGGGGTATAAGAAAGACCTAGAGGAAGACAGTTTGGGCTGATGAGTTTCAGGGTTAGATTCTGTCTGAAGGCAACAGAAAGTGGGGGGTACTGTCAGGAAGCTGGTTACTCCGAGTCTCTGCTTCAGCCCCAGCCCAGCCAGAGCGGAGAGCAGCTCTAATCTGTGCCTCTTGTCAATGGTCTCAATCTGCCAGCTGGGGATAGCCAGTATGCATTCCACTCTGTCTACTCTTCCTGACCTGCATCCCCACCACCAGCACACATGCTTCCAGCGTGCCCCTTGTACCAGATACAGGGAAGAGAGATGCATAGAACCTAGCTGTTCCCAGCTGGGAATCCCCCCCAGGAAAGTTACAGGCTGTTTAACATGCAATGGCACCCCCGGTATATCTGGCTTCATAGGAACTATCAATCGTTCATTATCAGTATGGAAACTAAGGCAAAACTATCACCTTTTGCTTCAGACAATTTCAGATTTTTCACATGAAGTTCCCTTTATGCACAGATTTGAAACTGTGAAATTCTGTCTCAGACCTTGGGATGGATAGAGCCATAATTTGAGCCCTTGTCTAGTATCATTTTCTGTTTATTCATTTAAGTTTATAAAGTATAATGAAGTGCCCATCCCATCTTCTGGGCACCTTTACATAAAGTAATTTTCACAATAAATTTTTTATAAGAGATTGCTCCACCCACTCCACTGTATACAAATTCACACCAATAGGCATAATAAAAAAAAAAAACCTTTCCACGACAGGAACAATAATAAAAATATCCTGTGGGTCTCAACCCCCTCCTTTCCTCAAAAGCCAAATAAAGTTTGCCGGCAACACAGAGACTCGGGGATTGTAAATAAGAGGACAGCTCACTAATACAGAGTGATCTGAATTGGTTGGTAAACTGGTCTTAAGCAAACAATCTGAGTTTTTTAATATGGCTAAATGTAAAAGTATACATTGAGCAACAATTTAAGAATATAGGCCATATTTTCAAGATGGGGGGACACTGTCCTCAGAAGCAGTTATTCTGAAGATTTGGGGTGGTGGATAATCAGTTGAAAATGCTGAAAATCAGTGCAATGCTGTGGCCAAAAGGACTAATGCAGCAATCCTTTGATGCATAAACTGGGGAATATCAAGTAGGAGTAAAAGGTAAAATAACCTTGCATTTGGCACTGGTGTGACCACTGCTAGAATACCGTGTCCAGGTGTGGTATCCACAATTCAAGAAGCATATTGATAAATTGGAGTGGTTCAGAGAAAAGCCATGAGAATGATTAAAGGACTAGGAAACATGCCTTATAATGATAGATTCAAGGAGTTCACTCTATTTAGCTTAACAGAGAAGAACCTACATGGAGAATAAAGATTTGATAATAGGCTCTTCAGTCTAGCTGCGAATGGCTGCAAGTTGAAGCTAAACACTTCAGACTGGAAAGAAGGTGTAAATTTTTAAGTGAGAGTAATTAACCATTGGCACAATTTACCAACTATTGTGGTGGATACTGCATCACTGGCCATCTTAAAATCAACAGTGGGTTTTTTAAAAAATACGATATGGTCTAGTTCAAAAGGAATTATTTTGGGGACGTTCTACTGTCTATATTATACAGGATATCAGACAGATGATCACCATGGTCCCTTCTGGCTTTAGAATCTATGAGAAGCTGGGCCTTTAGCTCCCGTGGAGACATGCAGACTCTGAGCTACGGAGAACAGTCTGGGTCCCTACAGCCAAGGTGAAGGGCTCTCTTTATACTGTAAAAGAGGGTCCACAGGGGGCCTCACAATAGTTGACAGAAGTTTACATTAGGCAGCTGAGTTTGTCATGATTGGACAGCAAATCCTTCCTTAGCTCTAGACTTCCTGAGATTAAGGTGAATTTCACGCTCGGTGCTCAGGGCATTGCTCCAGCTGCCCACACCACTTCAGCCCCACATAGCAGCGGTACAGTGCTGTCTGTGTATTCCCTGCATGCTGTGATAGAACTGGAGTTTCCAGTACCCTGTGCAGCATACATGAAGCAACTGCCCGCTGGCTGGAATAACAGCTGGGTGGGGGGCAAACAGCAGCCCCTACCAAAGTCAAAAACAACAAGAGGCAATAAATACTCCCCCAGTTATTCCCATACTAGATTTCGACTGTCCTGCCCCAGCTATTTCAACTGTAGAACTGTTCAGAACCTGGTTACAAGAAATATTATATAAGTGGTTTTTTTACCCTCCTACTGTACTCTAATTCATTGGCAAAATTTGAATATGAAAACTTGCAACCTGAACAGTGAATTTTCCAAAGAGTTAAGTAACTGAAAACAGAGGCTTGGAAGGGGAGCAGCTGTGTGACTTTAATTGCTGCTTCTCTGTAACATGTATAAAAGCACTGAGGCCTTTGTTTTTTAAAAAAAAAAAATCTGATAAAGAATTACATTAATTTTACAAACACAGATTTTGGGCTTTGATAGTGCTTAAGTGTTTCAACTTCACCTGCTGAAGAATATTAAAAGGTGAAGAGAATCTAATAGCATTTATTCTGCACCAGAATTTCACTGTAACACCTTTACATTTCAGCATATGACTGCACTCATCTACCATGTTCTTTATATTAACACATGCCCATCTTTCTCCCGCACCCACTCCACTTTGCTAGAGGAGTCCTGGACCACAGAGCCTGACATTTTTCAATGCAATGCTAAGAATTCAACCCCAGATCTTGCACTGCTGGAGACCAATGAGACGAACGTTTAAATCCTATGATGAAAGTGGGAGCGGGCTGTTAAGTGTTCAGGATTTCAGGCAGGTAAATTGCATTTACTAATCTAAAACTAACAAACTGAAAACCAAAGTCTCTAAATAACCTTACTGAAGCAGTTTCTAAAATCATGACAACTGTACATTTGCAGACTTATTTCCTGTGACATTAATACTAAGTGCTAATAATAATGATAATCACCCTCTTTCCAATGCATATGCAAGCACACAACTTCTTTCACACCAGAACTGAGAAAAGTGGGCTTCACAAGCCCGGGAGGGAGAGAGGGAAGCAGGTTGATGAGGAGAAATGCTTTCTACTATGCCTCTGTGCAGTCACTACTACAGCCTCAGGATTCCAGTGACCCACCAGCTGGTATGTTCGCTTATGAAGGGGGAAGTAGCCTTGCATACTCCTCCTTATCATAAGGCAGCCTAGCTGGAGTGCCACCCTGTTGCAGGCCACAGTTTGACAGGGACACCTGTCTCAGTTTCCCCTTCAAGTCCCCTCCCTCCCCCCCCCCCAAACAGCCCAGAGAGTCTTTTTTAGTGCAAATGGCCCTTGTGGGTTAGTTTGTTACAGGAAAAAAAAACTCCATACACATAATCCCAACACTGTAATCCAGACTATACATTAAATACAGCACCAGGACTCCTCACCACACCCCAGCTCTCCAGCACAGCCCTCTCTGGCCCAGTGGCTTCAGTTCTCTGACTCCAAGAGCCTTTAGGTATCACCCTCTACTGCTCTTAGCCTTCATCCCTCTCCAGCTTTCCCTGGCTCAGGATAGACAGCTAAGTAACCCCTCCACTGGCTCTGCCCTGGTCAAGTAGCCCCTCCTAGCTTTCAGCCCTGGTCATGTCTCCTAGCACTGGCTCTGCCTGTCTGGAAAGTCAGCAGGTTAGCCTCTCCAGTAACTTCATAATAATTCCTCCCTCCTTCCCAAGAGGGCCTACTGAGAGTCTTCTACTCACTATAGCTTTTCCTAGAAATCACCTCTACCAGTCTCCTGGCTTCTCCTATCTACCTCTTACTCACTAGGTTTCTTGCTGATCTTTTATTGCTCCCAGGTGCTGCCACACACCTTTAATTGGCCAAACTGGGAGCACCTGTTCTGGCACAAGGCCACTGGATCTGCTTCACTTACAGGAGCCAGACATCCTTGTATAGTTGGAATGACTCTATCCCCTCTTTCTGCCCCTGTCCTTGCCAGTAGAACACAGATCTGTGGTACACAGGGATACGTATCCTCTGCATGGGCTTCTTTGATCCAGCACCTCGCCAAACAGCAGAACCACACCTTTTTCAGTGTCTGCAAGTCTGCTCCTCACCTGCAGTGCCTTATAGCACTGTGAGGCCAGGGATTAGTGCTGTACTCCTGGATTCAGACTTCTGGGGAGTTTGATTGCTGCTTAGCATACATTTTACTTCTTGTTTCAAGATCCTTGACATTTCTGTAAATAGAAATCAAACTCATAATATGAACTATAGTAACTACCTACATTTACCAGTCACGTTGCAAGGATAAAAAAAAGATCCATAAAGCTGTTTAATTAACGTTGAGTCCAAGTGAGATACCAGTGACCTTCTCCACCTGCTGTCTCTGCCACTCAAAACATCTGGTAAAATAATGGGCCAGTCCTCAACTGCACTGAGTAGTTAGCCATCATTCTGCTCCCCCCTTCCTGAAGCTGCCAGGAGCCAAAACGTCCCCAGGTGTAACTTAAAGCAAACTGAAGACCTAAGGGCAGAGACCCCATAGAAATTGCTCTAATTGTCTGGGATCAGTTAGAGCAAGGTGTGGTCCAGCATCACCACATATACGTTCTTCAGACATGCCCCTACATGAAGGTTGGGGAGCAAGATACATAGAGCTATATCAGCTTTAGGCCTGAGGTTTCCCCTATATGAGAGTAGCTTTCTGGCTGCTTTGTACTATCTCAGGAGTGTATAGTCACTGGAATAGGGGTGAGGATCTGGCCCACTGTATTTTTTTTTTTTTTAATTTTTGTGTAATGTCAAGTTTATTTGTCAAGCATTTAGTAATAACTTTTTAACTTAAGTCGCTCTATCTCAAGCAATTTATTTACATTAAGAGAAAAATGAAACCAGTTCATTTCTGTGATAGGATCTATTAGGTAAGTTGATTTTTCCCCTACAATGCTTAAGTGCTACTCTAAAAAGTTTTCCTTAAGCGATTACGGACACAAAATAAATGTGTTGCATAAAAGATGGTGTGCTTGGCAAGTACTTGGCTTCAGCGGCTCCTTAGATTTCAGTTGATTTCATGAGGTCAGGAATTAACTGCAGCATAAGCAATCGAAGTGCATTTATATGTATTAAACAATACGCATTGAGCATTTGTGTGCCAGGTAATGTTTTGTTAAGACAGTCAAATAAACCCCAAAAGAAGGGAGAAATCAGAAACGGGGTTGCAGTGAGGTGTGATTGAAGTGAGATGTTGTAAGATGGAAGAAGTGAGCAGAGAGATATTTGGATAACTTATAGTAGGGAAAAGCTCTCTGCTATCAGCACTCTCGCAGTTATCAAGGCTGGGAGATATAGGAAAGGGAGGAGTGAACAGACCAATCACTTTTGATGCCAGTGCTCTGCATAAGCACTGAAGTAGACACACATACGTATATGTGGTTACTGTAACACCAGCACTATAGTGATTTCAGATACTGGCTTGGCTCAGACTTATCTGAGTTTCACATAAAATCAGTGGCAACCAGTAAAATACAAAAGGAGTTACTCAGATCAGAAGATGTCAGGTGCTGGTGGAGATCCTGCTGGACAACAAACTATTGCAGAGCCTGTGGACAGCACCTACAGGTACCCTGCAAGGATGTATGCTTTAGAAGCAGGTTAAACTAAAAGTAATACTCAGAAATGAACATCTCATTAGCCTTGGTGTCAAAGGCATTAAGGGCCAGATTTTTAAAGGTGTTTAGGTGTCTAAAGATGCAGATAGATGCCTAGTTGGATTTTCAAATCACCTAGGCACCTAACAATCACTGAACTCAATGGGAATTAGGCACCTAATTCTGAAAATCCCACTGTGCACCTGTCTGTGCTTTAGGCACCTCCATACCTTTAAAAATCTGGTCCTTAATGTCTGTAGCATCAGGTACCACTTGGTCAGTAGTGCTCTCATTAAAGTGCCCCTTCAGAAATGCATATCGCCCCATACATAAGGGTTCTCACAGGTGGAGTGAGTAGATATATTGGACTGGCTTGTTCCTTCCACTTCTTCGGATGGAGGGGACCCAGATCCCCCAAGCAGGGTGCAAAGGGAGAAGCCACAGCTGGTTAGCATCATCTCCTGCTCATGTGGAAGCCCTGTCATGGGTGTATTATGTGATTCAACCTCCACCTGTGGTGAGAAGGTGGGTAGGTGCTAGCTATTCTCAATGGCACTATCACATGGATCCCTGCAGGGCCTCCGAGAGCAACTGCTGTTTGGGCCAACATACAAGAAATCACTACCCGAGGGAGGATTCAGGAGCAGCCACCAGGGGAGCTATGCTGGCATAGGAAAGCTGGGAGGCAATAGGAAGATTCTGGTCTTTGCAGAATTTTTATGAAATTCAAGACTGTGGGGCTGAACCCTCAGGCAGTTTTGCAAAGGGTTTAAGTGAGACTTATGTGGTGCATGGGCCTTGTGCAAGCCCTGTGCCCAGCATTGAATTTCACCCTTGGCTCCTAACTTCACGTGAGCAATGTGGGTGTTGGGAGGCTGTAGAATCCCCATTGCTGGAGGTTTTTAAGTTCAGAGAAACACCTGTCAGGGATGGTCTAGGCATACTTCATCCTGCCTGAGCCCAGGGGGATGGAGCAGATGACTTCTTGAGGTTCCTTCCAGCCAGGGCTGGGTCCAGGCACTAGCGCAGCAAGCAGGTGCTTGGGACGGCCAACGGAAAGGGGCGGCACATCTGGCTCTTTGGCGGCAATTCAGCAGCGGGTCCCTCAGTCCCTCTCGGAGGGAAAGACCTGCCGCTGAATTGCCGCCGAATAATGAAGCAGCGACGGTAGAGCTGCCGCCGAAGTGCTGCCAATCGTGGCTTTTTTTTTTTTCACTTGGGGCGGCAAAAACGCTGGAGCCGGCCCTGCTTCCAGCCCTACCTCGCTATGATTTTATAACATTCTGTGTTTTTTGCAGGTGCTGCGTCAGTATCACATCAACCTGACTGAGGAAGAGTTTTTTCACATTTTGGAATTTTATGATAAATCATTATCTTCAAAAATTTCCTATAATGATTTCCTCCGGGCATTCTTGCAATAGGAAATGGAAGGTGTCATCAAATGCAAGAAACTATAGATAACAGAGCTAAGGACTGATTTATAATTTCTAATTAATAAATTAACCAACTATAGCTTTTTTTGCATCAGCAATCTCAAAATACTTACAATTCTGACAAATACAGTGGCCATAGGTTGTAGAGCAAATCTACATGACAGAACTATTAATATTCACATAATCCATTTATCTGAGAAAAATGATACCACTTAAAGTTGTTATAGTAATGATTCCGAAGACCTTACAGGCATCTGCAAAAGAAATACGGTTAAGAAAATATTTTTTGTCATTAAAGTTTTATTAATTAAACCCCCTTTTTAATTTCAATAAAAAGATTTGAAAGGCCTACTATTCACTTTTATAAGATATAATAGAAATAATACATTTGGAAAATTATATTATCCTTCATTATTAGAAAATTGTCTGCTTTACAATCTGTCTTTCCTCCCACTTGATCATGCAGTGACATATTTAGATCTCCAGTAGCTTTATATGTTGACATGGAACAGCTATTATACTCTGAACAGACACACTAGCTGTGCCTTGACGTGTCATCTTTTTCCAATGAAACCTTTCCCCATAATTTTCCCATATTTTAACATAAAAATGGAAGTTAAAAATAAAATTAGAAAGAGCTAATTTGCCATTCACTATTGTATTTGTCACTGCAAAGGTGGAAGTGTATACCTCTAACTTGCGTCTCCTCATGTTAACCCGAGATTTATTTTTATGAATTTTTTATGGATAAACTATTTTTCATAATGTGTAGTGCACTAAAAGTAAAATATCCAGTTAGATTTATTGGTTTTGCGAAAGTGAATAGTTTGAGCACCTATTAGAAAATTATGGGGAAAGGTTTAAATGGAAAAAGATAACATACCACAAACACACTAGCTGTGTCTTGACATATGTAGATTTTAAAAGAGAAATTAAAAGATAATTAATTTGGCTGCCAGTCTCTTTGGTAAACAGTGAATTTATGATCATCAGGTTCTGTTTTCTGGGCTTATATCAAGACTCAAATGGGTACATTCAGTAAGTATTAGGTCAGTACATCTCTTTGTGGCATCTTGGATCTGTTCTCTGCCACCCGGTCATTTTCACTGATCTACTGAAGAGCTCTGTCACCACAATATGTGGTTGCTTTCCATGTTTCTTTGCTTTCCTTCAAATCAAAAATAAAGTTTATTTTTAAAAAAGGGAAAGAAACCTCTCAAAGAACAAGTTCTACATTTATAAGTGAGTCTCTTCAGTCATTGTCTAGAAAGTGATCTGTGGTAGGATGTTTGAATGAAGGCATAAAAAGTGCAAACATTTTCTATACCTAACATTTTTAATGCATTTACAGCAACATCTTAAAAAGAGTTGGTAAAGTAGCACCAAAGATTTCAATACAAAGCAGAGTAACTACTAACTGGGGTAATGCACATCCAAACAATTTCTCTTTCTTATTGCTGGTGGACTTGCCAGCCATTACTATGGGTCTGATCCGAAGACCACTGAAGTCAGCTGAAAGATTCCCACTGACTTTAATGGGCTTTGAAACAGGCTTTATCTGAGGAAATACTTAATCTCATTTGAAACTTCAAAGAAGATGTTTGGTGGATTTTAAATGAAAAGTGTTAATGAGACTTGGGGTTGTTTGCCTTTGGTGATTTTGGTTCTTGATCTCTCATATCAATATGATCTGTATTTTGTTTATCACACACAGTTCAGGAACACTTGTTATATATTCAAGGAATTATACTTGAAAATTGATACACTTGAGATAGTAGCACAAAGGATACTTTGTTACATTTTCTTTAAAAAGTATTTGCCACATATAAATCCATTCAATTAGAACTGCATTTAGTGCTTAGGTATATAACTAGAATGATGTAAGGGGTTCTCCTCTACCAACCCAATGTGCAAAAGTTCCAAGTTCCATTTACAGGTAATTTATATGGATTCACAAATAAAAGAATCTAAAATCCATTTAACCTTTTTATCTTTAATTTTATTCTGAAAACTGATCTCAAGACATTCCTTTTTAATGAATATTTTCCACACTTAATGTACGTCAGTCAATGAAATTCAAATGCAATATACCTGTATTGAGTTCTGTTATTTCTATGCTGTTTGCAGTTGTAAAAGAATTAATTTTCACCAAATTTACTATTTGGAGTGTACCTAAACAAAGTATAATAAAAATCAAAACTTGGAGTAATTCTTTTGGAAGTAGGGATGTTTCTTTAGGATATATTACTAGTAAGAAAAGAACAAAACTAGAAGTTCAGTAAATTTTCTTTCGTGTTCCTAGGATGGGAGTGTGATAATTTGGTCCGATTTTAGATCAAAAGCAATACGAACACCTCCATCTCTGTGCTGCATTATGGCATGTAGCACAGCTACTGTGATTCATGTCAGATTCAGGAGTCATCTCCTTGCTTCCAATCATCTCAGGATCTCTGTTGTCTTCAGGAGAAATGGCTCCGGGAGGGGGTGTCTCATGATTTCTTGACACTTTATGCCAGTGTATTTTTCATTAGTGCTACTGGCAGGAAAATCAGACTCAACAACTCCAAAGGGATTAAAGAACAATCTTTTTGCTGTAAAAACAAATCAAATCATGCTGGTTTTTTTAGTGAGTTCTTAAAGGCATGGATGGCATTTGCCAACTGTTTATCCAACCTCAAAAACAAACTGAATTTCCACTGCCAGCAATTTGAAATGATCTGGGTAAACTGCTACATACATAAACTTTGCAATAGAAGAGGGTTTGCTTTCTTTGGTGTTTTTTTGTAACTATTATCAGTAAACAATGGTCAGCCATTCAGCAATGATTGGCTGGCACTGATTCCATTTGTTTTCGCTAAGAGATAGATAATGTCAATGGAATTGTGAACATTATCCCGTGATAATGGTCTCCTGCTGCTACATGTAAATGCTGAGGCAAAGCCGAAGCAGTTATGAAAATAAATGTCAAGGCGAAGCTCAGAAATTTATTTTCAAAGCAGAAGACATTGATCCTGTGCCTGTTACAATATCTTTACTTCTTTTATGCCATCGGCTGTCATTCTAACAGCACCAGTATCAGCCTGATAATGCTGCACTGATTGCTTCCTGTGCTATTATTGACCTGCTGCATTGACTTGCTGAGGTGTTTCAGCCAGCCAGAGTAGTTTGTCCATTGTAATGAGTTTTTTAAAGTATCCCCCTCTATAAAATACAAACTTAGTTTGTAGGATGAAGTCTTAGGGCTTGAGTCTGGCTGTAGCAGTGCCTCAGATGCTCTTCTAAGGCACAATTCCCTCTCTGTTTCTCCCTTGCTCCTCCGTGGATGGCCTACACCAATAGTAAACTATCACCTCCTTCCCTGCTCTCTGTGTTGCACCACTCACTCTCGTGAGTGATTGGGAGGTATGGAGCAAAGGCTCCACCCATTCCCCTCCCCTCCCAGTTTGCCTTCTCCAGTGAGGGAATAAGCAGGTGAGTAGCTGCATTTACACCCACCCAGGTAATCTGCATAGGCGTGGTAGGGTTCTTACTCATACTTGCTTGGGCACATTGTCCAAGTCACAATCTAGCCCGTAACGTTTACCTTGCAATAGATGGTCATCCAGCATCTGATCGGATGAAGAAACCATGATGTGCTAGGTGCTCTGAAGTGCTTAAGGTAAGTCAACAATGCCCATTTCAGTTAGTGGGGCTGATATGTTCTTTGACAGCCACTTCTGGACTTGTGTCCTCTAGGCTCTTTTTGGAAATCTCCCACCATTGCAGGTGCAGCTCCACCTGTGGCAGCAAATGTGGGAATGTCAGTGTAGCCCAAGCTCAGGCAGCTGCTGGTGTTTTCACCACCATGACATCTAGCCTTGCTCAGACAGGTCTAGCAGACATGGCACCAGTCTGTACTAATACTCCACCACTGCTGGTCCAAGGGCAGGAGACTTTCAAAAAAGGAAAGGCTTGGATGGACAGAGCCTTTGAGGCTTGTCCAGGCAGAACATGAGGCTGCAAAGTCATTTACTGAATTCAGGATTAAAGCAAATAGAAGATTTTAAGATGTGTTTTTCTTTCAGAGGACATTTTCCAGGCCCCATGCACAGTTTGACTCTTCCTCACCCAGTCCCTTCCTAGACCATCCAAGAAGATTTGCTGCAGTCTCTCTCTGCTGCTCTTGAACTGGACAGAGAAGGGCTGCTAGAAACTGATGGGAATTCCCTCCTCCAGCCAGCGGGTGAATGTGCCACCTCTGCAGTATAGTTTTAATATCAATATGAGTTTATTTTTCCTCATTCTTGTCTCCTAAATTGTCTGAAGAAGGCTGAAGTGACTGAAATTATAACCAGTGCAAAGGAGCGTAATCAGACCATTGTTCAACAGCTCATCCATCCACCAGATACCTCCGCTTATCCTACCGACGTGTTCTCTTATCTGTTAAATACAGGCTGAGGCACTGAATGTGCGCCAGGTTGCAGCCCTTATTCCAGCTCCTCCAGAACCTCCTGCTGAGGTTCTGGCTGCACTTCTCCCCCACACTTGTGTATATTTGCACACCCTATCCATGGCCCCACTAAGTCGAGAGATCTCCTCATCAACCTCATCCTGGCCCTAGCTAAAGTAGCCATCTACACCACCAGGAGGAGGATGTTAGACGAGGGGGTGCTCTGTGACTGGAAGGCCTATTTCCGCTCCTCCCTGGTCTCATGCATCTGGGCAGAGTTCCTCTGGGCGGTGTCCGCTGGCTCCCTTGATGCCTTTGAGGAGCCGCGGGCGCTATCCAGGGTTCTCTGCTCGGTGTCCCTGTCAGGTTCTCTTCGTTTAGCCCTGTGACCGCACTTCTGTCCCTGTTATATCTTTAGTTATCCCCTGTAATTAATTGAGATCCTGGACCTTTTGGATCCTCCCCTTAGGCTGAGGGAAGTCCTTTAGCAGTGGGCGGGCTTCTGCCCACACACTTCCAGGATCCCAACAGGCTGAGACACAGAATGCAGAGAAAAGACTCATGCATTGGAGAGGCTGAAGGTGATTGGTCTCTGCTTATTCAAGACTACCCCACAGGAGGAAAAAATATTTAGATATACTTCAGTAAACCAAACCCCAAATATTGGCTGAAGGGCTGAGCATGCTCAGTAATCAGCTGCTCTCACAAGGGAAAATTCACCCCTGTGTTGGCAGACGGCACAAGGAGTCAGCTTCTCAGCTAGTGTATATCACTATTGCTCTGTTGAAGCCAATGGAGTTACATCAGTTTACACAAACTGAGCATTTTTAAGGCCTATGCAGCTCTAAGTGGGAACATAGCCATCATCCTGCCCAGTGGTGAATTTCACACACACTAAGAGTCCAGGAGAGCTGGGCTTTTATCACCCTCAGACAGGTTTCCTAGCTAATCTGCCAGGCTGGGCTTTACACTCCCCTGCCTTATGCTTTTCCTAACTCCAGGGAGCCGTTAAATCAAGAATTTAACTGTAAACATCTGTTGCTCATTAGCACTTCCTCAAGTTCACCTGCACTGCTCTGCTTCTTTATAAACCCTGACCTCAGGCCAGGTGGCTGCTATTGTAAACAGGGGTCGGAGTAGTGAGGAGTAAGGGAATAGTTTTAATAGCTATTATTTTTAGCTGGATATGGGGCTTCTGAGTCCTTTTAGAACAGTACCTTAGTGAAAGACAGGAAGGCTACCTGTAGGAAAATATAGGCAAGCAGGGATGGGTTTTCTGGGCTAAGAGAAAGGGCTAGAAGGGCAATAGGAAATTGGGGATGAGGAAGAAGCAGGAGAAGGGAATTCACACAATCCATGCTGATCACCCATTTCTCTCTTATGTTATTAGCTTTTATTTAATTTTAATTCTAAAGGCTTAGCCTGAAGCCTGCCTTATAAGGACAGAGAAGGAGATACAGCATGTTAAAATCTTGTACCTGGAACACAGCCATTTCAATTCTGTTTGATTAAAATACTGAGGTGAGCTAATATAGACACAATTACTGTTTTTAGCTGAGTGATATACATTGGGTCACATGTTGTAAGGGAAGCTCCAAATGCTGCAGAATGAAAATCAAATCAAAAATTTTTTTTTTTAAAGAAAATCTCTGAGTTTCTAAACTTTTCTATGCCAAAAGCTGTCATGCAATAGAAAAAGCATTATTATGCTGTGAAAGAGACACAATACAAAATTCTTTTTATATCAATACTTAAAATATGCAAATATGATGTCTTCACAACGCCCCAAAAATTATGCTTGGCATGAATTCTTAGTAACAACACAAATATCATCATCTTCAAATAAGCAGGTATAACATGCCGCTCAAGTAGCTGTAAAAACAACCTTATCACAGTTCCAGAAGCATCCATTTACTATTAGCACTGCTCTAGCAGATTTCATCCTTTGATGCAGGTAGTTTTAAATAGGAATAGAAAGACAGGGAAAACAAACAAATCCCTGTTAATATCAACAAGTATTGAGGTCAGCTTTTAGAGGAACTGCTGCATATTTAACCTGATCTAGAAAGCAAGCTGCTAGTGTGTGTGTGTGTGTGTATGTGTGTGTGTGTGTATATATGTGTGTGTGTGTGTGCAAAGAAGAGCTGAGTCTCTCATTGTCCAATAATAGATTATCATTAGTTCAGAACTTAAGTGGATGGCTCAGCTAGCTGGTGAAATCCTTTTGCAGTGTTATGGTTTCTTTGCAAGGTACTGGGCATGTTTTAAATACTACGTAGCAGGAGCAGAGGATACGAGATTGATTGGCTCTGAATTTGTCAATGAGTGAGCCTGTTTGCAGCATCAGCCACTTATACATCCCCAGCCAGCCGCTTAGCACTGATGCCCCATTGGCTAATTGCAGTGTTGTTAAACCCAGAGATCAAAAATCAGAAGAGAAATCAAAATAAACACATGAGATTTATTATTTCCACCCTGAAATATACACACAACCTGCTCCCAGTGCACACCCCCTCCCGTTCCAGCAATGTTCATCATGGGGCCAATGACAGCAATCTTGGTTCCAGAAATGAACAAGAAACTTGCAGAAAGCATACCAGGGACAGAGAGTGCTGCACTCCTTGATTTCCATCCAACCAGCACTATGGTACTGCAGCCTTGGCTGGCCCATTGCAGAGCTCTCAGGTTTTTAAAGCCAGGTTTGTGAGGGAGTGAACCAGACCACTTACTTTTACAATGTAAAAGGCAAATACTTTTGCCTTTTTTAAGCATTAATTCATGTTGCCGCTGGAAAGCTCCACTGCACTGATGAGTGTGCACACCGCTGTGTGTACAGAGGCTGACACCGTTGTCAATGCCATATGAAAATTGTATTTCTAAATGGAAAACTATTTGCCTGAAAAGAGGGTGTCTGGGTTTTACAGCCAGGATTAGTTAATCTGCCTCAATTTAAGGGAGAGCAGGGAATTTTTGGCATCTTGCATCTCTTGCAACTGCCTTCCCAGGTGCCTCTTCCCTTTCTGTAGAGCAACAGAGGGCTAGCTTGTGTGTAGAGGTCATAGCACTGAGTAAAGGGTGACAGGGAACAGCCTTGTGTGAGTACAGGTGGGGATTATACCATTAGGGTGTTTCCTTTTAAGGAATGAGCTGCCATAATGCTACTCAAAGCAAGCAATTGGAAATGCCTATTTTTCATTGCTGTTATTTGAGGAAGTGGCACCTCCTCTGATGACTGACAACACTGGCCATCTCACTTTGGTGTGAAAAATACATCCAGAGAGAAAGATTCACTGCTTACCATCAGGCTGGCCAAATTCATCCCTGACATGACACCTTTGAACTCAGTAGTGTTACACCAAAGTTGAATTCAGTCATATGTGTCAAGGACCTCTACTTTGTGATATTGACAGCGATCTAGTCCCTGGTTCCTGTTGGTTTTAAAGTCTTACACTCTGTCTTGAACTTGCATTTCAGTCTTAGCTTGTCATTGCTCCATAGCTGTCAGCGGCCTCTTCCTTTCTTGTTTAGATGGAGCATTGTCAGTTCTGGAGGTTAAGGTCTGGCAGGATTTCTGTACTTTGCTCCTTCAGCTATATGGATCATGTATCCAGTGGCTGCAGTCCAATGTGTTTTAAGTTTTGCTTTAGCTAGTATCTGTCTTATTACCACACTTAGAGCTTGGTTACAATAAAAAATAAACTATGAAAAAATAGGATAACACAATACTCGTGCTGTAAATATTCTTTCACACCCACTTTCAGTGAAAATATGTTTATGGGGCTTGATTCTGATCTCATTAAAACATCAATGTACTGTAACTCCATTGACTTTGATGGGTTTACTCCAATGTATATGAGATTGGAATCAGGCCCACAAATTTGATGTTCTTTCCGTTGAAATGAGTTTCTCAGAAAGTAGCCGCTCTTTCTGCTCAAACTAGCACATGAAGGGAAAGTTGATTTTGCCTCGGGAACAACGCATCTTTCTCTGTACCCTATACTCAATTCCCATCTTTTTAATCTCATACATTAGAATAGATGTTGAAACTGTTCTAATTACCATTTTTAATTTGCATTTTAATTGCCTCTCAGGGTGTAAAATGACATGGTTGGGTAAGAGAACATTTTGCTTAGTGGTTTGAAGTACCCTGGGGGTGGGGTAGGGGAATAGATTGATCTACAGTGGTCACCGTTAAAAACTTTCCATTTTGTGGTTGGGAAGTACGTGCCTGATCCAAAGCCCAGTGAGGTAAGTTGAGAGATGCCAATTAACTTTAAAGGGCTTTAAATCAGACCCTTACTAAGTTTATTTCAGTATACAATATGTCCTATACTTAGTGTCCATGGGGAATAGTGCAGGTTGAGGTACCGTATTACTTATCAAAGGCAATCAACTACTTTAAGGAATCACTGAATAACTTCTAAACCAGAATTCTACTCAAAAGAATGAATCTTTTTCCTTGTTATACAGCTAGTATCTGAATGTTCATGTCACTTGCTTTCCATCAAAGCCTAAATCAAAATGCCACTGTTTAACCAAACAAAAACCAACACCTCAGCTGTCTGACTTTCTTACAAAGATAAAAACCTCATCTCCTTGACTAACATGAGGGTGCTCGTCTGGGCCCTGCTGCAGAGTTGATTTTTCACTTTGAAGATCTGTTCCTTTGGACGGCTAAAATGCCTCCTGGAAAACAGCAACAAAAATAAAACTAGCAGGTAGTGTATCTTCAGGCATAATGAGACACAATCTTTCATTAAAAATGATCAGAGTATTTTCTTCTGGAAAGAATGCCATTTCCCTGCTTTGCCAGGAGAAGCGATGCTCCAACATGTCAAATAGCTCTCTTGAGTTATCCAACCACAATTAGAAAATGAAAGTTTGCAGAGAGAAATGGAGCTATTATTGAAAAAGTTCCTAAAAGTTGCTTAAACTTCAGTCAGAAAAGCCAACACAGTGGCTGAGTATGTACAGCCTATTACACTCTGGGGTTAAAAGACCATATCGTCAAATGTATTTAGGCATTTGACTCCCATTAAATCAATGGAAGCTAAGTGCCTAGATATCTCTGAGGCTCTGGGCCAAAATCCTTGGGTGAAATCCTGGCTCCACTGAACTCAGTGGCAAAATTTCCATTGACTTCAGTGGGGCCAAAATTTCACACAATTTATTTTTCTTCAATAGGTTTGATTCTGCTTTTGCATATCTTATGTACATTGTAAATCTCTCCATTGAAGTCCATGGAGTTACACTGGTCTAAGTGAGAGGATAAGCAGGCTCATTGGTTTTCTAAATATAGGGTGAGCCTTTAGGTTGTGGTAGCAGTTGTGCAAACTTGGGCCATAAAACCAGCAATCACCAAGAGCCAAACCTTGCCGCTCCACTGACAGGAGTAGCTCTTACTCATGGGAATAGTTCCATAGGCTTCAACAGGACTACTTGTGAGTGCAGGACACAGGACTAGGAACTGAAGCTAAATACTGGTTTACACTGAAAAACCTATGCGGTGTCTAGAAAAGTGGGTGTTTGAAGCTAAAAAGAACTATTTTCAGGAAAATTGCCTTATTTTCTTTATTAACAAAAAACACTTCGCCTTCTTATCTTTGACTGTGTGTGGGATGTGATTTCTCTGATGAACTGAGTCAGACAATTTTAGAAGTTAACACCACACAATTATAGACCACAACCACTGTTAATAATGTGGATGTGGTGACTAGCAAGACAACAGTGCACTTAAAAGGACACTACCATTTTTAGCTTAGAAACAGCAATGGAGCCAAGAAGCAGAAAACAATTTAAAAGCCACTTCTGTCAAGTCATTTGGTTCATACACTTTGTTAGTCTTGGATTTGGGATTTTTTTATTATTAATATTACTATTATATGAAACCCAAGTTTGGAAGAAAGTGTTGTTGTTGTTTTTGTTTTTTTGTTTTTTTACCAGTTTTGTCAATTTTTCCATTGAGCAAATGTTGATTTTGAGCTGGATTTAATATGGGTGCTTTGACTTAACAAAAACTTTCCATAGTTTTAGCCCTAGCACAGTCTGCTTGCTTGCACCACTGGATCGGTGACTCACCTCAGCACAACTGTGGGAATAGCATTATTAGCTTTTGCTGCTGCTCAGACTTTAGAAAGCTGAACCCCTCCCATTAAAATTTGAAACCAACTGCACGACCCCCGCAAACCTTTCATTAAAGGCCTATCCAGAACTTTAGAATTGTAATGAAACGTGTCCTTAAATGTTTGTGAGTTAAGAAACGTTGGCGACCTGTGATGTTGTTATTTAAAACTGAAAGGAAACACCACTTTCCAAATTGACAATAGTCTAACAGAACACGGATTTGTTGTAATGGTAAGTGGCCACATTAATGTGACCCGCAGTCTTTTTGTGGGATGGATGAGCTCGTTGATGTAGGTCCAGAGTAGATTGTGTAGATCTTGAAAATCTGACACTTCCTCTCCATTCGTATGTGCTGTTGATGAGCAGTGAAATGGTTCACAGGACTGACCTTTTGCAGGGCAGCGACTATCTACTAGTTTCTGTTTGTACAGTGCATAGCACAATGTGGTCCTGGATCTTGGTTGGTCCATAGGCCGACTGTTACACATAAGATAAATCACATTGGCATCTGAGTTAGCATGCATTGAAATGAATGAGGGCAGGTCACACCTTGGAAGCATTGGTTTAGGCTTTCTGTAAACTCAGGTATACATTGCTGCATTGACTGCACTCATCTTGAAGGTTTGGTTTGCAACCATAACAGCTAGTGATTTAATTAAAAAAAAAATGAAAACCAAGATTCTGGAGGAAAATTGAAAGGTCTATCCACATCTCTTTGCCCCTGCATCAGTCCTTTGCACCCTCCCCAAGTGGGCAGGCTCTATATTTTGGGACAGCAGAAGGAGAACAAATGATAGTGACTAGGGGCACGTCTTCACTAGACGCGGATTGCTACCCGATCCGGCGGGTAGCAATCAGTCTATCGGGGATCGACTTACCGCGTCTAGTGAAGACGCGATAAAATCGATCCCTGATGGCTCTACCGTCAACTCCAGAAATCCACCGCGGCAAGAGGCGGTAGCGGAGTCGACGGCGACGCAGCAGCGGTCGACTTGCCGCCGTCCTCACAGCCAGGTAAGTCGACCTAAAATACGCCACTTCAGCTACGCTATTCACGTAGCTGAAGTTGCATATCTTAGGTCGACCCCCCGCTGTAGTGTAGACCTAGCCTAATAGTGGAGCGAGCGTCTTTCATCCCATCCAGAAAGAACCCAAATTGTCTTTTAAACAACGATGCATCAATTGTACTGGTCAAACATGACTTAAGTGTGACAAAAGTGGACATAGCCTTGTGCTGGTCTGTATAGGTATAAATTGCACTCCAAACCAATCCCACATCCTCGCCCCTCATTTAGGGTTGCTATCTGGCCAGGTTTTCCCATGATCATCCTTTTCTGAGGTAGCAATCCCAGGAGAGCTGTGAGGGTACGCAGCACACACTGCCAGCTGTCCGGCTTTATGGACAGCAGCTAGGTGGTCCTCTGACACTGGGGAATCTCCTGTGTGATAGAAGGCAAGAATCGGTGCCACGCTATGCCACCTTCCCCCATTCCAGGGGTAGGGGAACTTCCTGGCAGGGCTAGTGGCATGGAGGGGCATGGATAGAGAGCACAGCCCTCCAGGATCTCCAACTGGCAGTCTGCTGTAGCTGACTGAGAGCAGGCCTGAAACTTAGATGTAGTTTTCTTCCACACCAGCATGATCGGGGGTGTGTGTGTGTGTGTGTGTGTGTGTGTCTGGCCTATAATTCTTTTAAAATGTTTACAAAAAATATAGATTTGTATTCATGTTGAGTGTTTTGGGGACAATACAGCTCCCATGCTTTCTAGACACCACACCCCCTATTTAAACATTCAGTAACCTTTTTAGAAGACAGGTATTTTTGCAAAAATCTCTTTGGCACCGTTCATGAGCTTAGTGTAGTAACAGCTTTCCTGTTTTAGCTAAAGACCGATACTATAATGAGGTTACTGAGAGCTTTTCAACTGATTGCCAAAGAAGTAAATTGGACTTTTTAAACACTCAGTAACTTTAAGAGTAAGCATGTGACATGAAATATTGTTATTCAGCCCCACGGTGCCATTTTCACAAACCATTACCCATGATCTTAGTTACATCCTTCCACTAGCTAGTGTTTCTCAGTGTCATTGCATCTTTAACGCATTTCACAGAGCACGGCACCTGTAGCTGTGCAGCCAGAAATAACCCACCACAAATCCCTGTTTCTTTTCATAAGTAGAGTCTGATGTAAATTCTGACATTTTGAAATGAATGAGCTGTAGGAGTACAATCGTATTGAAATGATTATGCTTAATACGTCCGGTGTCATTAAAATAAATATGTATTCTTCCAAGAGAGCCAAACATGGGGAAATTACACACTGGGGGTGGCTGTCTGGAGACCTTAGCAGGTAAGAAGGCAATGTCATAGCAACAGGAATGATGTGTGGTCCCTCACGTTGTGCTGCTCCAGCAGTGCTAAGGAGTTGGGAAGCTTCCCTCTCAGGTGTGCAATCTGCTGATTCTAGGTGCCAGTTTGGACAGTGCTGTTTGTTCTGACACTGGGTGGGGGGCGGGGCAGGGGCTCCTGAGTGAACTGGCTGTGACGCCTCATGGGGAGCATGTGAGGGTTTGAGACTGAAGTTTTTGTCTGCATAAATACCAGATTCTCTTTCTCAGTGTGGCTCTGGCCACGTGCCTATAGCCCATGTGGTAAGCCCCACTGGTGAATGCGTTCATGATCCTGCAGGTTGTGATTTCATTCAGTTGTCTTTGTGGCCTTTGCTTTGCAAGTTCTCATCGCCTAGGAGAGGTGCTTTGTGGTTTTAGTTCAACCAGAGGTTTTAGTAAATCGGCAGCACGTACTTCCTGCACTAGCTTGTGACATACTCAGAAGCAGAGGCCTGAATTTGTCAGTGGTGTGACGTCAGTGGAGATACACCAGGGATGAACTTGAGCCACAGGCTGTGAACGATTCAGGTTCCATCACTCAAAGCTGTTGAATGGCCAGTAATGGAGAGGGCAGTTCAATGAGTTACTGCACTCTCTGCAATCAAGTGTGTGGCAAGCAGCGTGAGTCACACTGGTGGCTGCACAAGGTGAAGGAGGATGACAAGAAGGCCTGGGATGTGCTGAGCAGAGAAGTCAGTGACAAAAGGAAAACAGTCGGCCTCTGACAGCCTTTAAAAGTAGCTGTTGATTTGGTTTAAAATCAGGCAGCAGATGTCAGTCACAGTGACTTTGCTATGCAAATGCTCTACAAAACAATGCAATAAATACAAACATGGGTGTGATTCCCTACTGCAGCTAAACTGCTTTATGCTGGTTAACTTCACTGGTTCTAAGGAATCTGGCCCAAGATGGTTTGTTGGAAGGTAAAGTTTGCAAAGTCTATGAAACCCTGAGTTACAACAGCATCAACCGACTGTGGGAGGCATAGTATGTGCTTTAGATTAGAATATTCTCTTAAACTAACTTTTCAATACGCACGTAAAAGGCAAGACTTAATGCTGTGCATCTGGAGGGGAGGGCAAGGCAAGGCTGGAGCCTACCAGTTTGTTGTGTGTGTGCATTGCTTGTATCTGCGGAGACACCGTTTCATTTAGCTGAAATGGAAAATGGAAGTGATGTAGTAATTTATCTGTTTGGTCATATGCTGTTTTTTTTTTTTTTTTTTTTTTACAGGGCCCAAATGCACCCAGCTATAAACCTAGGGTGGCCAATGGATTGATCCCACATTTACCCCAGTGCAACTGAGGGAAAATTTAGCCTCCAGCATAGCCACACAGGCCTGCCTACAAGTTCCCATTGTAACCTTAGAAGACA
This sequence comes from Terrapene triunguis, assembly GCF_002925995.2. NCBI lineage: Eukaryota > Metazoa > Chordata > Testudines > Emydidae > Terrapene > Terrapene triunguis. The sequence goes on along the minus strand of NW_020664463.1, from coordinate 10,770,305 downwards.
CATTTCCATTTCTAGTGGCTAGATCCTAGTCCCCGCTAAAACCCAGCTACACTGCACTGGTGGACCTCTGTTGTAGCGCTTCACTATCTCCATTCACAGCCCCTGGGGTAGGAGGCCTGTTGAGGGGGTGGTCACAAACAAGAGGCTTGCCAGGCTGCTGCTGCACAACAGCTGATCCCCCCACTTAGCCAGACAGTCCCTTGAGGGGTTATTACCAACCCATCTGAGTAACCCTGAGGCTGCTCTAAGTGTGCTGGAGCTGACCTGGTCTAAAGGTGACATAAGGCCATGTTTGCTTTCTTCTCCTTTGGTCCGGCACTGACTGGTGCTTTCCTGTTCCTGAGGCTCACAGCCTGAGCTTATTTTTTATTAATCCTTTCCTTTTGATACAGGCATCAGCTTAATGTTAATATTAAGTTTGTTGCAGCATTTTTATATTATCCAGGATTTTCCCATAAGTGAGCTGACCTTCCCCGAGCTGCACATTAATATCAACAAAGCAGAAAGCATTTTTTAAAAAAAACCCTCTCTGTAATGCTAGTAAGTGAAATAGCCATCCCAACCTGCCCATGCCATTAATTCCCATCATTGTTCTACAGAAACCATGCAATTAGGCTGGAAAAAAAGCCATTGCATCACCGCATGCAATAATTGACACTAAGTTCTCTGTGAGCAAGAAATCTGTTATTTTCAGCTGACAGGAAACAGCTTGTCAGTTAACGTTAAGCAGGCACAATTGCATTGGATTAATGCAAAATGGTTTGGTGCATGGAAACAGTATTCCATTAGCTTAGCTGATATTAAGTGGGGTTAACTACCATGTGCACAGTTTTAACCCTCCCAGGGCTGCATGGTTTCTGTAAAGGAAAATCCTGCCTTTTTAATCTACTCAATTCTTTTGAGCATGTCAAAGTAGTGGGTAGGAGAGGCCTGGTTTGTATAACATATGTGGATGTTTGAAAAGGTTTTGACAAAGTCCCTTGCAAAAGGGGCAATTCATGAGGGGAGAGGCCAAAGTACTGTCATCAGTTAGAGACTGGCAAAGATACAGGAAACAAAGAGTAGAAGTAAATGGTCAGCTTACAACATGGCCAAAAGGCTAACACTGGGGTGCCTCCCAATTTTCTATACTGGCCCCAGGAGTTGTTTAATACAGGTATCAAAGGCGATGAATGGATAGTTGGCTAAACCTGAAGGTGACATAAAATGTTTGAGGTTAGTGAAGACTTCAGAGGGTCCAAATAAAACTAGATGAATGGGCAGTGTGCCAACCATCATGGAACTTGAAGGGAGGAGCACAGGTTGCAGGAGGGAAGAGTTTGGAGGAAGCACCAGGAAGTCAGTCTTTGTGTGCATGGCTAGAATGCTAACTTCAGATACATCTCTGAAATTAGTTCTCTTAATAAAGAGCTGTTTTACAAGTCCTTTCATGTTATTACCTAGCATACAGCACCATGGAAGATGGTGGTGGCAGTCAGTCTAGTGAGATCCACAGCAAGGGACAGTGTGGTAACAAACAAAACAACACCTAGAAACAGAGCAAAAAGCAGCAAGGAGAGACTCCGACACTGGGAATGCTGAATTTTCAGACAAAAAACCTTCCACGTGCATGGAAGCAAGAATCGAATCTATATACAGAGCTGACCAAGAGAGATAAGAGAAAACAAAGGTAAATCTTTTGTACTATCTCGTTGGCAAAAAAGGACAATAAGTGAGACTCTGTTACCAGGAATAATGCCCAAAACACTGGAATGGCTGATAAAAGTATTTCATGAGTTCTGTGTCCCCAGACAGAATGAGACTGTAACAGAAACTGGTATTTTTACCCAAAACCCCCAAAGAAGGGATACTTTCATTACAGAGCTGAGGACTCTTCCATCCACATGTAACGTTGGAGACATTAAAGATCCCCTAATTAGAGAGAGGATTGTTTATGGACTGTGTGATTTTTATCTTACAGGAGAGATTGTTGAGAGGAACAGAACTCACCCTAGAGAAATGCCGCCAAATGGCAAGGGCAGCTGAACTGCATCAAAACCATAACAGCTGATAATGCAGAACAAGAACATAGGCTCAAGCTAAAGGAACCCAAGAAGCAGGGCAGAGACTGACTGAGAATACAGGCATTATGGTACAGTGTATACACTGTGGAAAGCAACACAAAAGGCAGAAAGAGGAATCCCATCTTATGGGTAGTAGTACTTTATGTTCCAATTTTGCAGCTACCCCTCAGAGAAACAAGCAGCAGTTCACACAGTGATTGAGGGTGTAAAGATTTCCAATGAAGACCAGGATATCTGCAGTGAGCTGTTAGATCTGGAGATGCTTATTATACATGCACTGCTAAAGCAGGCTGCCAGCCATTCAAATAGCATATTTGCAACTATGCTATTAGATCAACAGCCAGTTCAGTCCCAGATGGATTGTGGAGTCAGCTGCAATGCACTCCCAGCAAACACTGATAATTAGCAATATTAGACTGGAGAAATATGACCAGGTGCTGGTGATGTACGATAAAACCATTCTGAGGCCAGTGGGCAAATGCAAGTTGTCAGTAAGAAACCCATGAAACAAGAGACATTATCACCTGGAGTTTATAGTAGGCAGCAGGGCAATGCAAGCTATACATTTGATAGCAATACGGTACCGCAATATCCTGAATGTGAGAGAAGGGAGAAGAGTCACCATGGGCCATGTCCAGAATATAAGGACATATTTTGAGGAGATGTACACCTAGAGGGCAAGTGAAGTTAGAAGTAGCCCCCCACATGCAGCCTGTGAGCCTACCAGAATGTAGAGTTCCATTAGCCCTGCTGGAACCACTGAAGAAGGACCTGGCAAGTCTGCAAAGAAGAGACATCATTACAACCCTGGAAACTAGTGTAGAATGGATCAGAAGCATAATAGTGCTGGGAAAACCTGCAGATAACATGAACAATCCTTATAGACCAAAAGGCACCGAACAGAGCATTGAAAAGAAGTCATTACCCATTAGCAGTGATTGAACATACTACCCAATTTATCCAGGGCAACAGTGGTCACTGTGATGTCAAGAATGGAGTTTGGCATATTGAGCCAGATGAGCCATCCAGCCATTTGACAACCTTTGTCACATCTTTTGGCAGAACAACTGGATCTGGATGCCTCTGAGCATCAGTCCAGCCCCAGCGGTGTTCCACCGGGCACAAGAGGGATTCCCAGGCATCAGAACTAGAGCTGAGGGCATACTTATTGTAGGAGAAAGAGATGTCAAAAAAGAAGCAATACAGGACCAAGCTTTGGCAACTCTTGGGAGCTGTGAGCAGAATATTAGGCTGAATGTAGACAAGCTGCAGTAGAGGTGAACTGAGGTCCCCTGCGTCAGACATCTGTTGACTTCTGAGGGATTCCAGCTGGACCCTGAGAACTTGAGTCTTTAGGGAAATGCCCAGAACAAAGGACGTGAAAGGAGTTCAGAAATGTATAGGGATGGCCAACTCTTTCCAGATTCTGCACACTCTAATCAGACACCTGTGAACCCTTGGAACAGTTCACGCCCAGTAACACTGACTAGGAAGAGTCAGACACCCAAGAAAAGGCATTTGAAAGAGTAAAGAAGATTATAAGTGCAGCACCAGTGTTCCCTCTAATTTTTTCCATCCATGCGCGGAATACATTTTGTTATGTGCACCGAGGTATGTGTGGATGTGCGCCACCAGGAGAAACAAAAAACCTAGCTATAATATATTTTTTAAAAGTTACCATACGGATAATTACTCCAGGAAAGGTTAGGCATTTTAGAACTCACTACTCAAAGAATTAAATTTAAGTGTAAGAGAAATAAAAATTATGAAATGCATAGACCAGTCAAAGCACTAAAATAACACACTTTGAAAGAATAAAATTACAGAGAATATATGTGCATTGCAGGAAGTACCAAGAAGTAACAACAACAATAATACAAGTATGTGTTGGGAGGTGAGTGTGAAAGAGACAGTGTGTGACACAGAGTCAGTGTGTGTGCTGGCTGCTGGTTTCTGAGAGACGCCATGTGCTGTCTCCTTAAGGCACTCACTGAAAGCTCTCCTGCTCTGTCCTGAGCCCCGGGGAGGGGGAAAGAGAAAGAGAGAGAGTGAGACAGAGACTGTGTGAGCTGGCTGCTGGGGAAGTCTCAGAGACCATAGACTATCTCTTTAAGAAAGGCACTCACCGCCCCCGAGTTGTTCTGTCCTCAGACTGCAGCAGCTCTGAGTCCTGAGCCAGGCTGTCCCCTCTCCCCTGCTCTGCAGAGATGGAGTGCAGGGGAAGGGGGACACCCTGACATCAGCCTCCCCACTCCCCCGCTCTGGACAGCCAACAGGAGGGTCCTTGCAAAGCAGCAGGGGCATCTGAACACATGCTGCCAGATGACTGTGCATGCTCTGCTAATCAACTGCGGGGCACTTGAATCTCTCTTGGGCGGCCGCCCAGCCGCGCAGCTTACAGGGAACACAGTGCAGCACCAGTCCTAATGTTTTACAACCCCGTGGTGCAGCTACAGCTACAGAGTGATGCCTCAGAAGGAGCAGCACTGATGCAAAGGCAGCAGCCCATAGCATGTGCTACTAGATCCCTGAAGGACACAGAAAGGGGATTGGCTCAGATAGAAAAGGAGCTAGTAGGGGCTGTGCTCTTTGGAAAGGAATAATTCCATCAGTTCACCCTCGGGCACAAGGTAGATGTGACCATATTGTTCCCATCATTAAAAGTGAAGAAGACCTTTTCCCGGGGTGGGTTGGGATTTCATAAGGTTGTAGAGTCTCTCTCTGTTGTGGGGCACTATACTCTTTGGCTCACCTCATGCTGATCCTTGTCTGCGCTCAACTGGGCATTTGCGCCTGGCCAGAAGATACACACCCCAGCTCATCTCAGGCATTCTTCTAAACCCGGATGTGAAATGTGTATCCATCTCATGATGTCAGGTCTGGAATCTGCTGGGATTACATCTTGGTCTCCTTTAAACAAAATCCCATCTTGTACACACAGGACATTTCTTGCCTGATAGTAGGGGGCAACCGTCTGTGACTTGCTCCTTGAGATCTGGCCAAACCTGGAGTATGAACTGTTTTGGTGCCTGTAGCACCTCATCCTGCTCAGCACTTGTTGGCTTCCTTGGAGCCTCCTGTAAGAGATACGGAGCTATTGCAGAAATGTTGATAGACTCTATCTCTTGTTCTACAGAGCCACCAGTGTTGTAGTCTGGAAGGTAGGCCCTGCTCAAGTGCATCTGCTAGCAGTAGTGACTTTCCTAGGCAGGAGCTTATCTGCACATCATAGCTCTGGAGTCTCAACATGTGTTGTAGTCACTTGGATGCACTCAAGAATGGCTTCTTCATGATGCTTCAAAATGGCTTGTGCTCAGTAGATTTCTACTCCAGTTTCTGGGAGGTGGACTAGCTAGAGGGCACTCAGGCAAGAACTGTGCTCAGGAAAGTGAAGGCAAATTTTGCAAGGTCCGACATACCCGACAGGCTACTCTCAGACAATGGGCCACGGAACACTGCAGCAAGATTCAAATGATTTAGGACCAAATGGGAATTTGAGAACAAGACAGCTTCCTCTGAGTGCCCACAAAGCAATGGGAAGGCAGAGTTGGCAGTAAAGACAGCCAAGAGACTAACAGACATAAAGGGACTATCTGGAAATATTGGACCATAGCAATACACCCTCCCAAGGGCCCAGCACAGGGAAAGATGGGCCAGAGACTGAAGACTCTGCTTCCATGAGGGTCTGCTGCTGCCCAGCTAGAGGAATGATGGACAGAACACAGAGATAGTTAAGAGAAGACCAAGCTAAGGGTCAAAGGAGCCAAGGACCTGAGGCCACTACGCATACAGGGGAGCAGGTCTGGGTCCAGCCATCAAATAGCCATACAAAGCAATGGCAAAAGGCAACAATCTAAACTGCAGTGGGGCACAGGCCACGTGAGGCAGCTATAGACTCAGGACAGTGGTAGAGACCTAACTGAAGAAAACTGCAGAGTAGTAGCAGACAGCTGACACACCCAGAGAGATAGGAAGGCCAGGACCCAGGAAGACATGGCAAAAGCCTCAGCCATCAGATGGCCTGATGTAGGATAGTCAGAAGAAACAAGGTCTATGAACTACAGGATGCCACCCAATAGAATGAAGGCAGCAATAGGGTGGAAGCAACTCCACCACCACCACCAACACAAACAAGAAATAGGAGACTGTTTCAAAGACCTGCACACTTGAAGGAATATGAGGCCAATAGGCTGGTGGTAAAGGCCATGTCCCTGTAGTGGGCTTTGTACTAGTAATCTCTAGTCCCTGCACGTCAGCAAATGCTAGCACAAAAAAGCACAACAGCAAAAAATGGTAAAAGGAGAGAGATAGTAATGTGCATGGAACTTGTAGGGGGAAGCACAAGTTGCAGGTGAGAAGAGTTTGGAGGAGGCACCAGGAAGTCAGTCTGTGTGCACATGGCTAGAATGCTAGCTGTAGTTGCAGCATCTCTGTCAATAGTTCTTCTGATAAAAGAGCCAGATTAATTTTACAAGCATGGAGTCCTTTCATGCAGGACCACCCTATACCAAATGGTACCCCCTCCCATTTGTTAAACTTCTGAATACCTTATTTTTTATTGCATTTGTAGCCCATTTCGTGACTTTGATGAACGATTTGCATGCATGATTTATCCCTGTCAAATAAGATGATAAATTTGCATGCTAGCTTCTGTAAATCTGTATTTATTCATGTATTCATTTATAAGTAAAAACAAAAATTGTTTCTGCTAAGCTTATAGAAACTTTTTAATTTGAAGACTAACTGAAATGTGCTAACATCAAGAAATTGAACTGTGCACCAACATTGGGTGGACCAGTATTAAATAGTGTTACGGTAGGTGACAGCCTTAGAATGTTAACCCTAGTCCTGTAGTTCAAAAGGTCGCTTTTCTCACCTTTGCCCTCGCGAACTAAAGCACAGTGTCAGAGAGATCCAAAGACTGGCCAATGGCATTTTCAAGTGGTAAAATAACAAGCGATGTCAGTCTCTTGTTTGCCATCGTTGATCGAAGATATGTTCTAATGAGCCTGAGCTTCGAAAAGCTGCGCTCACCAGTCGTGCCTGTGACCGGCAGCGTGAGCAGACTCATCAAAGTTACCCACACATTAGGAAAAGTGTCCTTCGGCTCTGCATCAGGAACGAATTGGAGAACTTGGAATGGAAAGTGCTTCCTGTGTGGCAAAATGTGATGGATTTTGTCCAATTCAACATAGAGGTCTTTATCATTGATGTCCGAACATTCCCCATGTGTCAGCGTCTTATATACTGGCAAGGGCATAGCTGACAACATTCCAGGAGGTTGGAGGAAAATGTAGTTCTCAGAAAGTCAGGAAGGTTCCATAATATTCTACAAAGGTCCAGAACATTCTAGGAGGTTGGTGAAAAATGAATCCTTATACGGAATACCTGCAACGTTACTTCAAACATTCTATTTTCCTTTTTGTTGCTAACAACAAAAACAACACCCCCAAGCCCAGCACCCCACGGCCCCTAACTCCAGCCCTGCTTTCACGTTTTCACCTAGCACATGGTACATGAAATAGGTGGCATGATGGCAAAGGGAATTTCATGTTGACAAATGCACACTGAAAGAAATAATTTGAAATACTTGTGCACTTTGCAGGATTCTAGATTAAATGTCACCTCTCAAACAAAAAGACCTGGAAATCATTATAGACAGTTAAATGAAACCCTCTGCTCAGCGAGCAGCAGCAGTTTAAAATATCAAACACAATGTTAAAGTGCATAAAACCAGGATAGAAAATCATATGGAAAATATTATAATGTCATGATATAAATGAATGGTACACCCTAATCTGAAATACAGCAATCTGCCTACCTACTTCACTCTCAGGATATACCAGGAATAGAGGGGTTCAGAGGCGGACAACAAAAATGTTTACTGGTAGAGAGACACTTCCTTATGGAAAAAGATTGAATAGATTGTAACTGTATAATTTATATATTAGATGAATAAGAGATGACATGATCCAAGCATATGAAATAATGAATAGCATAAAGAAGGTAAATCAGTGGTCCTGTTTATGCTCGCTCTTCATACAAGAACAAGAGGACATTCAGTGAAACTGAGGGGGCAGCAAATTTAAATGGATACAAGGTAATACTCTTCTTTTTTTTTTAACACCCAGTGTATAATTAGCCTATGGAACTGTGACAAAGTGGGAATGTTCTTAATGTTTTCTCTGAATACTATGTGTGTGTGCCTCAGTTTCCCCTATGTGTTGCACAAGTATCTAGGTGGTGGGGTGAGGGTGTGTGATTTCTGAGACTCCTAGCAGGCAGGTGTGACTGCTGACTGGCTGACTAGGCACAGAGAATGGCTGACACTCTGTATCCTGGCAGCTGATGGCCAGAGCCCATCCTCTGCAAGGAGCCAGCCGAAGGTGTTGGACAACAAAGAGAGGGGGGGAACAGGTGACCGGTTTGCCCAGGAAAGAGACAAAGCATGCAGCTGGGCATGACTGAAGCTGGGTGGTTAGAAGCGAGTCAGTATCCTAGTTTGGAATTCAGGGCGGGGGGAGCCCTGGGCTCTGGATCTCCCCAAGGCGGATTTTGCTGAATGTTCCTAATTTCTGTGCTAACAAGGTCTGTTTTACACTGTGTTCCCAACGACTAATAAACCCTTCTGTTTGCCAAGCTGGCTAAGAGTCACTGCTAACTGCAGAGGTGGGGTGCAGGGCCCCTTTGGGGGAGTGTGTAGGGCTTCCCCAGGTGTCCCATCCAAATGGACTCACTGCAGGGAGCTCATGGTGTGAACAGGGGTGCTGAATGCTCAGAGGTCAGATCCAGGAGGTGCTTGCCCTGGTGAAAGTGTGCTCTGCAGGGGGAGAGACTACCCTAGAGTCCTGTCTGACTTCATTCAGAGCACCGAGCCTGTGACTCCGTGACAGCAACTCACTGCTCCAAGATACCTTTGAGTCAAGGAGCTTAGTAGGTTTCAGGAACGGACTAGGCATTTATCTAGATGGTAAGAGCAGCCACAGTTACATAAGGCTTCATATATTTTTCAGAAGAAATACTAAACCCTCAGACCAACCACTAATTGATGAGGGTAATGAAGAACCTTCCCCATCAGCAGGTTATTCCAGAATTGCTCACTAAGGGGTTTCTTGCATGTTCTTCTGAACTATTGGCTATTGCCAGAGATAAGATCCTGGATGGGCTGGACCATCGTTTTGCACAATTCCAGTGTTTCTTCACCTTCTATACATCTGCGTCCTTCCTTTTTCCTTGAGCCAAACAAGCCCACTGCTATCTGGCTAGCCCTTCCTGCTTTCCTGCCCATTCCACCAAGTCCCAAAATAGTCTGACACATTCAAGGCCCAACCCAGCAGGTCTAGAGCATCACAGCTCTAGCTACCATTTCTTGACATCAGCCTCACTTCTCAAACAGTTGTTTGGGGACTGCAACAGTTTCTCTGTGTCTTCGGCTTCAGTTCTTGTTGAGAACCATCTTCTTACATCTAGTTCCCAGGCTTGATACATGTCAGGAACTAGCATCAAGGATAAGTGGGTGACAGAAGGAAGATGTATTCCTAGGGAGGCTGGGGATGGGGGAAAGCAGGTCAGACTGGGCTTGGTTGCAGAGTCTCAACTAACTCTTTCTTGGCAGCCAAACCTTTCCCGTTCTCCCAGGTAATTAGTTGTTAAAACACTCACTCATCCCCAGGAGTGTGAGAGACTTTAAATCACTTTTGTCCTTATCCATTAGCCTGTAGTGATATTCCCCCCACCACCACCCTTTCCATGTTTGGAAAGGAACTGAAATTAACCAGTGTTTAACAACACTGCCGACTTATGGTAAAGCATCATTCCTTCACAAAGTATGGAGAGACATCAGCACAGCTCTGGGAGCGATGTCAGCTGATTAACTCCCAATGTAAGTTAACAAAGGGAGCACAAACCATTGCCTTGATGTATGTGCTAAACATTCTTAACTTTAAAAAAAAAACAAACAAAACCCACACACATTCTCAAAACTGGAGCTATGTAGAATCTTTCCTAAGTAACTAATACTTTGGAATGGAGTTAAAAAAAAAAGAAGAGAGCATCTTTCTTAATCTCCTCTTTGAGGTCCATACTGACGATACACTCAAATATTTCCAACACTCATACATTCCTCAAAGGGTTTTACCCGCATCCTAGTTATGGACCCCACAATCAAAAGTTTCCAAAGCTATTTTTGCTAAATTAGCCACATTAGCTTTTCCTAAAACACCATATTGTGTAATAGAAGGATTTCATATGTTCCATCCATGGGGATCTTTAATTACAAGAAACAGTTATTTTTCTCTTGTTGCAACCATCGGTTTCAACTCATTCTTTATTTTTTGCCCTAAGGCAAAGAAGTCTCTATTAAAGTGGTGGAGGCATTAAAGAGTGCATCTTTTGCTAAGCCAGCATGCATAGACATCCTTGCAATGACAGATCTTGCAAGATTGTTTGGTATACAATCATGCACAAGGCTTAACACCTTCAAGTCCAGCTGATCTCTCACTAGTAGATTTTAGGTTTGTATGGTAACTGATCCACAGTACGGCGTGCTTTGGCACCTAAAATAAAGGGCAGATGTGCTGTATTTTACAGTAAATATTTTACTACCATGCCAAATGGAATGTCTGATAGATGTAAACAGAACTTTTTTTTTTTTTAAGATTTTATTTGTCTAACATGCTTGACAAAAAAATTACAACATCAAGTTATGCCAAAATGATTAAATAACCTTTAAGCTTTCATGCCGCAAGTCTTTTAATGATAACCTTTAAAGTAACAGCTGCTTTCAAATAATTTTTTCACATAAAATACATAGTATTTTGAAGATACCTTAGGAAATTTTTTTTGTTAAGAGCATGTTTTATGGTTGACATAGAAATATTGTTGCAGCTAATAAAAGCTCCCCCCCTTAACATTTTAGTAACAAGTGCTGAGAGTGAATGTAAACATTTCAGACTTCTTTAACATACAGCCAGTTTCCTGCCACACTTGTTTCATAAAACACTTGAATTGTGACTGGTTAAGACACTTTTAGTCTAACGACACACTATCATTTTTCTTTCCATTGATGGTCGAAATCAGTAATAGGCTATTAACTTCCAGCCCTGCTGATGTGGGCTGATCCTATAACCCTTACACAAACAGTTCTTGCAAAAATAGTCCCATGTAAATCTACTGCAGACCACTCATGTGCATATAAACCATTCACATAAGAAAGGGTTACAGGATGGGACCCACTGTTTGCTTTTTAGTTTCAGCAAGGAGCAGCAAACCATGTTAGGTCCTAATTCACTGAACAGCTTACAAGAAATGAGAGCTTTGTGGCATGTCATGTTTTTGGGCATACCAGTTTGGATAAAGTTACTAGGCTCAAACTTAATTGCTTCCCAGCACCAGGTGGGGGAAGAGTTTTTGCACATATGAAGCATTGGAAATGAACCTAGTGTCCCTCCCAGATTTGACTTTGAGGCTCAAGCTTTCAGAAATAGTGGCCCTAGTTGTGCATGTGAATAATGTACATACAGCTGCTACATGCAAAGCTCACATTTATGAGGGGGGAGGGATAGCTCAGTGGTTTGAGCATTGGTCTGCTAAACCCAGGGTTGTGAGTTCAATCCTTGAGGGGGCCATTTGGGGATTTAGTTGGGGATTGATCCTGCTTTGAGCAGGGGGTTGGACTAGATGATCTCCTGAGGTCCCTTCCAACCCTAATAATCTATGATTCTATGTCTTCACATTGAGTGAGTGTGTGTGCAAAAGGGCACTAACATGCACAATTACATAATCTGTGTGTGCAAATGTGGGCTGGGTACATGCATGTTTTTTTTCTCCAGCATCGGTGTCTGAATGCCTCACCCATGAGGTTTGCCTAACGTGTGTGAAGGTTATTTAACACATAGAGCCTGTTAGTACCACAATTCTGAAAATCCATATCCAAAGTATCATACCCAGATAATCGCAGTTAAGGCAAGAGGTCTCCTTTTGCTTTCTTTGAAGTTGGAGAAATTGGGTAAGGTCAGGACAGAGGCCCCTTTCATGGTTTGCTTTTTAAAGTGAATGTTTGGGCTAGTGTAAAGTGCTGGAATGAAAACTCTGCCAACTCAACTCCTCTGTGAATCCATAGACACAGAGCATGAGCAGTGCTAGTTCTCACATCTGGATGGGCTGTATCTAGGGGTTAAAAAAGATTTCAGTCGCCTGGGTTCATTTAGTTCTTGGTCTCTACTACCACTGTTCACAAGGAGGCAAATGATGGGGCTTGTGATGTGGACACCTGTGCTGGACGAATTGCAGTGAGCTCGCCATTCATTTCACCCATGCTGCTGAACAGCTATTAGAAGGTAAAGGGCCATCCTTGGGGTAACTCCATCAAAGTCAGGGGCGTTAACCCAGGGATGAATTAGCTCAGACTTTTAATCATTCCCAACCTGGGCCAGATTCAAAGCAGTGGCCTTATGAGAGGCTGCCCAGCCCTTTACCAGTTCTTTAAACCAAACAGTCCCGCTAGGCTACCTTTTAAAACCACTACTGAACATCACAGCTTTTCTATTTTATGTTAAATCCAATCACAGATCAGCTCTCATGTTAAACCACATGGAACTCTTTAAAGAAAAAAAGGGAAATGACATTTTTCAGAGCTTACAAATGCCTGAGTTTGTACTGCATTTAACACCATCTTCCTTCTAGAACATTCAGCTGTTTACCACTCACTGGCAGTATGCACCATTTCCTCTTCCATCTGTAATGCCAGATGTGTTGCGACTGCATTACAGAACAGCGATTAGGACCTTCTCCTGCACTGGCTTTGAAAGCATGCAAGGGCACAAACTTCAGAAGGATTTGCAATAATAACTGGCTTCTTTTAACTGGTTCAATACAGTACTTGTGTATTCCTGTACTCTTTTCATATTTGCCATATTATTCAGCAAAAATATCAACATGATTTGATTTTACCAAATACTCATTGGAAAATATTTTAAATGGTTACACCCTAGTCTAAACATTCACGTTTAAACTGTAAACATTCTTTAAGAAACACACCTTTGAAAAGACTTTATACTTTTAATAAGTTCAATATATGGTAGATACAAAAAAAAACCCAGTTCCCTGCTCGATATATACGTGGAATGCATTCACTTTTGTGTATTCACAAGTATTTTAATGCTGAAATTTTAAAGTCCTTAATCGGCTTCTGGCAGATATTGGCACTAAAATGTCTTTGCTTCCCATTCATTTTCATCACTCAAATTTGGTTGTGAAGAATTAAAAGAAAAAAAAAAAAGGGTCTTCGCTTCTTCATTGAACAGTTCATCATCATGTTTCTTAGCCAGCAATAGAAAATTGCTTGTGTGATGGGTACATCATTAAATTCCTATAACAATCATGTGTTCCTTGGAGTAGGTAAGTCAATAACTATAGGTGGATTGAGAGGCTGGTAGTTCACAGTGCACACTGACGCATTCACATAGGTAGTAGTTCCATCAGCCATTACCCCATAGCCTACAAAGAAAACAAGTTCTAGTTACTACTATTATTCACTCATATATTGCCACAAATGGAAGTGTCATTGAATAGTGCTACATCCAAACGCTCAAGGATTTAACAGGGCCATATTCTGCTCTCTGTCATACTAGTGAAGCTTCCATGAGAGTAGTAATAATACCTGTGTAACAGAAGAATTTGTGCATCCTTTTAGATTGTAAAAGAAAGCCAAAGAGAACTCTCCAGCGTGTACACGTAGCGTGATATTGTAGCCACTGAAATGTGAAGTCTTCACAAAAAAGTTTAGTAACTTTAATATTTCTCTTTGAAAATCAGTTTTAAAAAATATTCTCTCTCCCGTTTTAGAAGAGGGTGGGAGCTAGGCTGTACTTCAGGCTTTAACACACTCAAATCTCTTATTTGTTGGAAATCTCACATTCAGAACTTGTCGAAACCGTCACCTTTTGGGGCTGATATTTCCTAGGCTTGGTTTCTGCTCAAAGATAATTTTTTGTTTTTTTTAAAGAAATGTTGAGTGAAACATTTTTGGACTTATGGAAAAATGAACATATTTTTTCCATTATAAAAGAATTCTAATCACTTACGAAAAGAAAAAAAAATCAACTGGGCTTCAGCAAAACCAGCAGAAGCATGAAATCCGCAACTTGGCATGGATATAGGTATGCCATGGCTTAGCATGAAAAAACTCGGTTTGATGTCAAGGTTTGAATATCTGAAAACTATGTGCTCACTAGAAACTGTCTTTAATGGGCTCTATCCTACTGCCACTGAAGATAATGGTGACACTCCAAATCCCTTCAGTGGGAACTTGATTGGATCCAATGTGTGTTGTTGTACACTTAAACATACTAGAGAAGTTCTAGGCATGTATATGTAATTACGTAAGTGCCTGACTGAGCTCCCATTGAAGTCAATGGCAACACTCCCATGTCATGTCTACACTGCAGTTGGGAGTGAGCCGAATAAACAGTTGCACTAGTGGGGCTTAAGTGAGTGCACCAAACACAGCAGTGTGGCTGTGGCAGCTCAGGCAGTGGTGACCTGACCCCCTGAGTCTGAGCTCGCTTGACTGGTTGAGTGTCCACTGGAGCCACACCATCCACACTGCTATTTTTAGTGTGCTAGCTCAAGCCAAGCTGTCTACTTGGGCTGGGAGGCTTGCCCCCCGCTGCAGTGTAGACATACCCTCATAGACGTCAGTGGGGATTGAGTCCAGCCTATGTACACTCTCTTGGGTCACAAACTCCATGAAATAACAGCAGATTCTTTTATTTTCTTTAAAAAGTCAACAAACTCAATGCTACAAACTGTGGGTCCAACTGCGGTCTGCTCATGGAAAACCATACAAGAAGAGTACTTCAGCAAGGATGAAAACTCTGTCAGGTTCCTGTCATGGAGATTTCTCCCAATCATTTGTGGTTTGACACAGAACAATCGTTGGTTGTGAAACATGAACCACAGAACATAAACGTGAATTGCAGTTAACATTGCTAGGGGAAGCTTCAGAATGTTCTCTCTCCCTCTCCAAGTTCTTAAAACACCCAATCACCATGGTACCCAGATACTAAAATGTTAATTTTTGTGCATGATTTATAATATTGCACTTTTCATTCCTATCATGGAGACTCCTGTATCACGACCCCACCTGAGCCCTGGCAGGAGCATGGGAAATAGGATTTTAGATGACATTACTGTAGGCTGCCTGTCATGGTGACAGGTGGGGCATTTTTGGCAGTAGCAGCAGTTCAGAGGAGGAAATGGGGAGGAAACAGTCAGTTCTTTATTCCTCCTGGATATTTAGCAGATGACGGCTGTAGATGTAGCTGTGTTTAGTCAGGGGAGGATATCATCTGTTCATACCATGCACTCACTTTGCAAAGAGCACATTCATTTGCAGAGGCTGTCTATGAGAACTTACTTGGGAATTCTTCTCTGAGGAGTTTTACCATCCCACAGCAAAACAGGCTTGGCAGTTTCCCATTTGTTTTCTCTGAATTATGATAGTTTACAAGAACTCCCTGTCTCTTAACTCTGCTACGTACTGCGACTGAAATGGTAACTGAAATAAGTTACCATTCTTTGAGAGTCAACAGTTTTTTCTTTGGTGAGCCAAATTCAGACATGGGGTAAGCAGATGCAACTCTATTTACCTCACAGGAGCTTACAACAGGTCACTTACACCAAGTTTAAACTTACTTGGCCTATAATAAACTAAAGGGATAATGTCAATTTTAAAATGGGTTTTGTCTGAAAATTGTTCACACACTGTCTTATAAGTAACCTCTAAGACTGTTGTACCTGAAAGTGATCTAGAGAAGAGTCATTCTCTCTGTGCATTCAATTTGTTTACTTTGTACATTTGACAGCACTTTAGAAATCACCTAGTGACAGCCTTATCATCGCAAGGAATAGGCAGTGATTGTACTCCAGGCTGTACACCTTGCAAGATATGAGTAAACACCATAAGATGTATTCTTTCCCCTTTTCTTTGATTGTTAATATGATCCTACTACCATTGACTTCAATGGGAGCAAGACTGATCCCAGTTAATGATTTATAAGAAGGGAGTTCATTTTCCCAATTGAATGCCAAATGGTTGAGAGAACACCCTTGGTGGGTCTGTACACTGAACATTTAACCTGTTAAAAAAAAATCTTACCCCCACAGAGCCAGTGATGACTCCCTAGTGCTCTGACACACACACTCACACAAACACTGAAGAAACGATAGTGTCTCAGGTTGCTGGAGAATCCTGAACTCGCTGATGAAGAGATAATTTGTGCATGTACCATGTATTAGGATGAAGAGTGGGAGGAACCTCTAGAGTTTTATGGAGCCTCATTTTAGCTTTGTATTTATTTAGACCCTTCTAACCCAGGATCTCAGTAATTAAACCTTAGAAATCCCTAAGGATTTTACAGAGAGAAAGTGAGATGCCGAGAGATTACATGATTTCCCCAAAGTCACACAGTGATTCAGTAAGGAGCCACAAATAGAATCCCGCTATCCTAACTTGTAGTCACCTAGTAGACCTCTACCCTTGTTTTGAACCAACTGGATCAGTAGTTCATATGGAACTGTAGGTATAATCCCCGTTTCACAGATATGGAAACTGAAACAGAGATGCCAAGGCCCAAATATTCATACTTGAATGTTAGACACTCATATGCATCTTATTCACCTAAACAAGTGGCCTGACTTTCAGAAGTGTCCGTTAATTTAGGTGCCTATCTTTAGCAACTCAAGTTTGAAAATGTTGGCCATACTGTGCAGTGACTTGGGTGCAGTTGGTTTTAAAAATCAGAGAGAGACAAGCTTGCTGACCTTCATGGATATGTCCAAAAACATGAAGTCGTGGCTGTATTCGTCTCTGGACTGTGTTCAGCAGCTCAACACATCCTACCCTCTGCATTTTCTTAGGAACCCAGTCTAGAAAACCTTTGAAGAAGAAGAAAGATTAATAAACATAGATTTAAAAGGAGAGAGAAAGGAGTCACGTTATCTGTGAAACTTTATACCTGGAAGATGCAAAATCATTCCTGGATTTTAACATCTCTCTTAGTTTCTAGTAAGTGGCCACAGAATAATCTATTAAAATGAACATCTTTATTGCTCAGTGGAGGGGGAATGAAAAATATTTGAGGAATGAAAAAACAGTTGATCCAAAGGGATGGGATTAGTTATTCTTGCCAATATTTCCTTTTTAAAGGAAAGATCGTTGCAAGAGATTTTAAATTAAAACCAATTAAACCATATTTGCTCTATTTAAGGCAAACACTCTAAGTTTTATCCATCCCTGCTACATTTTAAGAAGCTTAGAGCAAAATGTTCAAAACTAGTGCCTAAAGCTAGGCCTCTAAACCCACATTTTGGCTTTTAAATCTAGAGTCAGGGTCTAATTTTAAGCACTGAATATTTTGATTTTAACTTATGTAACGTCTTTGGTGTTGCTAATTATTAAACCAAAACATACTGGCATTGAGGGTTAGATATTTCCATTTTCATACATTAAAATGATTGCCTACTACATCTGCTTGTAAAAATATTTTTCTTTCCCCCTAGAAAATGTTGACTTTTTAATTAAAAAAACAAAAATGGTTTTGGTTTCCATTTTTTTTGTTTTGTTTTTGCCTGTATGAAAAATTCAAAAATTTTCAAGGAAAGCAGGCACTTTGTTAAAGTTACATTTAGTTGCAAACCCAATTTTTCCATTAAAAAAAAATTACAGTTTTCTTTACCAGCCCTATCAGCTACTTCAGAAAGCAGAAATAACAGCAAATCTGAACAGAGAGCACTAAAAATACTCTTTTATTAATGGCACCAAAGTGTTAAAATGATACTAAAAACTGTATCCACATCTGTACCAACAGGAGACTGATCTAACTCCCAGTTAAGTCATTGGGACTTTCCATTGACCTGATGGGACAAGGATCTGGCTCCAGATGATGGTCTTGGTTGGACTGGAGGCTGGAAATTTGATTACAATTATCATATTTTTAAATATCCAAGACTATATGGCAGATCTGAACATGGGCCCATATTAGGTGGGGGAATGAGCAGAGACCCCCCCTGCAGCAGGAATCCCTGGAGGCGTTGTGGCTGAGTTGGTCTGAATTCCTGAAGAGCCTGTGGGAGCACATGCCAGGGCAGAAAGTCCAGTATTCAGCAGCTGAGCTCAACTGGCAAACACAAAAGGATAGTGGGGCCAGAATCCAGCCCTCACCTTGTTGCTTTTGGGAAATCTCATGCAACTGCCAGGATCATTGTACCTCCTCCCAAGGTCTGTGCTGGCCCCTTTGCAGAGGCATGCATGTGTGACTGTTGTATTTACCTGTATGGGATGCAGGGTTTTTGTTAAGGTTATTTTACAATGAAACCTAAATGCCCAGTCTGGACATCAAATTGTATTTATAAACGAACGTCATTTCAGAAGGGATGCTAATTGTTCACTAAATCATGGTACTTTCTTCAAAGCGATAGTGTAACCTAACCAGGATGCAGGGCCGCCAAGAGCGGGTTTGGGCCCCGGTGAAAAAATTTTTTCGGGCCCCCCCCCAGCAAGGGCGGACTGGCTAAACAGGGCCAACGAGGGGGGGCGGGGCAGGGCCCCAGGTCCCCTTCCGGACCGCCGGGCCCCAGTAATTTGTAGCGGCTTCTCCCCCCTCTCGTCGGCCCTGCCAGGATGTGACACTTGAAGTGTGAAAACATCATCTCCTGTATACCTGTGTGAAAGATGGAAGAGCAAAGAGTCCAGAGTTGTGCAGGGAAATGCTATTCTGCAGTGCACATTGGAATAATTTAGTTAATTTCTGTTGGTTTGGAATGATCTAATTGTTTTGTGTTGCCACATCTCTGCCACTATCATAAGATGTTGCCTTCAATTTGGGGTACCTAAAACATACACAATTTTGTACTATTCTTTAGATTTATTTTTCCTTCCGTTTGCATTATGTGCCTATTGCACATTTCCATAGGTACATTTCAAGGGTGTTGTGATATATTGCATATATAAAGGGCTGAGAGAATAAGGATGAGCCAGAGACATACATGTACTGGATGCAGTTTTCAAATTATGGTACGGGGGCCTGCTCCAACATGGCTAACAAGGAGTTAAGCCATTTATTTCAATGAGACCAGAAATGGAGCACTCAGTTGGAAGAGCGCACTGCATGCAAAATGGATATATACCAGCCTAATGGCAGATTCGGACACCCACATGTTTGCATTTCGGTGCCTATTTTTAAAAGTTGGTCTTGGTATATTTTAGGGTTTTGTGACTAAGGGTAAAATTTTCTAAAATGAGTAAATGACAGGTTCAAAAGTCCCATTTTTAAGAGTGACTAAGGCACTCAGAAATCTCTCCTTGAAAGTCAATGGAATCTAGGCTTCTAAGTGCCCAAGTCCTGTTTAAGAAAGGGTATTTTTGAAAATGTTATCCCAGGTCTTTTGGTGTATATATCTTCACAGAAAATCCAGTTACATGCAACTTAATTACAGACACCGATGATCCTCATTAAACTCTGATATTTGACTCTGCTAGTCACTTTTGTCCTCTGTCAGTTTAAAATTTATTCCAGGAAATAATAGCAGTTCCTTAACACGTCAAAATGAGCTGAGAAATTGTATCTTTCAGAATCCAGTTCAATCTCTTTTTCATACCAAGCAGATTATAACCCAGGTTTTTGTTATTTCAATGGTTTGAAACAGTTAATTGTCAAAACGTCTGTGGTGAACATGAAGGCAAAGGTATTTCCACTTCAAAAACTTTACAAACAAAAATTCATGAAATTAACTTCTCCATTAAATTAAGCATTATTTATGTTGAACATGTTTTTGTTTACATGCATTATCACCCTTCTGAATCCTTCCCATATGTTTGCTGCTTATTATATACACCTGACTACACAAACTAAGAATAATTGATTACACCTAGCTAACAATTAGAGTTCATTTTAGGGATTTTTTTATGTTTGGTTATTTGAAACAGGTTTCTGCAACTGTCAGGAAAGTATAAATCTTTGTCACAGACAATCACGCAGACAGCTACAGATAAAGACTTAAAGGTGAAATGAAATCAATTAAAAAAAAAAAAGAAAGAAAGGAAGAAAAGGAAAGAATGCTTGATGAGAAGCCAAAGAATCCTTAACTTAATTCTTTATACGGTAGGAAACTGACTTTTTAAAAAAATGAAATTAATACATATTCAAAAGAAACTTATTTTTGCTGTAGTATTTTTATTGTATTTCCAATATGACCTAATCAAAGGTAAGTGTCTCTCACACTGCTATATATTATGACCCAGTAATATATGGTATATCCTCATTAACAGGTGGCTGAGTACAATGACTGCAGATAATTGTAAACTCTTGGGGAACTGTCTTCCCAATATGTGTGTACAGTGCCTGGTACAAGGGGAGCACATATCCTGATTGTGGCATCTAGGCACTACCACAATGCAAATAATGAAGAATAGTGACTCTGAGTAGGATTTTCAGAAGTGCCTAAGTGACACAGAAGCACAATTCTGTTCAAAGTCAATGAAACTTGTGCTCCTGAATCCCTTTGGCACTTTTAAAATCTCACCAATTTATCTCTGTAGTTCTGTAACATCAGTTGATCAAGAGGGTATTTGTTCCCCTACAGGAAGGGGATGAATAGGGAGAAGAGAAAAGTGGATGGTGGGCAGAATTAAGACATACACTTAAGGGAAAAAGAAAAGGGGAGAAGAAAGGAGGACATGATTTCATGAGGCACCAGCTCAAAAGGGGATATAATCAGTAACAGGACTCAACCTGAGAGGCCACATTGCAGCACCCTCTCTTGGACCACATACAGAAGAGGGTAGTTGTCCTCTGAGTCATTAAACAGACAGGAACCACCTATTACGGGAGTCTCTAAACCTAATAAAAAGAACGAGGAGTATTTGTGGCACCTTAGAGACTAACAAATTTATTTGGGCATAAGCTTTCATGGGCTAAAACCCACTTCATCAGATGCATGCAGTGGAAAATACAGTAGGAAGATATATATACACAGAGAACATGAAAAAATGGGTGTTGCTATACCAACTCTAATGAGACTAATCAATTAAGGTGGGCTATTATCAGCAGGAGAAAAAACTTTTGTCGTGATAACCACATCAGCCACACCATCAGAGGCTCGTTCACCTGCCAATGTGATATATGCCATCATGTGCCAGCAATGCCCCTCTGCCATGTACGTTGGCCAAACCGGACAGTCTCTACGCAAAAGAATAAATGGACACAAATCAGACATCAAGAATTATAACATTCAAAAACCAGTCGGAGAACACTTCAACCTCCCTGGTCACTCAATTACAGACCTAAAAGTCACAATTCTTCAACCAAAAAACTTCAAAAACAGACTCCACCGAGAAACTGCAGAACTGGACTTAATATGCAAACTGGACACCATTAAATTAGGCTTGAATAAAGACTGGGAGTGGATGGGTCATTACACAAAGTAAAAACTATTTCCCCAGGCTAATTTTTCCCCTACTGTTTTAAATGGGCCATCCTGATTATCACTACAAACGTTTTTTTTTCTTCTGCTGATAATAGCCCACCTTAATTGATTAGTCTCGTTGGAGTTGGTATGGCAACACCCATTTTTTCATGTTCTCTGTGTATATATATATCTTCCTACTGTATTTTCTACTCCATGCATCTGATGAAGTGGGTTTTAGCCCACGAAAGCTTATGCCCAAATAAATTTGTTAGGCTCTAAGGTGCCACAAGTACTCCTTGTTCTTTTTGCTGATTCAGACTAACACGCTACCACTCTGAAACCTCTAAACCTCATGTAACCGTGAGAATCACTGCTGGCACTGCAGGCATGGCAGTAGCAGCACTTGTCGATACTCCATGCAAACCTGACAGCGACCTAACAAAATCTGTAAGTTAAAGGGAAATACATTTAAAATCCATAAAAGGAAATGCTCCTTTTTGCAGCATTATAGTCATACTGTGATAGGAAGTTATCTAAATTGTGTGGCTGAATTTGCAAGAGCATTGGATACTTTTATGTTCATTAATAACATTTGTAGTTATGCAGTCTAAGACCAGGATAATAGTAATCAACTTCCAGGTTAAAATAATTGCCTGTGAAGGTCAGAAAGGAATTCTGTTTCCAACCCATCCATGCACAGCCTAATACATAGCTGGGTGCAATACGGTGAGGAGGTTGTCACTTTCCTTTGGAGTGCCACAGAGTGGCTGCTGCAGAAAAGTAAATAACATGTTAGGTGGAGCAATATTTTGATCCAACTCATTAAAGGGTTGCAGACCATTCAGCGCGGAACATGAGTTGTCCATAGATACATTAATATAGACAAGACACCAGGAAAATAAAGCAAAGAAATATGCAACATTTCTCAGAAAAGCCATGGAGGATGGTTGAAGATAAAAAACAAAATAGGATAAATTCTCAGACTAGTTGATAAGTGAATTACAAACACTGGATATGTGGACATTCTTTGGAATTGACAAAGGATAGGGTTTTTTCATGACTAATCAGATGGAAGTTTGGGGGTTTAAGAATAAAAGTCAAAGTATTTCAAATGTTTTAAGTTGTTTTATTTGGACTTATAAATGGGTCCACCAAAAATCCAATACTAACCATTAGGCTACCATTTGGGATTTGGGATTATCTGCTATGCTAAATGTTTAGGGCTAACAGCTCCAGACCTGCAAGCACTGAGGGATGAATGGCTGTTACCAGTTTTTAAGTTCCAAGTCCATATACGGAATAAATCTGATGACTGGAAGTGAGTTATGCAACGGATTAAACACACAGTCTTATTGGGAGAACAAAGGTTTACAAAGAAGAAACCCTTATCTCCAAAGCTTCAGTGAAACACTTAAAGCAAAATCATTTTGTTCTAGTGAAAAACAAAACAAAACACTTTATATACTCTACATGAAAATTTTGAAAGAGAAGGGGAAAAAGTGGTGAGAGGGAGGATTTTAGCACTTAGTGAAATTGTGGACTGAAAGGAGTCTTAAGTTTAAAAGTCAAATTCAGCAGAGCACTTAAGCATGAATTTCACTTTATCATGATTAAATCTGAGTTTTGAGCATGTGTTTACAGTTAAGCATGTGTTTAAATGCCTTTCTGAATCAGGGCCAAAAAGATTTATGTTAATACTTTATTTCCATAATCAAGGTCAGATAACTATTATCAGGAAACATAATAAGCCCTCTACTTGTATAAAGATATATTTTATCTCACATTAATATTTGTAAAATGAAAACGTAAAATGGTTCTTGTTGGCCTACACATGTCAGCAGGTCCTCTCTAAAGAATGGGCACCATAAGTGTGGCCATTTGGGTTCATGAGAAGGAAGCAGAGGTGGCAACTCATGAGGAAAGAAGGGAGAAATAAATACTGGATATTGGATGGAGGGGAATGCTACCATAAAAAGGTGGTGGGGAAGCTATATGTAAGAACTTAGGGCCTGAGCCTCCATTCCTTGTCCAATCAACTCTCCTCAGTTATTTCAATGGAAGCTTTGAGTGGGCAAGGAACGCAGGATCAGACCTCTAACTTATGTAAGTATATTAGGCCTGATTCATCATTGTGTCACCCCAGTTTTGACACTGGTGTAGCTCTATTGATTTCAGTGGAGTCACATTGGCATGAAACTGGAATGCTAGATGCATCAGTGAATCAGGGCCATTGTTTCTTTATAATGTACATTAAGGCAAAATATTTCACATCCCCCGCTGAATTTAGGTAATAGCGATTAGAAACCTTGGGATGAAATCCTGGCCCCAATTCAATCCGGAGGAGCTTTGCTTTTGACTTCCCTGGGGCCAGGATTTCACCCCGTGTCTGAAAAGAGCACACAGTTACTATATCATTATTTGAAATATGTAACTAAAAGTGTTAATGTTTTCTTACCAAGAGGTGGTCCATGTGTTATAAGAATATCTATTCCATCTGGAATAAGGTTCCATTTCTCTAATAGTGCTTGGCCTCGTGGAAGATTAAAGCCCCAGCCATAAAACCAAGGTTGCCTGCCAAAAGAGGAGGAGAATGTCTTCAATGCTACTCATATGCATTGGTCATCTAATTAAAAAATGGAGACTGATTCTCTTCTGTTAAGGAATTTGGAGACACAAATAGCATTAGTTTCCTTCCCCCTACGTACAATGACACCATATCTGCATCCAACCGTCATTATTTAATGTGCGGGAATCAACAAGCTTATCCGCTTAAATATACAGTCTATTGTAAAATATTTATTGCATTCTTCTAATTGGTTTGAGAGGCAACAACTGTAGGAGTTGAAGTACCCTACATAGTGCTATACCTGGAGTTCCATTATATCTATTGGACCACCACTCTGAAGTGTGTGTGCGTATTACATTATAGCATGGCCTTCTTTCCACTTTGGCCCTGATCTTACAATTGAATGGGCATGGGCAGAACCCTGCACACATACAGATCCAATTACGGGCTTGGGGCCATAATCCATATTATGTTTGGTTAACACTGGAAGCATCACACCAGAACAAACGTTTATTAAATTCATATATACTGTACAATTTTCCTCTGTCATCCACCACATTAATTGTTTATAAAATAAAATTTTACATATTCAAGATTTAGTATCTGATGAGAATTTATTTTAGGGTTGTTGTTTTTTTCAACACATTATTTATGGAATAGCTCATTATTAAGTGGTGGGATTATAATAAAGGCAGTCAGAATATAATTCATTTTTTTATGCAATCCCGTTGATTAAAAAGCTATATTTCATAGTAATATCACTGTGGCAGATTATGACTTGCTGATGATGCTACAAGTCATGAAATGTGGGGCTAGTTTTGGGTTGCCTTTTTTTTTTTTTTGACAGACTGACTGGTGTTCTGGGCATATCCATATATGGAGAACAACAAATGGGCTGCTGTGATTTAATAAGGTTTATGATAATTGCAGCCTTAGTGTTTATAAATATGTACACATCAACCAGAGTTCTCCTTCAGATCTTACTTTGTGGAAGAAAGCTTTCCACTCCCTCACGGCATCCAAATGAAAAAGCGAGATTTCTTTTAAACAAATTCTCTGAACTACTCTTTGCATCATGTATGGCAAAGACAAAAGAGAATGCTCATGAAGCTATTATTCTTCCTCTTCTGATACTGATGCTTGACTACCACTTCAGAAATTAACACGTTGTCTGCAATCTTCGTGATCATCTATTTTTCACATCTCCTTTCGGAATGCTGTTAGACATGTGTACGCTGAAAATAACTGAAAAACACTGCATACTAAGAGAAATAAAGGAACACAGGCTATCCTAGAAGGGGAATCAAACTGTAGTAGAAGAGCCCTCTAACAAGCAGAGCTTCTGCGGGAAGTTCCCCCTCCTTCCCATAGGTTAGAGGCCCAATTTCTCTAGAGCCCAAGTGTTGGGTCTCTGCAGTACTGGTTGAGGGTGGTGTCAAGCTAAGAGTCCATATCATGATTCTGCATGGCCCGTTCTCCTGGCTAACTGTTAGCCTTCTGTGTGAAAACCTAACTGGAAGTTACTACTGTTGCAGCTGTGACCACCAATATCTCTCTCTTGGATCATTCCAGTCCCTGTGGTGGGAGACAAAGAGGGTGAGTGCAGGAAAGAAAACTAATGGCAGCAAGGCTCCATTAGGAGACATGCTGACAAGGGTAGGGGTTGGCTGGGCAGCTCTACCTACCAAAGGGAGAATCAGGGATAGAACAGTGAGTTTCAGATCAGAGTTTTTTGATAAGCTTTTACCTTTCAGTGACTTTTTCCTTATGGGGTGCTCTCCCACCAGGAAGAGTAGCATGTGGCTCTAAGGTACATGGTTCCTCACCTTCCCACTGCTGGGATGGGAACTCTGCATCTATTCACTGGCTTATTCTGCAATAAGCTAGCAGTGATCTCTGCAGCCTTATTTACAGGTAAATACCGATTTGGCTGTCTTATATTAAGTCACTCTCTCCCTTGCCTTGCCGCCAGCCTGCATAGTTCCTCCAACTGTGAGAAGACTGGAGTCAACTGCCTCTATAAATGAAGGCAGTCTCATTTATCCAGAGAGAAGAAGGATGCTCCAGTGGTTCGGATACTAACTAGAATCCCAGGTTTAAATCCCTGCTCTGGAACAGATTTCCTGTGTGAACTTGGTGAAGATAATAAAGATAAGTTCCCTACCTCACAGAAGTGTTGTGAGGATAAATATAATAAGGATTGTGAGCTGCTCAGCTGTTACAGTAATAGAGACTGTATAAGTACCATAGAGTTCTTACAGAGTTTTGGCCTGTTTCTTTGAAAAAAAAACAAGGCTGCAGCCCAAGTCACAAATGCCAATGGCCTTCCTTCACTAGCGCCACAAAAGAAATCCTAAGATGGCTGGTATTCTGGTCTCACACTCAACAAATTTTATTTAGTCAACAAATAATGTTTAGCCGCAGGCCCAAAATTAGTTTTCCACAAATATTCTTATGAACAAAACTTCACTTGCAAAAAGCGAATACGAAAAAAGGGGGAAATGTGACAATTAACACTTCCGTTTCCAACTGACCTGAAATGTTCCCGAGACATTTTTCTCCCACCCCTCCTCATCCAGGCCCTAACCAATACCAATGGAGTTAGTGGGAGTCAGTGGGCACTAGATCAGGCCTTCTATTCCCATGCTCTACAGAGATCATCAATGATTGTGGTGCACAAACAGGAAGCAAAATGTAACACAGCTGCTGTGCTCCCTGAGAAACAAATGGAGAGAAAAACACCAATATTTGCCAAAGAGAAAAAGTAAGAAATCAGTATAGAAAAAATAATTATTTTAAAGATACATTGGAGCATTAAAAAAAAAAAAAAGAACGAATCTCAACTGTCAAAGAACTTGACAGTGTCTAGTTGATTCCACTGAAATCCATAGGCTTATGGATCACATATATATACATGTAAAATCCTAGTGGTTTGCCTGCCTCTGTTAGGCCCATTATATACTTTTTTTAAGTGTGTTTCTCTTTCTGAATAGGCATGTTCTGCAGCTTATTTAGACAAGGAATATTGTCCCCCTTTCCTCTCTCGCTTTGTGCCTGCACTGCATATTTGCTTGAGTTAGGGTTTGGTGAGTTATGCATGCTGGAGCTGTTCTTTTGTGACTAGGAAATGTTAGAACTTGTGTGATTTGCCATTATGCTGTCTTTTATGACAATCCCAGGAATGACAGAAATGTCTGGAATATTCTGGCTAAAATCTGAAAGGATTCAGTGCATAATGTCAGTATTCTTTATATTAAATAAATTCATACACTTCAATGCCCAAACCACACAAAAGTAAAATCATTTTTATGTGCAGAGGGATTTTATCCCTCAAGTCTCTTCTTGTGAAATGTTATTACAAAACAGCCATCAAAGTTTCTGTGCAGGAAAAAAAAATCTACCCATATACACACGAACAACTGTCTGACCTGGAAATCATGTAAAGACAACTTTGTCTAATATTTCCATCCATCATAGAATGTGGAAGCAAAGTTACAGAGTTAAGATCTGATGCCTTTTTGGATCGCTTTTCTTAGTGTTTACTCAGTGAAAGTATAACTCTTTTATAAACTAGTTCACATAACTATCTATTTTATATTAATATACTTAGGGAGAATAATCTGCTGGTTCTAGAAAAGAAAGGTGCAAAAAATGTATTTGGCAATTAAACACCTATACCATTAATGTACTTCATGTTAGGAGCCAAGTACCCATGATTAACAGTGTACTTTGATTTAGGTTTTGCCTTCTTATAGCAAACAGCTATATCTTATTGAAATTCAGTGCTTTTATTATTATGACAGAAAAATGACTGACTACATATAAGGCTGTAGGGAGAAAAGTATATTGCAAGTAAATATGTTTATTGCACAATTAAGCTTGTGTTAAAAACACATGAACAAGTTTTACAGGTCAACTCATCTTACGTACAAAAATGCCTGGATTCTCAAAATTTGTGCTAGCAATCGGATGTTGCTTTCTATACTGAATTTCTGTCTTTCTGTTCTAAAGAAACCATTGGAATAATTTTCTTACAGAATGATGGTTGCTATGACAACCATAGCAAATTTTCCTTTTCTGAAACAGATGTCTCATTTAGTTGAAAATTAGAATGTGAAAAACCCATGGGAAAAATTAATTCAAACTTTAACAGAACACTGACTACAATGTAATCTCTTATAGGTTAACCCCTTAACATCTTTCTGCACTCCTATAGTAACCTTCAAATAAACTCTAATTAAACCATTTTAACCTCCTATAAATGACCTTCTTAGCTATCACTGGCACTTTAGTTTTCTTTGAAGTGTGCATTTCTGTTACCCATAATAACAGAGAAAAGTGGCATTAAAAAAGTGGTCAAACACATTACTCCCTTAACTATTTATCACTGTTTGTTCTTTTATTCAACCACCATTGGAAAGAGGAACAGTGCAGTTTGAGTGTTCTATTCTATTCTTCTGTCACTTAAATGGGGCATAACTTAGTTTTACATGTAATTTACTGTACAGGGCTGTGATTCATTACGTAAATCTGACCTGTAATTTATGTGAGAATTGAGGGTTTGTGTTCTTATACTGATACATCTCAAATTGCTTAGCAGATGTACTAATGGGTAAGGGATACACAAAAAGGGTACCGGAGTGGGCAAACCAAGCAATATATATGTATTCTCCTATCAGAAGAAGTGAGAGACTGAAATGTGTTTCTTTGTGGCTTTCATTTAACTGCTTAACTAGAAGGAACCATTACTACCTTCATCTACACTTACTAGCTGAACATAAAAACCGCGATCATTGCAGGTCAGTTACACATGCACATCTCCAGAATTAGTAAGCAATTAAAAAAACATTCCAATTTATTGCATGACCCCCCAACTCCTGGCGGTCTGGTACACTGAAAGAACTTGGGGACTGCAAATTTTACTGCAGTAGCTTAATCAAGAATGTGCAGTCAATTGAGCCTGATTCTGCGACTGTTAGTTACACCACTGGTCTCAATGACATCAATGGGACTACTCACATGAGTAAGGGTTGTAGGATCAGACCCAGTGTCTTCAAAGATGTATGGGTGACACTTGTCCTTTCTACCATTGCAGAATACTATTCCTCAATGAGTAGTGTCTTGAATACAACGTACAAGCAACAACATATGCTAAAATTTCCGCTATGATGATCTCCCTTCTTGACTGACAGGCATTTCTGTGTCCCATTCAAGCAAGAGATTGCTCTAGTTTTCTCTTTGCTTATGATATATATTTAAAAGGATCACAGTGAAGTGTTACTCAGATTGATCCCCTGTGCAGAATTGCTATTTCTCTGTTGTAAATGAACAAGTAGGTATTAGCCCATCTTCATACAGAAACTCATCAGGAAAACAAATTGCTCAAAGTTAATCCACTCAGCTCCACTCCTATATACAATTATACAACTGCATATCTTGAACATTAAAAGATTGGCTCATGCATGCCTCAAGCCATACTGGCAAAAAGTACAGGTCAAGGAACATGAGCGTATGATGTACAATTAACATCCTTGTTGGCAAAATTGCAGCCAACAGGCCAAGGACTGAATCAGACAGGATAGAGCTGGAAAAGACTGCTTCAGGCCATTATGTCCATCCCCCAGGAACCCAGGCAGGATTTTCCCCAACAGGACATTTTTTAGTATTTTGTCTAGGCTTATTGTAAATGTGCCAAGCAATTGGGGCTTCCATTACTTCCCCGGGAAGCTATTCCATAGCCCAATACATTTTACTGTTTGGAAATTCTGACTGATATTCAGTCTCAATTTTACCTTTCTCAGGGCAGTCTACACTTACTACAGCGGCACAGCTGCACTGCTGTAGTGCTTCATTGAAGATGTTACTATGCCGATGAGAGAGCTTCTCCCATCGGTATAGTTATTCTACTTCTGCGAGAGGTGGTAGCTGTGTCGATGCGAGAAGCCTTCCTGTCAACATAGCGCTGTCTACACTAGGTCAGTATAACTCGGTCACTCAGGGGTGTGGATTTTTCCACACCCCTGAGTGATGTAGTTATACGGATGTAAGTTTATTGTGTAGACCTGGCCTCAGTTTCATCTTATTATTCCTAGTTATACCCCTATGAACCACTTTAAATATTACCCATGATTGCCTGGAGTTTATACCCTTCAGATGTTTGTAGTCTCATGTCCCTTATTATTGGATTAGTTGTCTTTTAGCCAACCTATGTGTAGCTTTTTAATCTTTCCTCAAAAGTCCCTCCAGTCCACTAATCATTTTTGTTGCTCTTCTCTGAACTCCCATCTTCAATTCTCTTCCCCGGTTCTCAAAGTGCCTTCATGATCCTGTCACATCATCTTTTGCTGGGGTTGGTTGTTCCCACAATGACTGTTAATGGGAAATCCAAAATGTTCTTACTGTGCTATCACTTGACCTTGTACCCAGAGGGTAGAAAACGATCTTGAATGGGCATGGTGACTAAAGTAGCTATTCATCATTTAGAGATAAGAAACTTTGATAGGGCAGTGTTTGTTTATAGGCTTTTCTATGGCATGCATCATCTTAGTACATGACTACCTCACAAACGTTCAAGAAATGTAGGGCTGGAAGAGATCTTGAGAAAAATCTGTGCTGAGGCAGAACCAAGTAAACCCAGATCTTCCTAACAGCTGTTTGTCCAACCTGTTTTTAAAAACCTCCAGTGATGGGGATTCCACAGCTTCCCTTGGAAGCTTATTACAGAGCTTAACTAATCTTGTAGTTAAAAAGTATTTCCTAATATCTAACCTAAATCTCCTTTGCTGCAGATTAAGCCCATTATTTCTTGTCCTACCTTCAGTGAACACAGAGGACAACTGATCACAGTCCTCTTTAGAACAGCCCTTAACGTATTTCAAGATGTTACCAGGCCCCTCCTCAGTCGTCTTTTCTCAATACTAAACATGCCTTGGTTTTTAAACTTTTCCTCTTAGGTCAGGTTTTCTAAATCTTTAATCATTTTGTTACTCTCCTCTGGACTCCGTCCACTTTGTCCATAACTTTCCTATATTGTAGTGCCCAGAACTGGACACAGTACTCCAGCTGAGGCCTAACCAGTGCCAAGTAAAGCGGAGCAATCACCTCCCATGTCTTACATATGACACTCCTTTTAACATACCCCAGAATAATATTAGCCTATTTAGGAATTGCATCACAATGTTGACTCATTCAATTTTTGATTCACTATCCTTTTCAGCAGTACTACCACCTAGCCAGTTATTCCTTATAACCCTATTATCCTCTAGGTGCTTACAAACTGATTGTTTAATAACTTATTCTAGTATCTTTCCAGGTATTGAAGTTAAGCTGACTGGTCTATAATTCCCTGAGTCCTCCCTGTTCCCCCTTTTAAAGATAGGGAGTACGTTTGTCCTTCTCCGGTTCTCTGGGACCACACCCATCATCCATGGATTCTAAAAGATAATTGCTAACAGTTCCGAGATTGCTTCAGCTAGTTCCTTAATATCCCCAGGATGAATTTCATCAGCCCTGCCTACTTGAATAGATCTAACTTATCTAAATATTCGTCAACCTGTTCTTTCCCCTATTTTGGTTTGCGTTCCTTCTCCTTTTTTTGTTAATATTGTGCTGAGTATCTGGTCATCATTGACCTTTTTAGTGAAGACTGAAACAAAATGGGTGTAAAGCACCTCAGCCTTCTTGACGTCATCAGTTATTAGCTCTTCCTTCCCTGTTAAGTAGAGGACCAACAAGTTCCTTCATCTTTCTCCAAAGATATTTAAAGAACCTCTTCTTATTGCCTTTTATGTCCCTTATTAGGCGTAACTCATTTTGTGCCTTAGACTTCCTGCTTTTGTCCCTACATGCTTGTGCTATTATTTTTGTACTCCTCCTTTGCAATTACTCCATGTTTCACTTTTTCTAGGATTCCCTTTTGATTTCCAGGTCATTAAAGATCTCCTAATGGAGCCATATTTGCCTCTTACTATTCTTCCTATCTTTCCTTTGCACTGGAATAGTTTGCAGTTATGCCTGTAATATTGTCTCCTTCCAAAACTGCCAGCTCTCCTGAACTCTTTCTTCCCCTTAGATTTTCTTCCTATGAGACCTTAGGTACCAGTTCTCTGAGTTTGTTAAAGTCCGCTTTTAAAAAAATTCTTTATTATTATTATTCTGCTGCTCTCACTCCTTCCTTTCCTTCCTGAACAGGGTTTAGCAAATAGAAATAAATGAGGTTTAGAGATGGGAGATGAGAATGATTGGAAACATAGAAAAATGTGCACATGAAACCAGTTGAAAAGACTGGGACTGTTTACATTTAAAAGGAGATCTATAAAAGGGGACATGATAGGGGTATACAAAACAGTTTACTGTATTGAGAAAGTAGATCAGTCAATCACTTATATTCACTATCACAATTCACTATAAATTCAAGAACAGAACATTAAATGAAACTGAAAGGCAGCACATTTAAAACTAATAAGGAAATACTTTTTTACACAATGCATGATTGGCCTGTGGAACTCATTGCCACAAGATATCAGAGGCCAAGAGGTCAGCAATATTCAAAGAGAAATTGGGAATTTATATGTGTACAAGAACATCTAGAATTACAAGAGAAAGGATTAAAATAGCAAGATCATTGGAAGAGATTAAACCTTCATGCTTCAGGGCATAAACCAATCTCTAACTGGTGTACATTAGAAAGGGAGTTTTCTGGGGGTAGGTTATTCCATAACTACCTTCTGCAGGGTTTCCTGTACCTTCCTCTGAAGCAGCTGGCTCTGGCCACTGTTGGATTCAGGATACTGGACTAGATGGACAATTGATCTCATCTGGTATGGCAACGCCTATATTTCTGTGTTTGCAATATATCCTCATACACCCCTATGAAGTAAGCTAACATTATCATACCCATTTTAAAGAGGAGGATCTGAAATAAAGAGAGAGTAAGTGACTTGCCCAATGCCACAAGGAAATCTGTGACCAAGCAATGAATTCAGATTAGCTTTCCTGATTATCAGTCTAGTGCCTTAGCCACAACAGCATCTTTTTCCCATTGTGGAGAAGCTTGCAATACCTCTGTTTTTGCTATACATGCTCAGTGGATAAAAAGCTACGGTATCCAGGGCTGTCATTTCTGCAACTTTCAATATAACTGATTTAAAAAAAAAAAAAGGAAAGCAGTCCAAAAATTGGAGCAGGGCCCTTTGTCAGTAATTATTTTTTCCATTTCTAGTTACACATGAAACCATTCATCTTTTGTTTAGTGAAGGACTTCAGACATCTCTGACTGGAAAGCAGAAAGACTGAATAGTGACTAATATGAATTGATCATTTCTAAACATGAATCTGTTATAAAATAATGAAAAATAAAATGAAATCTATTTTATCTCCATACCAAGAAAAAGCAGGATAACAGGCAAGGAGAAAAATTCCTGAAGTGCTGATTTTCAAAACAAGCCAGTACCAATGGAAGTAGATTCTTTCATTCTGCTGGAAGCCAAATGGAAATCTCCCAGTTGACGTTAAAAAAAGAAAATCACTCAAACTTTAATGATGAACTGGACTAAGAAGCAAAGAAATTCAACACTAGAGATAAAATCCTATCACTACTTAATATCGGGATGTCTGCTCACCCTACTAAAGGGACTGTCCCGATATTAGGGGCTTTGTTTTAGATACGCAATTATACCCCTCCACCCCCTCCGGGAAAAAAGATGTCCCGATTTTTCACACTTGCTATCTGGTCACCCTACTACTTAATGACTCAACACTGTGTAGTAGACTGAGCATAGGACTAACAAGCTTATTTCCTGAAATGTCAGGAATTGTTTCCTCAGTTTCTCATCTCCAGAGAGTTAATCCCAAAATCAGAGTGCAGCCAGGTCCTTGGGGCTACGCACAGTAAAGTGGCAGTTTCCTATGGAATCATTTCCATAGCGGCATAGTAGCAAAGGGAAACAGAAGCATGAAAAGTGGAGCAGCACTATTTTTTGAGGTCCCACAGTCCACTTGGGTGTTACCATCTTGTTTTAAATGTAGAGCTCCTCAGGAATGAACCAATCAGCAAGGGAAGGCAAAATCAAAATTCATCCATGCATGGACCCTTTCAAAGATTTTTTTCTTCACTGTCAAAAGAAATGGCCTCCTTCCCCATTTGGAGGTCTCATGGAGTAGGGTTGGGGTCTCCTTAAAGAAGTCTACTATAGACCTCTCTGGCCTTTTTCTGAAGGGCATCTCTTGTCCTTTGTATGGCAATCGAGCTGAAGAAGAGCCTCTGCTCTGGAGAAGGGTGAAGAGGGGGGAACACTGAATGAAGCATCTATCACAAGGTGAAACTCACCCCTGTGCAAAGGGCCAGAAAATTACTACTTAAGTCCCATTAATTTAAGTAATGCCTAGGCCTTGTGCTGGCCCATGGCACAAGTGTGAATTTTATCCACAGAGAGGAAATGTAACCCCAAATAAAGATTAGCCTCTGTGGCTATAAAACTCAAAGTACTTGTGAAACTTCCATGGACTTTTGAATAAGACAAAACAAGATTAAGTGCATTCAAAATCCACAAAAAAAGGCCTGAACAGGAGCCACTTTTCAGTTTAGAAAAATGTAAATCTCACCAGATTTACATTTTTCTTTCAAAATTCCAGGAGTAATTAGACCATATGGACCTGCTCCCTGCCAATTTTGTTTTTTACAAAAATCAAAACCCATTTTGAGTTAAATGAGCATAAAAATGCTTCCAAAACCAATAAATAATGAGTGCATATATATGTATAAAGTATATTATTTTTAACACGTATAATTTAGCAACAGCTGAATTTATTTCTTGTTTTAAAAAAAAAAGGGCTCCTATGCTGACACCTTGTGTGCCAAGTTTCCACCTGAATTGAACTAAAAACAGCTCTGTTAATAATTTCCTGAAATCTTTAATTCACCCTTAAGTATGGCACTGCAAACTCATTGCTATGATACCTGCAGCTTATGGCTTGAGATAATCTTCTTATAAACTACACAAGGATGTTCAGCTCAGCTGGCTGGGAATTCTGACATAGCCTTTTGAAAAAGAAACATATGTGCAAGACCTTCACCTGGTGTAAATCAGACAGTTCCATTCACTTTGGCAGAGCCATGTGGTACCAACCAGGTGAGGATCTGGCCCATAATGCTTTGCAACAGAACTTCAGATAGTCTAGGGTCATGGCCAGGGAAGAGGCTGTTAACAATGATGGATTTAAATTTTATCAAAATAGATTTTAAAAGCCCCACAGGATGCTTTATGATATTGTCTCTTTCTTGGGCGTTAGCACAAGCAGGCAGAGTCCCCAGAATGATGACACAGGCATGAGCTCAGTAACAGCAGAACATGTAATTGTTACTGTTCCCCTCCAAGGGCTGATGCTACTGACTCCAAAATCCTTCATCTTCTCTCCCCGCCTCCCCCACCCGGCAGAAAACACTCCTCCTCCGCCCTTCCTCTCAGGGTTACTTGCAGAGTCAGGAACCCTTCTCAGGAGGAGCCACACCCTTTAGGGACTGTCTGTGGATGTGCCCCACACAGGCAGACCCAGCCAGCACAGTCACTCTGCTACAATATAAAACTGTTGCTCTGCTTATTGGCTCCACAGGTAGGGATGGACTAACGTTCCCCTCCTCCAAAGCAAGGGGGAGCAGGGAAAGAACTGGTATATGGTGCATCAGAATTTGTTCCTTGGTGGGCTTCTGGGTGGTGCAGCTAAGCGCTGCCTTTTACTCAGGGTGGCTTGTAAAATTACCATCTAGTCACCAAGTCTGTGCACCGATTGTGCCTGAATCTAAGGAGATGTACACAAGCTGTTGGGAACAAGGTAGTGGTGGTGGTGAAATAGAAACAATCCTCAGCTAGGGTAAATCTTTATAGCTCCATCAAAGCCAATGGAGCTAAGACAACTTACACCAGCTGAGGACCTGCTCCCAGGAGTGGTGTGTCTGCAAACCAGTTATCTGTTTGTGTTTTCCTTACTTGGAATATTGCCAAGGGGCTCCACTGTTCCCAACGAAAGACAAAGCACAGTAGATTAAGGCTGGCATTATGTGGGGGTTTACATCTTCCTCTGAAACATCCTGCAGTAGCTGCTGTCGGAGACTGGAAACCCGACTGCAGATGGGTCATTGGTAGCTGGAAGTTCTTTTGTTAATGCAAAAATAAAGACACTTAAAATCAGCTCTTGCTCACAAAATTAAACTTTTAAGTAAATGTGAAAAAGAAAAGAGAAAACTGCTCTTGGGTATTGCTGTTTCACTCTTGTGGTTTATGAACCGCGTGAAAGGGAAGCATTCCCTGAAGTGAAATTACAGGTCTCTTATTCTATAGGTCTTAATTTAAAAACTAGCTGTATCCAAAGTGGACTAGTTTACTGGATCTGAAGAGTCAATTATTTCTTTTAAGTAACTGAAATTGAACTACTTTGCCCAAATACAATATACAAATAACAATTATTGTTCAAGAAAGGATATTTCCCCCCTAAACTAATTAAATCAGCGAAGTATATTTTTCTATTATCCTCAAATTTAATTAAAATTAAAGATATTTGTACTGAAGTAAGCAAATGCAAATTTCATTCATGGAAAAATCTTACAGAATATTAAAGTTACCCAATGTGGACAAAGATATTACAATAAACAAAGTAATTTTAGCACCCACAAAACATGCTCTGAAAATAACTATAAATGATATAACTATATAGAGATATACACACACATATAATTCTCCACAGACTTGCACTTTGTGCAATCATTTGTGCTGTAAAGTGGGTATAAAATGCTACCATTCAGATTTGGTAACAATTTAAAGTCACTTTGCACACATGTAAATGACTCCACAAAGTGCAGCACAGTGAAGCATCAATCCCTATCTATAATACACAAATACATGTGGGTACGTAATCTGCAAGGTGGTTTAACTCACTGTTTTCACTGTTCCAGTACTGAGTATTACCAATCCTCAGCCTTGGACTAATGTAATTTTGGAGAGAAATCTTATTTGGGAGGAAATATTTTGTGGCAGATTGATTAAAAAATAAATAGCAGGTATTTGAAGCTTCTCAGAGGCTTGAACTCTTATAATAAATCCTAGGGGAAATACAATAGTGGGCAGAGTGCAGCTAAAGTGCTCAAGAGTGATTTATCATATGGTTCTGCAATTTATCTCCATTACAGATGTGGTATATGATATGTATAGTATTACACATATACAATCACTCATAGTGTATATCAAAACTATATGCTAACACCCGACATGTTCATTTAACATGTAATGGAAGACTAATCTTGAGTAATGGGAGTTCAGTTTTTTGTTTTACTTTTTTTTTTCTTTTTCTAGCACCGTAAAAGCAATTTTTCCTACCGTACATCAGTCACTTGACTGAATACTACAGTACAAATTAAGGATCCTATCCTGAGTTCTGAGAAACTACTCACATCAGTTAAGGAACTCATGTGCATAGTCTTTGTAGGATGGGTCCTGTATTTCCTACATTTTCAAGTTATATCATGGGGAAAAATTTCCAAAAAAAGTTTTGCTACTCAAAATGCATTCATTTTAAGCAATATGCTGTTAGCCAAAGAAATGGATTCAGGCAAAAACTTGTTTGTTAGTTTACACAGTTATAAATACAGGCTACATGCACTTCTCAAGTCTTGCTTTCTGCCATTTGAGAATCTTTTACATTTCAAGTGTTATTCAATATGAAAAAACCTGAACATCCGAATTTAATAGCTCATCAAAATCATTTTTGCAGGAAGTACCATTCATATGATCTTCCAGATGCTGCAAATTAAACTATAGTGTTATGGTTTTAAGCATTTTTAGACACAGCACTTTCCAAAAATGGAATATAGTTTCTGATAAGTACAGAATGAGGGAAAAAAAAAGTCACTCCATCATTCCATTCAAACAGCGGTTCTCAAACTTTAGAAACCTGAGGACCCCCATTTTGATTTGAAATTTTTCACGGACCTCCAAGCCAGCTTCTAATTTTCCCCAGGGGTGCTCAGCCCTCATTCCACCCCTTCCTCTGCCCCTCCTCTTCCCACCCCTGTTCCTCCAGCCTATTTCCGCCCCCTTCCCCAAGCGTGCCCTGTCCCTGCTCCTCCCCCTCCCTCCCAGCGCCTCCTGCACACCGCTGAACAGCTGTTCCACGGCATGCAGGAGGCACTGGGAGGGAGGAGTTGATCACTGGAGCTGGCAGCCCCGGACATGACTCGTGGACGCCCTGGATTACCCTTGCAGACCCCCACGGGTCCGCGGACCCCAGTTTGAGAACCGCTGCATTAAAATATAATTAAACCTGGTTTTACTTGCTCCAGACTGTAATTAATATCTTTCACCAGAATGATCAATTTTGTTTTCTCTTTTCTAAAAATGTTCCTATTCTTTATGCATCTGTCACATGTTCCATTTACTGAACACCTGAAATAAAACATCTTCAGCAGTCTCACCATAATGCTACAGCCGTATCAGGCTTAAGATGTCAAACCTTTCCCCAAAACACCAGTATATATGATATGCCTCGATTTTCAATAACTCAGGGAGTCTATTATTCACACTCATGATTTTCATTTTCCTGGAGAAGCATGTCAGTCTGCCTAAATTACTCATTATATTGCATACCTCCAATGGATTGGTTAAGAAACAGCTCCAATCCCAGGGCTTTTAACAACACAGAACATCCATCTTTTTTAAAAAAAATATTTCTGAGCTATCAAAACCCAGCATCCTGTAACAGGCACTGCCAGAGCTAGACATTAAAACATGCAACTAGCTTAAAAATCTAATTAAACCGAGATCTGCAGGAATTTTAAATTGCAATTTTCTTTTTGCTTAAGGTAACAGTACAGAGGTAATTCTGCTCTGACTACCCCATTCTAAACTGATGAACTGAAGATGGGGAAGGGGGATGTAACATAAGATGAAAATCTCCTTTTCTGTATAGCAGCTTCTGTGCCATTCTGCCCCAGACCATAGGATGGAGAGCCCATTTATGTATGGGTGTGGGTGTGTGAGAGAGAGCATAAAGAAATACGGGAAAGAGGTTTTCTCAGATCACTTTGCATATGTCTATGCCGCAGCTGGGACGTGCCTCCCAGCCAGGTAGACAGATACACGCCAACTCCGCTCAAGCTAACACACTAAATATAGCCGTGGGGATAGGTGGTGGCGTGGGCTAGCCCCTCCCCCCCCCAACGTTGGACCCATGGGGTCAAGTG
Source organism: Terrapene triunguis (assembly GCF_002925995.2). Lineage (NCBI taxonomy): Eukaryota > Metazoa > Chordata > Testudines > Emydidae > Terrapene > Terrapene triunguis. Next base: position 10,730,980 of record NW_020664463.1, on the reverse strand, counting down.
GGCTTGTACTCAGGTGGCTACCCAGTGCTTCAACATCCACACTGCTATTTTTAGTCCACTAGCTCAAGCAGAGCTCACACGTGTCTGTCCACCCAGGCTGGCAGGCATGACCCAGGTGCAGTGTAGACCGACCCTTTGAGGCAGAACAGCAATTTGAGTATTTTGTTTGCATTTTAGAAATAGGAGTCTGACATTTACCATCTAATATTGCTGCTGCTGTACCTGTGAGCCATACTCCCAACGGAGGGAGCGGGGGACGACTAATATTTAACATGGTATGTTAAATGGAGTAAATCTTTGATTTTAATACAATTTCATTTTAATTGATGTGCACCTCAGTGACTGTAAAGATTTGTACAAGGCCTGGCAAAACAAACATTAGATGATTCATCACTGGCAAAATGAAAGTGCGTCCCTCTTGTGAAATGAACCTATAAATCTTTGTTACATTATTTTACTGACGGAGACCGAGCTCAGTGAGGAATGAAAACTATGATAACTGTTTGGTAAGGTGGAGAGGAAAGACAGAGGGCACCAAAATGGAGGCTCAGATTGCAGAAGGGTGTGAACTGGTATAAAGGAAAAGCAAGCTGGACTAATTTGTCACTTTGCCATTTTTACCTAAACGATTACTAACTGTATAACTAAAGTTACCATTCCCCTCCCTGAATGGATGTAGCAGAGTCCCACACAACAATCAGAGCTACAAACTCAGGACTGCAATGGAATAAATAGTTAGCCTGAATAAGCCAAGCAGGACTTGGCTCTCAATATTACATCAGAGGTAAATTGAGTCAAGAGGAACAGTAACAGCTAGGACCAGAATTGCAAATTCAACATTACAAACAGTGGAGTGGGGATTTTGATCATTAGTGGCCAGATTTTCCCCTGTGTTAAGGTTGTTTTTGCACCAGTCTGAAAGCTGATGTAAAGTAAAGCAGCCTGAAGACTGTTCTGTTTTATGGCAGGGATCAGCCACACCACACTCCTGGGCATTACTAAGCACAGCAGAGGAACTTGACCTACAGGTTATTAATTTATGTGCCACTGAATGCCCATTACCAGAACAAAAACCTTTCCCATGAACTGGTGGGAGATTGTACAAGAGCTGTGTTGCTTTCTGAAAATTGGCACGGCTTTATCCAGTCAATGTGCATTAGAGGCTTGGGGGAGAGAACAAAAACTTGAAGTCCAAAATGGATGGGCATCTCTCATTGCAGATCAAATGCTTGTGAAGGACTTCCTAGGGGAAAGTAACCTTCACCTTCCATCCTCCCCCCAAGAGTAATGAAAGCTCCTGAAGTTCCAGATGGCCTGGAACAAAAGGATACAGGAGCGGATGGGAACAATACACACTAGAAAAATGTAAATGCTGCCAAAAGGAAAATGAGGAATCATTTCACAAGGATAGACCCCTGCAAACAATTCCCACGCAAGCAAAAATCCAGCCTTCAGGAAACCAGTGCTGCAGAAAATCCCTTGCTGAGGGCTGCTTCAAGCTATCCAGAGCAATATCTCATTCCGACTAATGAATTTCTCACATTTCATAATAGTGATTTCCCCCCATTTTCCACAGGGGATGTGTCCTGACCCAGACAAACAGAACTCTTTTCTGCCACGCTGCCTGTCTGGGTCAGGACAAAAATGTTCCTTTATGACCCCTCTACAGCATTGCACAATTGGTCTGGGACATTATGAGGTTTTAGTGATTGTGGTATTGTTGGCTGGTAGTTTATGGGTTGTTGTTGTTTGTTTGACAGTTCTCATCTTCTGATGGATCAAGTATTGCCAAAGGTGGGATCTCAGTGATGAATAGTCTGATACGTGTGTCGAATCCTATGTTTTCCAAAGGAGGGAAACTTGCACTTAGGCTGCACACAGACCACAACAGTGTTGCTTTAGTCTAGGGGAAGCTTTATACCACAGCACTGTGGCAATGGCAGGGTAGTGGAAATAGTGAGGGCATGGGCATAACTCTTCTCATCTACAAATGGATTCTGATTTGAGAAAGAGCAAGAGAGACACAGAGAGAGAGATAGGGCTAGAAGAGGTCCTTTAGCATACTTAAATCCTGCCTCAGCATGGAGAGGAAGGACTAGAGGACCTCCTGAGTCCCTTCAAGCCCTACATTTCTATGAATCTTTGATTCTATTATTACTGATTCAGGGAAGCTCCAGCCTGCTGCTACTCACCCACTAATTATACAATACATGAACAGAGAATGGTGTGCTCATCCATTGTGTTCTCAAGGAAAAACCACTATATAATCCACAAAAGCACCTTTAACTAAATTACAAGTATTCTGCAAGGGATAGGCACACTTTTAAGGGAAGGGATGGCACCAAAGAAAGAGGAAATCTCTTATAAAGGCAGGAAACTTTATTTATAGTTAGGGCTCCGTATCTGTCATGGAGGCCACGGAAGTCACGGATTCCATGACTTTCCGTGACTTCTGCAGGGGCCAGGGTAGCTGACCTCACAGCTGCCCCAGCAGCTGGTTCCAGGGCCAGCTGCTCAGGTGGCCCCCAGGACAGCCATGCCAGCCACGTTTGCAGCAGCCATGGGGACAGCCACATCAGCCACTGCACCAGCGGCCCACAGCGGTGGTCCCGGGGTGGCTGGAGCAGCACCAGTCTGCGGCCCCAGGCAGTGGTCCCCAGCTGGAGTAGCCACGGGCAGCGGCCCTGGGCAGCGGTCCCCGGACAGCCAGAGAAGCCCCGGTCCATGGGGCCAGGCAGCTGGTGCCGCTGGCCCCAGACATCCCGCCCCCAACAGTGGCCCCCTTGGATCACCCCCCCTCAGCAGCAGCCCCCCGATGGCCCTCCAGCCTCCCACTCCCAAGATTTAATCAGGTATTTTTGGTATAAGTCATGGACAGGTCACGGACGTGAATTTTTGTTTATTCCCCATGACTTGTCCATGACTTTTACTAAAAATACCCATGACTAAGTCGTAGCCTTATTTATGGTCTATTTAGCTCAGAACACATTTTACTCTCATACCATTGGAATCCTGTACAGTAGAGAAGCAGCAAGATCACACATGCAAGGGTAGATCAAGCAAGATTTGTTCATGTTGATAAAACATGTTGAAAACCTATGGGCGCCAGTGGATCTGTTTATTTCCACATGGTGCTTCTGTCGCGGAGACAAGGCAATTAATCCAAGTAAGCACAGTAAGGGCAACATTTTCCTGATATGAGACCCATTGAAAGGCCCTCCTGACCACTTAAGAATCACATCGGGAAAGAGGATGATACTGACAAAGTGGCCATGCAGGTGGAGGCCTCCGCTCCCCGTTATGCCAGCCCAGCACAATCAGTTTCCCACTGCTGTAAAAAGGACATAGTACATACACACCAACCTCTCAAGGGTATTCTGAGGATTAAATAATGTCTGTAAAACTGCTTTGTTCAGATAAAAAAAAACCAGGCATTCTGAACGATCAGACCCTAAGTATCAGAGGGGTAGCCATGTTAGTCTGAATCTGTAAAAAGCAACAGAGGGTCCTGTGGCACCTTTAAGACTAACAGAAGTATTGGAGCATAAGCTTTCGTGGGTGAATGCCCACGAAAGCTTATGCTCCAATACTTCTGTTAGTCTTAAAGGTGCCACAGGACAATCAGACCCTAAGTGTCTCAAGTTGGGTGCCTCATCACTGAGGCACCAGAAATTATTGGACATTTTTGAAAAATTTGGCTTTAATTTCTCTCAGATTTCCTCATCTAAAAAATGGGGATAATATAAGGCACTGTGAAGAGAAATTCATTGACGTTTCTGAAACACTCAGATGCTATGGCGACAAATGCCATAGAAACACCCATGAGGCAATTAATTCTGTATTCAATGTTGAGTTTGTTAGGTATGTGGTAAATAAGGCAGTGGCCACAAATCTCAGGAATGATGGGGACATAAAGAAATACTGAACAGCTACTCCACTCAGTGAACATCATCTATCCTGTGCACTGAATGAAGCTGGGGCTCTCTAGAAAAAAACAGTACGTGATCATCTAATTAAAGATAGTATCATAATTAGTCCTGGGGGAATTCTGTGCCAAAAAATTACAAATTCTGCGCACAATATTTTAAAATTCTCTAAATTTTCTGCATATTTTTTGTCAAAATAACACAATATAATCATGCCAGTTTCAACTATTTTGGCAATTTATTTCAAAATACCTGTCAATAAGTATGTCTGTAACAATACAGACAACAAAAAAGATTCAGGAAATGTTTTTTGACAAATAGCTTCCTTCCTTGGCATATTAATACAGAGCTTTGAGTAATAATTCATTTAAACTACAATACCAGAAACTAGGGCTGTCAATTAATCGCAGTTAACTCACACGATTAGCTAAAAAAAATTAATCGCGATTAAAAAAATTAATCGCGGTTAATCGCATTCTTAAACAATAGAATACCAAATGAAATTTATTACGTATTTTTGGATGTAAAGTGCTCACTTTATATTATTTTTTATTACAAATATTTGCACTGTAAAAATGATAAACAAAATAGTATTTTTCAATTCACCTCATACAAGTACTGAAGTGCAATCTCTTTATCATGAAAGTGTAACTTACAAATGTAGATTTTTTTTTGTTGCATAACTGCACTCAAAGACAAAACAATGTAAAACTTTAGAGCCTACACGTCCACTCAGTCCTACTTCTTGTTCAGCCAATCACTAAGACAAACAAGTTTGTTTACTTTTATGGGAGATATTTCTGCCTGCATCTTATTTCCAATGTCACCTGAAAGTGAGAACAGGACTTCGCATGGCACTTTTGTAGCCAGTGTTGCAACGTATTTAAGTGCCAGATATGCTAAACACTGATATGCCCCTTCATGCTTTGGCCACCATTCCAGAGGACATGCTTCCATGCTGATGATGCTCATTAAAAAAATAATGCATTAATTAAATTTGTGGGGGTGAATTGTATGTCTCCTGCTCTGTTTTACCTGCACTCTGCAATATATTTCATGTTATAGCAGTCTTGGATGATGACCCAGCACATGTTGTTCATTTTAAGAACACTTTCACAGCAGATCTGACAAAATGCAAAGAAGGTACCAATGTGAGATTTCTAAAAATAGCTACAGCACTCAACCCAAGGTTTAAGAATCTGAAGTGTCATCCAAAATCTGAGAGGGATGAGGTGTAGAGCATGCTCTAGAAAGTCTTAAAAGAGCAACACTCAGATGCGGAAACTACAGAACCTGAACCACCAAAAAAGAAAATCAACCTTCTGCTGGTGGCATCTGACTCACATGATGAAAATGAACATGCGTTGGTCCGCTCTGCTTTGGATTGTTATCAAGTAGAACCCGTCATCAGCATGGACACATATCTTCTGGAATGGTGGTTGAAGCATGAAGGGACATATGAATCTTTAGCGCATCTGGCACGTAAATATCTTGCAACACCAGCTACAACAGTGCCATGTGAACACCTGTTCTCACTTTCAGGTGACATTGTAAACAACAAGCGGGCAGCATTATCTCCTGTAAATTGTAATCAAATTTGTTTCTCTGAGTGATTGGCTGAAGTAGGACGGAGTGGACTTGTAGGCTCTAAAGTTTTACATTGTTTTATTTTTGAATGCAGCTATTTTTTGTACATAATTCTACATTTGTAAGTTCAACTTTCATGATAAAGAGATAGTATTTTTCAATTCTTCTAATACAAGTATTGTCGTGCAATCTCTTTTGTTTTTTACAGTGCAAATATTTGTAATAAAAAATAAATATCAAGTGAGCACTGTACACTTTTATTTCAATTACCATACAGAATACAATATATTTGAAAATGTAGAAAACATCCAAAAATATTTAAATAAATGGTATTCTGTTATTGTTTAACAGCACGATTAATCACGATTAATCGCAATTAATCTGTTTAATTGCTTGACAGCCTTACCAGCAACTTATTTCCCACCCCCCTCAGAAGCAATGCAAAGGCTTGGGGGAGTCAGGGGTAATGGAGGAGCCAAGGGAGCGGAAAATAATTGCTGGAAAGGAGCCTAGGAGCGAACCGGGAGGGTTGTTGGGTGTGCATGGGAGAAATATGGAACAGGGACTGTTAGGGAGTTGGGGAGCCTCCCTTGTGCAGATCCTGGCTGACCCCTAGCCTCTCCCATTCAGTCAGGCACATCTGCCCCTGTCCCCATGTGTCCCTGCACCCCCACTCAGCCACCCCCTATCCCCAGGTAGCCCTGCACCCCCTCAATATCCATGTATCCCTGCACCCCATTCAGCTCCCTCCTGCCCCCTGTCACCACATGGCCCTGCACCCCATTCCCATTCAGCCCCTGCCCCAGTCTGTCCCCCCCACTAGCTCTTCTGAACCCCAGTCTGTGACACCCCCAGCAGTCCCATGTGACCTGCTCTGTCTGTCCCTCCCCATCCCGTGCCTCTTAACTTGGCCCCACAGGCAGGGCGCTGTGAGTAACACTGACCGCTAGCTGACCGCTAGCTACTACTGCCAATGAGCCGGCAGCCCCTGTTGGGCAAAAGGCATAACTGCGGCATCTCTCTGGAAGAATGTATTTTCTGCAGAGAAAAAAACTGCGTGAGACATTAATTCTGTGCATTTGCAGTGGGGCAAAATTCCCTCAGGAGTACATAATGCATATGCACAAAGGGTTGAATACAGGTTGCTCAGGCAACCTTAATTCTGGAATTTAATATTTGAGCACTTGCCTTTGCACAATTAACAATATTCTTTTAGTGTAAGTGTCACGGGGTGGCACCAGCCCTTTAAGAGGGAAGACGCCAGTGCACCTAGGACTGGTCAGCTGACCCCCACATATAAGAGAAGGCACCTGGGCCCTAGGGGGGGAGCATGGGTGAGTCAGGCCTGAGATGCAGTCAGGAAAGGGGCAGAGAGATACGACCTGGAGCTCTTGTTTTCTGCTCGCTGGCACTGTGGAGACAGGCTAGAAGCCAGGAGGCTGGGGTAGTGGGAGCAGGAACAGCAGGAAATTCCCTGAGAGTGGCTGGCAGAGTGCCCTGGCAGAAGAGGCAGTAGGAATGGGGGCGGGGAGGGAAGGGAGCCCTGGGAGGATAGGCTCAATTAACAGAGATTGGGAGAACCCTGTCATGGGCCCTGAAACATGAGAAATTGAGAGAGGTAAAGGGAAAAATCATCAGGGAGCTACAGCCCACAGTGGGCTGAGGAACTATGTTCGACAGGTTTTTGCGTATGTTTGAGAAATAAAACTGCCTGCAAAAAACCCAATCTTGCACCTTGAAGTCAATGGTGCAAGGGAGTTTTGTCACTAATTTCGAGGAGAGCAGGATAGTGTTTTATTTTCTTTATAATTAGACAAAATTATTGTCTTTTAGATTATATTGGAAGTCAGATGATGTTAGTACACAAGTGCAACTAAAAATATTAACCACCCACAAGTGGTACCGGTTGAAAGGCTTTGGGAGACAAGATAAACAAACCAATCCAGCTTTCACACTTTACTTTGTAACTAAAATAACATCAACTTCAATTTGTACAGTTGAGGATCTGTATAATGTAAACAATAACAAAAATTGCATTTCTCTAGCACCTTACATCTGAGGTTCTCAAAGTACTTTGCAAACATGAATTAGCCTCACCTACCTCAGAGATGTATGGTCGCTGTGATTTATACTCATTTTTAGAGTAGTTCTAATGGAGGCACAGCATCAGTGATAGAGCCAGGAACAGAAACCCACGAAAGTACTGACACTCAGTCCCACTTCTAACCACTAGGCAATGCCTCCTTCAATCAGATTAAGTGGAATGAAAAATGAGTAATTTAGTCCATCTATATTCAGAATAATAACTGATAAAGATTTCTTGTAAGGGTTTTTAAAATTAAAAGGGCTCAGAATTAGACAACGTATATCCGTAACCAGCACATGGGAACATTAATTGGGAGAGATATAACCAAACCATTTTAAAAGCTAATTTATATACATAATCTCAAGATCTGGCATTATTGAAAGAAAGTGTGTTAGAAGACTCAGCAAGAAACTACAAGAAACTCAGCTTTCCTGTTGAGCTCTGCAGGAAAGTTTTAGGAACTATTTTAAGGTATCAATGAGGTCTTAGGGACGATCAGGAACATAGAGTATTGTGGTGCAAAGCAAGGAAAAAATCCAAGGAAAGTTTTCACTAACCTCCTATCATTCTTTTGAGATTATCATTACTATTGTGTATAAAGGCACTGAGATTAATTTCCCAGAAAGGCTGTGACAAAGGTTCCATGTCAGAAGGCATAAAGTTTAAAAATAGGAATAAACTTTAGTAAACTTTTAACATTCATAATTATTACTCATTAAATTATTCATCACTTCTAGGCAGCTGTGTCTCCTGTCTGGGGTCTGTACAGCCTCACTGGAGGACAAGGCTGGGGGCGGTAAAGCTGTGCCAGAGGAGCTGCCGGCACAGGGCACTGGCTTCTGGGAGCGGCAGCCCCACATTCAGCTCCTTTCGCTGCTGCAGTTCTTGGGAGAGCCCTGTGGTTCAGTGGATCCACGGATATCCGCATCCATGGATATAAATTTCTATCCACACAGGGCTCTAGTCACGGAACATTTTTTTATGAGGAGGGTCAGGGTTGGGGAGTCAGTACTGTACCAGTAAAAGTTAAAAGCTATTTGCACCACTGGTCTCCAGACAGGTATTGAATCGGAGGACTCCTATGCACATGGGCTATGCCCCGTTTTGGGCAGCAACACCAATTGTTGATGCTCTGTTGCACTGAATTTTTGTCATGTCCCCAAGAATGAGGTTGTGGTCACTTTGCCCCCCTGTAACCTAGCCTCCTGGCTGAAGTTACACCATCAGGAAACTCTGACCTTTTGTATAAGGCAGCACAGACCTTCAGTTACATTTTTCCAGCTTATCCGTTAGCTGAACCAACTCCTTGGATCTCAACACTGTCAAACAATGAGGAAGTTTTGATCCAGTTCTAACACTACAGTTCAGAACTCTTTAGAATAAATTAGTACATAAGCACTTAGAAGAGAGTAACAGAATGAATGGGAAGCACCACAGATTCGCAAAGAACAGGTCAAGCTAGACAAACCTGATAGCCCACAGAACTTGAGCAAAATTACAGGGTTAGTGGACAAGTGAAAACAATAATTTTAATTTAACCATAACATTTCATGTTAGTGGGGAGGCAAAGATGTCCCCAGGAGGCTTTCACAGATTTTCATAGGTACAGGAAGTTCAAATGGTTTTCTTGAGCCTCTACTTAGTTATTTCACAGATCAATTAAATTTATATATATACATCTTGTCTTTTAATGAGACTTTTGGTACATTATTGCTGAAAAATTAATACTAACATTGGAAATATGGTGACTGATTAGGATTACTGTAGTGAAAATACTAAGTTGCCAGATACCCTGAAATCAGAACATAGTTACTGTACTTAAACTTAAATATCAATCTGGGAAGAGGTGGCAAGTGGCATTCTCCAAAATTTTATATTGCGACTGATACTATTTAATATCTTTCTGAATAACTGGAAAACAAAGTAAATTGTACATTGATTGAATGTACCGGAGACACAGGATTAAGCTAAGCTTCAACACAGCAGGTGGGTAGGTTGAAAATAAAGAAATATCTGGAAAGCTGAGAGAGATGGGCGTATTTAAGTGGGATGAGATTTTAATATAGATAAATGTAGAATAATAAGCTTGGGAAAAATTAACACCCAGCTAAAGCAACCAAATGGGAAAATGCCAATTTTCATTATAAAAAAGTTTCCAATAGATTTCACAGTTTATTCACACTGTGAAAATTCACACTGGGTATATGCATCAGGTCTGACAACTTGTTTGCTACATTCCAGCCTGATGTGATTTCAAAAGGAAGAAAAACAGATTCCCTGAAAACCTACCTTTTAAAATAGAATATTAATTTCCTTTAAATATGCATACAGTGTTCATGAAATGTACCAGATTTACAACTTCAGTAACAGAAGTGTAAACTTCATTTTACATATCCACCAATGAGACCTAGAGGGACCCCCTGTAGAGGGGTAGTTCAGTCTACAACCCAATGGAGAATTTCTTCTTTAGATGAAGTGGTAAGGCCCAGTCCTTTGGAAGCCACTGGACCAGAGTTTTCTCCTTGTTATCACAAAAAAGTTCCAAGTGGCCTCAGAGTACAGCAGAGGGAAAACTGTGAAGTACTGGTTAGCCACTGATTGGTTACTATGAAAGCCAACATTATTCCAGAAACTAAACTGCATCTTGATGAAGGGTATTAATATATAAAAGAAAATAACATTCTGAGGAATAGCAGCTTATACCAAACTAAGGCCTGGTCCACACTAACCCCCCACTTCGAACTAAGGTACGCAAATTCAGCTACGTTAATAACATAGCTGAATTCGAAGTACCTTAGTTCGAACTTACCGCGGGTCCAGACGCGGCAGGCAGGCTCCCCCGTCGATGCCGCGTACTCCTCTCGCCGAGCTGGAGTACCGGCGTCGACGGCGAGCACTTCTGGGATCGATTTATCGCGTCTAGACAAGACGCGATAAATCGATCCCAGAAGATCGATTGCTTATGGCCGGACCAGGAAGTAAGTGTAGACCTGCCCTAAGAGACTGAGAGAAAGAGAGAGAGAGAGAGAGAGAGAGAGAGAAAGAGAAATAATATATTTTCTCTTCTCTGAATGATAATATATCTAAAATAGTGAGCTTTCAATATCAAAGGACAAACTCAAAAGACATATTTGCAATGCACTCAAATTAAACTGTAATAATGTAAACTTGTTAAATTGTATATCCTTTCCACATACCAAGTTAAAGCTACATGGAATATTTAAATGGCTCGCTCTTGAATGGGTGTCTAAAGGATACATTATCTTATCTTTGTCTCATTGATTTCATGATCCACATACTCTGATAGTCAGATATTTTGCCAAAGGAAAGATGAGCAACAACAAAATAAAAGTTTATAGAACTGAGTATTACTCTTTTATTCACACACTAATCCCAATATGACGGAAGGGCGTGAAATGACTGGTGTGGTAGTAATCAATGCTATCATTTTATTTATTTGTGATGAAGAGTTGCTTACCAGGGAGAGCCATACAGCCTGAACCCCCTCACCGTCACTTCAGAGTCTTGAAGATAGATGCCATTGGTTAGAAGAGACTGCACATTCTCATAGCTCTCTGGTTTCAGCTTAGACACAGAAGGGAAATAGTAAAAGTCCTGCTTGATTAAGTCAGCCATGAACTCTTGGTCAAAGGTCAATTCATGATTTCCTGCTATCACAATCTTGTATTCATATGGCAGGCTACCTAAAATAATGAAAAACAACAACAAACCTCAGTTATCTTTTAGTTGCTGAAAACTGAATGAAAGAAACAAACAAGAAACACAAAACAGTACCACACAACATTCTTACACATTTGAAACAACCAAATTCTGCCCTGAGATGTGTGACCATAAATACCATTGACTTCAATGGTAGTGACATGTACCTTTCCAATAGCAGAATTTGACTCTTAATATATATGGAAGTAGTGTGATGACTCTGCCTTAACTATTTAATATTTTTTAAAAATTATGCACACCTCTGCATGATATTTACAGCTGCCACTTGTCATGATGACAGTAAAACTCTCAGACAAGTGTTTGGGTATAAAAGCCACTGATCATAACCCTTATTAAAATAAACACCACCTCTAAATTTCCTGCAACCTGCTAGTGCTTAAATATCATTTCATAGTAAAGAGGCCTTATATGTCCAAAGCTTCTGCCAGACTAATAGACCTCCTGCCACCATCCAGAAGCCAAACCTTCAACCAAGATAGGGCTCAGGCTTACCTATTGGGATCCTTTGTATCTGTGCCTGATTTGCCTTCCCCCATAGCCTTTAGCCCTACCCATTTTCAAACCTGTGTCCAAGTTTTGGGAAAGGGGTTAAGACAACCACGGGGGGGCAGGCACTTGCCCTCAAAGCTGCAACAATAAAATTGCAAAAAGCCAAGATCAATGTAGCGTAGAAAACTTCTGCCTACTAGGAAAATTTTGTGAGTGCTTGCAATCAGGCCGGCTCTAGGTTTTTTGCCACCCCAAGCAAAAAAGTGTTTGGCTGCCCCCCACCCCCACCCCAGCCCTGGGCTCTCACCCCCCCCCTCACCAGTGCCCTCCCGCACCCGCACCTCCTGCCGCCCCAGCCCTGGGCTCTCTCTTCCCCCACCCACCCACCCGCACCCCTGCTGCCCCAGCGCTGGGCTCTCCCATGCCCCAACCCCAATCTACCTGCACCCCCTGTCACCCCAGCCCTGGGCTCCCCACCAACAGTGCTGACTCCACCTGCTCCCCCCTCGCCTCCAGCCGGTCCGGAGCTGGCAGGGTTGGGGTAAGCAGGGGGGCTCCCGGGCCGCGCCTCAGCCCAGGGTCCCTCCAGCCAGGGCTCCCACCTCCAGGACCGGCCGGGACCCAGGAGGGCAGAGCTGGGGGACCGCCCCAGCAGGGGGCTGAGGAGCCGGGGCAGGGTAGCCCCAGAGGGAGCGGAGCCCCGGAGAGCGGGACGCGGGCCTCGCACAGCAGCGCCCCGCCCTTTATGGCCCCGCTGCTGCTGCTGCTGCTGCTTCTGGCCACCGTGCCGCAGTCCCTGGGTGGCTCGGGACGATTCGCCCAGCCCCAGCTGCGGCGCTGGGGGGTGGCCACCCTGCGGCACCTGCAGGCAGCTCTGTGTGCCCCACGGGGCGGCCCCCAGCCTGAGTGTCCTCCGCTCAGAACCTGCCCGGCCCAGCCACAAGGTGCGGGCGCTGCTCCCCCGTGGCGGGAACCGCAGCGGCCCCAGGGCGCCCCCGTGCACGACACGCTGCTGCTGCCAGGGCCGGCTCTAGGCTTTTGCTGCACGAAGAAAAAAAACAAAAACAAAAAAGATGGCCAGAATGTCGCCCCTGAAAATGTGCTGCCCCAAGCACGTGCTTGGTTTGCTGGTGCCTAGAGCCGGCCCTGCTTGCAATGAAGAATACTAACAAGATAACATTCAAAGCAGTGAACTCATCATACACAGTGAAGAGTGTTCAATATTATACTCAGCAACTCGCTCTGAGTGTTGATCCTCACAGCATATTACCACAGGACGGCAAGAACTCCTAATTCCTCTGCCCACAAACTCTCTCTCACATACACTCCCGAGCAGCCGCTCTACAACAGAAAAATTCCTACCTGACTCCACGTGGTTATCAGCTGGACCCTGTACTTGAAAGCACGGATCACCTGAGGGACCTTAACACAAACCTTTGAATGTGTCTACAGAGGACAGAGAGGAGACTAAAAGATACATAAGGAAGAGGAAAACACTTTGAATAAGGCTGCTTCCAGCCAGAATATGGGCAGGACCTAACATTGCTTTTGTACTAGTGATGGTGGTTTGTGGGGAGGGGGAGGAAATGACTTCATTGCAAATGCATGGTAGTTACCTAAATCCACAGAAACCTAGTCAGATTTTTTTCTTGATTAAAAACTACAAGGTAACATTATATAAAACTTCACTGATAACTCTGAGCCCAATTCAGAGCAAGAGTAACAGGTGATACAAATCACCATGTCTACGTAAAATGGCATAAAAGTTGGCATGGGTAGGACCGAGGAATAAAATGCACCCACATGGGATTTACAGCTAGTGAAACAGCAGTTAGACAGGGCTGGTGATTGTATACAGACTGTGTGGAAATGGGGAAAAGAGGTGTGGCTTACCAAAGCCCAGGATGTACAGTCTAACAGCTGTCATAAAATCAAATTGCCCCCGTCTGATGTAACACAGGTAGAGATTACACCAAACATCATCCATATTCTTAGCAAACACTGCAGAGTTACCACATTTCCTCTCCTAGACAATATCCCACAGGGCATTAGGAGAACACTTTCAAGTGCAGATAGCTGAAATTAACCCAGCAGAGGAATAGGAGAGGCCTCCAGAAAGGTAGGCTTGCAACCATCTTCATCCCTGAGGTTCCAAATGGACAGGCACACCCAATAGCACTTGTCTAGGAGTTTCACAGGCAACTCCTAGAAACCAACTTAAGACATGTCAAGCCCTCTGAACATTTATCAGCACAGAACAATAAGTGCTGAAATGCTTTCTTGGTATTAGAACATGTAACAGATACTCAGGGGAGTTTTGTGGTAGAGATCCATGAGCTACAGCAGGGGTCGGCAACCTTTCAGAAGTGGTGTGCCGAGTCTTCATTTATTCACTCTAATTTAAGGTTTCACGTGCCAGTAATACATTTTAATGTTTTTAGAAGGTCTCTTTCTATAAGTCTATAATATATAACTAAACTATTGTTGTATGTAAAGTAAATAAGGTTTTTAAAATGTTTAAGAAGCTTCATTTAAAATTAAATTAAAATGCAGAGCCCCCTGGACCGGTGGCCAGGACCCGGGCAGTGTGAGTGTCCCTAAATCAGCTCGCAAGCTGCCTTTGGCACATGTGCCATAGGTTGCCTACCCCTGAGCTACAGCATCAACTCCCCACAAGATACCACAAGATTGCACTTGATATATGCAGAATGAGGAGGACTGGGGTGAAAAGTTATCACGGTTTCAGAGACGGCCCATAACCCTTGATGGTGTGGGGGGGGCACAATTTAAAGGCTTGGGGGAGGGGCACATGACTGACCCACACATTGCCTCTGGGTCCTTTCCCACGCCCCTGAGCCTCCCACACCCTCCAAGCCAGCACCACCTTCCCCCCACTCCCCTCAGAAAGTTCCTTCCCCACTTCTCCCATTGCCTCCCCACTGTGAATGCGGCATAGGCCGGAGCGTGCTCTGGATACCTACCACCAAGCAGGTAACTGTGGCTCTGGGCGAGAGGAAGGGACAGGACTCAGAGGGCTTGCCTGTGCCCCCTCTGGCGGAGTTCTGCTGCCAGCCCTGTCTCTCTTCCCTGCTCTGGGCGCCTCCTAGTAGGGCCCAGCAGGAGCGCTAGAAGCTAGTGCATTTACCAGGCACGTCCCCCTCAGTCTTGTTCAGCCCAAGTCCCACCCTGGCAGAAATCTGGGCGGGGCACGTGACCCCGCATACACTCCCCATGCATCACCACTGCAGGGGCGGATGTGTGTTGTTGGCCAGCAATATAAGGATGCTGGCAAAACACAAAAGAGGCGCTAGAAAAAAATGCTACATTGAGTGGTCTGTAAGCACAAATGAATACATGAGTACCCAGCAGAACATATCCCATACGCTTACCCTATCTACACAGGACACTGAAGTGGGGTGGATGCACTGGCTGAAATCAAGCACTTAACCACAAGTCCACTCCTGAACACAAAGCATCACCTTAGAGATTAGGGATAGAAAGATTCTTCCCCTCCAGGTCATGGACTGACGGTGAAGCTGCTCCATGGCTGCAATACCAGCCTCTGACCCATGTCGGTGGGGGCAGGGAGAGGGGAGATGTCCAGAAACAGTGCACTACCTGATGACCAATGGCAGATCCATCATCCCCTCACCTATGAGATGCTACATCCTTACTGCAGAGTGATATGCTGGGTGTCCACAGAGCTAGGTTTCATGGTGCTCCTGGCAAGAGCACCTTATGTGCCAACTCTTCAAGCCTGCACCAGAGCTGTAACAGTTCTGCAGCATAGCCTTCCATAACCACAGTACTGGGAGCAGAATTTGCTCCTTAGTACAGCAAATAGCAGTGAAAACATACGGAGGAGGCTCACCATGTTCAAACACCCATAGCCAACACAGCTACACATCATACTGATGGCATCTTCCTACTGAACCTCTGCTCTGAGCCAATAGCCCATTACCATTTTTTTTTTACCCTAAAGAGAAAGAAAGCTGATGATCATAAAAGTACTCTTTGGTCAAATGATTTCTTCCCCCATTCCCAGATCAGATGTATATTTAATCCTGGTTAATCTTCATACATTCTCCTATAAATAGGATTTTTTTAATAGGGGGAAAAAAAGCATTTACACTTAGTATCACCTCTGTTTCTTTGGGAAAATTTAAAAATAGGATATCAGGATGTTGGGTTTTGGTACATTTTGGAATGCTGAGCTAACATTAAGAATAAGTTTTGTACTCTGTTTTTATGCCAATATTATACTAATATTCAATTCTTTCCTGTGGACCATAAATGCAATTCCCCAATGGCAGATTCCTTAGCAGAAACACTTTTCTGATTTATGATTTTCTGGTACATTTAGATGATGAATGCTGGAGAGTCAATTAGTTATTTTAAGCATTTTTTAAAATTAAAATATTTTTATTTCCAATTCTGAAGCGCTTAACATTCTGCAGAATGTCTAACACATGTCCATATATCAACATACACACACAGGCTGATAATGTAACATAAGTATTACAGTATGTCTAGGCATTCACAAGTATGATACAGCAATACCATTGCCTTTGACAAATACTGAAGAAAACTGCATGCCATAGTTTTTTTAGCAATTCCATTTCTATTCTATTTTCTAACTCTTTTCCAGCTCATCTGATCCATCCATCTACTAGCCAAGAACCTGTATGAGCTGGTTATAGCTGTTGCTTCCGCTAATGTATTTGTGTCATGTTGCTGTCTGTGGGTGTTACTTAGGCAAATTAGCAAATTACTCTAAACGTACAGTTACATTTATTATAGTGGCGGCCAGAATCTCTGCTGTAGTTACAGGTCTGTCAGCTTTTCAATTAACAGCTCTGTTTTTGATGAGTTTGCAGCTCAGCTTTCTTTCTTTCATTCCATACCTAGCTGGAACTTGCTAAATCTATTTCCCCTGCTTATCTCTACGCTTCCCCCCCACCCCCCGCCCCCTTCAAACCCTCCCTCTTTTCACTTAAATTAAGAGGCCCATTGTTTAGAAAACAGTAAAAAAATAGTTGATTTTTGGCTGTTTTTTTTCCACAGTTTTGTTCCCTTCTAACAAAATCTTTAAAGCCTGATCCTGCAAAGACTTATGAACGTGCTTAACTCGTCATCCTGACTACTCACAGGGTGTAAATTTAAGTGCATGCGTAAGTCTTTGAAAAATCGGGGTCTTCATTTGTATCTGATCGATTAGAAATGTGGATATAATCTGCGACAGAGAGAAGCACTGGACCATTCTCAGGGCTGCAGAATATGGTACTCTATTACTGTGGTTCCTTTCTGCCTTGATCTTATGCTTACTACACAACAGTGCTCAGTTTACCGCAGATACAGAGATTTTCTCACAGCCCTATGCTATTTTCGGAGCACTGTACAAATTTCTCTGCCCTGTGGGCCTGATGCTCCTACCTTTGAAGTCAACGGCAAAACTCCCATTGATTTTAGTAGGAACAGAATCAGGCAACATGAGCTCAACCCTGTGAGGTACTGAGTGCCTCTTGAATGCCCTATACTGCAGGACTGAGCTCTGGCAAACATCAAAGATCACTCATGTGCAACATATTTACACAGTAACCATTACATTAAATCATCAACTTTCTTGCTTACATATGTTTAGTACTTAGATTATCCTGAAGCAAGCCCCTAAAATCTTTGGATGGATTTCTTGTTACACGGTTATTTTCCTTGATTGTTATCATTTTTATGTAGTTATATATTATATATGAGGGTTATCTGAAAAACAACAAAGAGAGAATTTTTAAAAACCTGAAATGCTGATAATTAGAATAATTCGCATTTAAGGTTATGAGTACCATTTCTCATTTGACCAACAGATCATTTGGAAATTAATCTTTATGTTAAATGTATTGACAATTCTGCATGGAATTTTCTGAAAATTTAAAAGCTTTGATGAATCATAGCAATGTAGGGGTGGAAGGGACTTCAAGAGGTCCTCTAGTCTATCCCCCCACGATGGGGCAGAACCTGATTCATTATGCCGTTACACAGCCTTTTTACTATTTTCACCAATAACTGATGTAAATGAGTTTATATTAATGTCATAATCAGAGATGCAACATTTGAGGAAAACAAGTTGAAAAGTTATTGTCACTGAATGTACTCTCTCTTTAACAGAATAACTCCACTGCAGAGAAGCAATTTAATAGGAAGAAATTATACATTCTACTGAGTGCAGTAAAAGTTTCTCGTTTTTAAAAACATTGGTATTAGTGTTTGGCTCTGCTAGCAGGGAAGCAGCAGACCTGGGATGGAAAAGGAGCTAGCTGTGTGTGTGTGTGCAAACAAATCTGAGACCATATACTGCTCTCATGGGAATTCTGCATATGGATCCAGTACAAAATATAGCTCCCATTGAGCGTATACGGCATATGAGAGCACATAAGAAACAGATATGCCATTCAGGAATGCCATAACGTAACATACACCACACGTCCGGTGTGACTTACAGACGTATTTAATGCTAAAGGAAAAGAAGGAAGTCTGGAATTTTGGGAAATTATATATTCTTATGACTGCTTATTCTGGTCTGCAAAACTCTCAAAGACTCCCCCTAAAATGCACATGTGTAGCTGCCCCCTGCTGGAAAACACAATATACTGTGCAGGGAAAATTCTAGCTAGAATTGGTAGCAAAATTTTAGGCTATGTCTACAGTACATCCTATGTCAGCATAATTTATGTCGCTCAGGGGGGTGAATAAACCACCCCCCAGAGCAACATAAGTTACACTGGCATAAGTGCTCGTGCACACAGCGCTATGTCAGTGGAAGAGCTTCTCCTGCTGACCTAGTTTCTGCTGCTCGCGGAGGTGGTTTTTTTATGCCAATGGGGAGAGCGCTCTTCCGTCAGCATAGAGCGTCTTCACCACATAAGCTGCAGCAGCACGGCTATATTGGTTCAGCTGCGCTGCTGCAGTGCTATAAGTATAAACATGGCCTTTATCAAAATGGTTTTCCATCTGAAAATACTGTTTCAATTAAACCAATTTTTTGTATGAAATCATATTAATTTCTGACAAATTTCCCAATGGGGAAAAATGTCAGAAAAATTCAAAATTTTGTTTTGAAATGAAAATTTTAAGTTTTTCTGAAATGAAATTTTCAAAACAATTTTTTTCAGAATTTTCTGTTCACTAAATATCCACAATATTTGGTTTTAATCAAATTTGGAATTAAAACAAATTTCAAAATGTTGAAATTTTGTGAAAAATGGAAATTTTGAATTTCAAACAGTTCTAATTTCAGCTACTGGGCTCTGGAGCACCTTCTCCCCAAGCAACTTCCAGGGCCTCCCACCCTGGGAGGTGGGGCTCAATGCTTCCTTTTTCCCCAGCCACTTGCAATGCTACTGGTTGAAGGTGGGGATGAGAACTCAACAGTTCTCTATTCCCCTCCTCCCCTCTCTTTACCTCCCCGTTTTTCTCATTTCCTCCCTCCCCCCGCACACACAAAAATATGTTGGAGGAACACTGGCTTGGACCTAAGCCAAGCAGTTTCTATAAGAGAAGAACTTTTTATAAATAGATATCACCACAAACTCTCCTATTAGACTATGGGGACTTGGTACTTAAAAATCTGGGTGATCATATTTGATTCATGTGTAGCTGAAAAAACTGTCACCTCCCCTCAACCCCCAAATTACCTTTACATATTGTCTCAAGTAAATACACATTTTTTCCAGTTCTGGCAAACGTTCATCAAAAAGTATCTTATTCTTTGTTCACTTAGTGCAAAAAAATTATAATAGCTTTCGTAATAGAATAGAACCTTACGGTTATGAAAACTTTGGGAATGGAGGTTGTTCGTAACTGTGAAATGTTCGTAACTCTGAACAAAACGTTATGGTTGTTCTTTCAGAAGTTTATAACTGAACATTGACTTAATACAGCTTTGAAACTTTACTATGCAGAAGAAAAATGCTGCTTTTAACCATCTCAATTTAGGTGAAACAAGCTCAGAAAGTTTCCTTACCTTGTCAAATCTTTTTTAAACGTTCCCTTTTTTTAATAGTTTACAATTAATGCAGTACTATACTGTATTTGCTTTTTTTTTTTTTTTTTTTTGGTCTCTGCTGGTGCCTGATTATGTACTTCCGGTTCCAAATGGCGTGTGTGGTTGACCGGTCAGTTCATAACTCTGGTGTTCGTAACTCTGAGGTTCTATTGTATGTGTGTGTATATATATTTGATTAATAATATTTTTGTTTTTCTTTCATTACAGTAGATTACTAATTATGGAAATCAACTGAACATCTAATTTTTTATGGGCCAATACAAAATTATTATAGCAATTCCCAATTTTCAAACCACAGTGGGCCCCTTTTATAGGGAAGATAATTTTTAAAGAATTACCTGAAGTGCTGGTTCACTGTCACTTGAAAAACAGACTGCAAATACTAAAAAACCCTGGGACTTTCATTTTCTAATTCACTGTCTCAGAGTTATCTGTAAATGGACTTTGTATGTATTTAAAGGTGAATCATCCTTTGGCAATGCTTTTTTCTTCTTAAATTAGATAAAATTGCAAATAATCCAAAAGCAAATGCATAGCTTTTATACTCCAGACTTCTCTTGTACTAAAAAGTTAGGAGTCTTTACCATTTATCCACTTTATTTAACAAAACACACAGACTTACAATTGCATCCCCATGCAACTTCAACAAGATATATGCAAACTCCTAACAGCAGCTGTGCTTTGCTTGTCTCTGGGTATTGTGCTAAGCAGAATTTTTAGTATTCTCTAAAAGCAGTGACAATCATACAAATGCCCACTTAATGTTCCCCCCTCTCATTTCAACCTTTTAGAATACAGCAGTGAGTGATATAGTAAAAAGACTGTATAACAGTCTCAGATTGCTTTTTTAGCATCTCTTTGACAGTTCTGTGTTTAAACACTTGGCTGATGTCTGGGAAATTTACATTAACATACTTTTTTGTATGGTGTATAATCTTGAATAACATTGTAAATCAACACTCCTCCTTAAGTCATTTGTAAACTGTTAGATCTAGCCATTTCTGCAACATAAAAGTCAGCAATTAAATCAAACACTAAAATAACAAATAAATACAATATTTTTCACCGCTACATTTGCAAATTGGGATTTCTTTAAATACATAGATATAGATAAATAAAACTAGGAACATGTTAGAAAAAAAATCTGCTAATATTCAAGCATATATACCAGGATACTCTGTTACATGTACGGTAATTGAACAAATTTATTTCTAAAGGAAAATGGACTGCGTTCCAGCCTAGGACCTTCATTTGCAGATCCTTGGTTCCTGCTTTAAACCATCTCTGCCTATGCAGAACCAATGCACTGCCCTCCTGTGTACAGGAGTCATTGTGCAGCATAGTTCAGCCCCTAAGCCACTGGATGAATTTTACTCTGTAAGAGTATTCTCTTTATATTTAAGCTACAGTATGAAATTCTATTCCCGATTCTACCTTTAAAAACAATTCTTAAAAATTCTTAATGGAGATGAAAAAATTCTACAGTACGTTTTTTTTTTTTTTACCTTTTAAAATAACATATATATCTGAGGGACAATGAAAGGACAGGACATAGAGAACTGTATAAAAAAGTAACAGTAAAAATCACTTCACACTTACTACAAGGATTTCATCACAATTTGATACTGACTCCAATTCCGATCCTGCAAAATAATCCCCCGTGTCCCCAAGTGCTCATCTTCTCAATGGGAAGACTATAAAAGGGTGGGTACTATGTCAGTATATGCACACCACTAATAATAATGTTTTATGTTTGTGTATAATGATTTATGGTATATGTTCAAAGCAGTGTACAAATAGTCACTAATTAACATCTCTGTGTGGCATGTGGCTAGGTATTATTGTCCCTATTTTAGGAAGGGGAACAAGACAGAGGCTGTGATTTTCAAAGGTGTCTAACGGAGTTAGGTGCCCAGTTCCTACAGGATGGGATTTGGGTGCCTAGCTCCCTTAGTGAAAATTCTAGCCAAAGGTCACAGCCATGTCAGAATTAGATTCTGGACCTCTTGCCTCCCAATCCTGCCTTTGTGTCTCCAGACCCCACTGCCTTCATGGAAAACTCCACTAAAGCCAACAGAGTTAAACACCGGAGTAAAACGTGTGACTCCAGACTCAGACCCAGTGTTTGTAATAACAGAACTAATTTTTAGACAAAAGGTGGGGGGAAGCCATGCCATTGGGGTATTATGGAAATAGGAGTCATTCTGCAGTTCCTAGAACAGGAGGAATCATAATTTTGACTTTAGCAATACCACCGCTGTAGAATGCACACTGACCCACATTTCAAACTGCTGTGGTACAAATGGCCCTAAGTTGGTGCAGGCAGCCTTGGGAAGATGATCAGGTGTAATGGGGGAGATCCTCTAGTATAGCAGCACCTACATCATAGGCTCCCCGCTGCCAGCTCAGGAGGCGTGGGTGGAAGAAGGTGATATAGCTCAGCTTCCTTACCCTTTGGTGATCCCCAGCTGCCTTGTTGGCCCTTGAGGCTATTGGCAGCCAGTGTAATTTACAGAAGTCCTCAGGCTGCCCTAAATTAGGCCAGAGGACTGGCCCAGCACAGACAGCCCAGAATTGTGAGAGACTATAAATTCATCTTTGCACCCTTCTCTCCTGACCTACGCTGTGTGCTCCTCAGTTGTAGCCAAGGATCTGGGACACTGTATGTTAAAGAAGTGCAATGAAAACCAACTTTTTTTTTTTTTTGTATGCCTAGTCTTTTTAAAATGACATCTGTTCTAAATCCCTATACAGCTCAGTGTTTCTCACTGCATTTCCAAAGCCATTCTTTTGTAAATAGATAATTAGTACTTAAACACCCCTTTCAAGGGGTTTCTACATTAACATAAAAATAGTATAATTACTGATGGTCAAAATGGCAAGACTACACTTTGTAAATTCTAATTTCTTTTGCTGCTCAGAAGGATGAATTTTTTTCTTCTTTGCCACCATTTTACACTGTCTTAAATATGAATATTATTGCACCCTAAAATATACAATACCTGTTAAAACAAGAAGGAAAATATCTACCGTCACTGCAGAAGATTCCATTTTAGAAAGGACCTGAAACTAAGATTGTTTTCTTTGATGAAGATTTGTATCTTAAAATAGGGATACTGACTGTTGATCAAAATTAGCTGATTTTTATATAAACAGCAATGCTATAACAATCATAAACTGTGTGTATTTACAGCAACGTAGAATACTGGTATAATTCTGTTAGTTTTGGAATGAAAATGCCTATTTTATTTTCAGGTTACTTCAATTTTCGGAGGGAAAAATTTGACCCTTTGTGGTGAAATTTCATTTGGCAAATCACAGCCCTGAAGTGAATTTGTGTTGAGAAGTTTGATAAAATTCTGCTTCTCCATTTTTGCAATTTGAAAATAGGAATAAAATGGTGGTTGTCACTAATTAAATGTTCCAGGTGTGTTTCATTTTTGCACTGTAACTCTAAGCCAGCTTTATTTCAAATTTGGCATGAACTTACTCCTCAAAGAAGAATGCCTTTGACACATTTGAGGAAATTTCATTCAGAAATAATGAAGCTAGGAACATTAGAAAATGTGCAGCACAATTAAGTAATCTTCTAAGTCTACACACAAGAGTACAATGCTCCACATACACACTCACACAAGTGGGTGTAGAACTGGAGTGTCAGATTGAATATTTAGCTCAAATGTCATTAGTGTAACTCAGAGCCATGTTGTGCTCTAGGGCCTTGGCGTACATAACATTTGGAAATATTCATGCAGGCTGGAGCAAAGGGAAGCACAAAGGCTGCTGAACCACACAGATCTTTTCCAATACCATCATTAAAGAATGTATGGAGGTGGGGGGGAGGGGAGTTGCATGTATAATTTGATGGCTGCACTAGGGCAGAGACAATGTTTTTTGTGTTTGTTCTATAAAGCACCTCATGCATTTTTGGGTGCCAGATAAAAATAAATTAATAAAATAAAAATAGTAAGAGGACTGAGTGCAGGGGATAACCACAGCACAGCGTGTCCCTAGTATTCAAGGATAAGATCCAACTTAACCATCCTGCATTATATATTGATGAATAATATCTAGGCAGAAGGGCTCTGGATTATTTTCAAATGCTTAAAGTGACGTCAGTATGTGGGGCACATTGAAAATCTAGCATATGCTCAAGTTCTCTTCCAACCCATTCCTTATGACAGCATCCGAAGGCTCAATGGTCTTGTGACCCATCTACACCATCTACTTCACCATCTACTTCAAATTTGGAACCTTCTGAAATACCAAATGCACTTTGGGCTCAGAGTGTTTCATGAAAAATGAGCTCACGGAAGACTGGGACAAAGAGAGGAAAATAACAGAGGTTACAGTATCAGAAAAAGAAAAAAAACAGGCTTGAAGAAAGAGAGAAAGGGCTTTAGATCTGCCCTATTTTGCATAGCACTTAAGCACATGTTCAACTTTAAACATTAGCTTAAGTTCTATTAAAGTCAGCACTTTTAAAGTAAAATATATTTGACATCAAAGACAGGGAGTCTGAATTTGATGTGGAGAAGAAGGAAAATGGAGAAGCAGACACAGAATTTGGTCAGGTGACCTCGGAAAGGTTGAGAGGAGAATATAGGCAGAAATCGAAATGCCGGGGATCCAAAGGAGTATGAGAGAAGAGGAAATCAAAGAGTGGCAGCCAGCATCGCACACAAGAAACGTGGACATAACGAGAAGGTGGGACATGGAGCTGTAGGTTGAAAAGCAGGTGAGCAAGGGAAGGCTTTCTAAGGATAGAGGAAACTGTTGTATGTTTGAAGGCTGAGATTGACAGAGCCAAAATAGAGAGAATGAAGATAAAGGGAGAGCTGAGACTAGGATGAAGGAGAGAATGCAGTCTGGGAGGGAGCAGGAAAGGATGTGAAAGATCCTAGGCAAAGAGGGAAGAGGAGGAGAAGGAGCTGGCTGAGGAAAGGAAGAGGCTCTAATAGTTCTAGATGCATTAGTCAATAAGGAAGGCAAAGTACAGCAGGTTTTCAAAGAAGATGGATGAGTTTTTATTTTATTTAAATTAAACACATAAAAACACCCACCTATTCAAATGCTCTAGACACCTTGACAGAGATTTAAAATATAAATCCAGAAAATATAATATATAAACCCAGTCCCTTCAACAACAAACAACTATCATAAGCATAACAAGCAAAACATTCTCATCCCAGACTACACAAATGTGCACCGCTCCTTAAGAATCCTGCCTCTCCCACCCCCCAAAAGGCCCTATAGCTTGAAATCCAACGCCCCACACACCTCAATCCTCTCCAAGTGACCATTCAGAGAGATCAGTTTGGCAGCAAGCCTTAAGGATCAGCAAATTCTCAGACTATTTTGGAGCAAGGAGAAAAACAATTCCATTCACAAGGCCATCATGAAGAAGGCCGTGCCAGACTCCCTCACCTATAACCTATAAATTGAGGGGATTTCAGTTTGAGGACTTCTGCTGTTCCCAGCAGGGGCAGTATCATGTAGGAGGCCAGGTAGTCTGTCAGGTAGACAGGAGCTCAGCAGCAACTCAGACATGCAGTCCCTTTCCCTGCTGACTAACAATGCTCTAATATCGCTTCCCTTCCACACTACTGGGTAAATATTGATTTTGTGTATAACAGATAACCATGGGGTTTGGAACAGTTTTTGTGCACTAATGTTTGTACATTATTGCAATATAGTGTGAAGACTCAGAGTGAAATTGAACATTGCTTAGTGTTGTAAGAGTGTCCTATTGTCCTGTAATGCCTGGGCACAAAAAGATTGAGTGGAAGGTACTGTTACAGATTTCACTGAAAATGACAATGCTTTTGTGTGTGTGTTTCCACCTTAATGCATTGTAACTTTTTTTCTTAATTATTTTATGTTGGGCATATTATTGGGCTTGCAGAGTCAAATCAATATTTATTAGCATGAGTCTTCCAAAATTAGGGTAAAGGCTTGCTTGTAAATATTTTTGTGAACTAGAAAGGCCTGACATTTTTCTTATTGCATCTCAGTCTCCATGCTTCTGACAGCTTTGTGCTGCTCCTAGCCAATTCCACACTGGGAAATGCCATAGCACGTAGCTAAGAAGACAGGAAAACACAGGAAAATATAAATTAAAGAAAAAAGCCCAGTCCCTTAAAATGTGTACTTCATGCAGAAGTTTTTTTAAAGCCACTCAACGGATCTGCACATTTTTTGATAATCAGAAACAAAAATCTGTGTTTATGCTATATCCGGGCACCAGCACAGCAGGAACACAGACCATGATTTTTCTCTGGAAGCAGCGTACTCTTTCCAATTTCCAC
The DNA here is from genome assembly GCF_002925995.2 of Terrapene triunguis. Taxonomy (NCBI): domain Eukaryota; kingdom Metazoa; phylum Chordata; order Testudines; family Emydidae; genus Terrapene; species Terrapene triunguis. The sequence continues at coordinate 10,704,787 of NW_020664463.1, read as the reverse complement.
TGTAATTTTCTTTTTTTTAACCACATACATAACACTGTAGAAGTGCATGTAAATCACCACTTGCCTGCCCAGTGGAACAGAATTTCAGCTATCAATGCCAACAGTTGCCTACAGAAGGCATCTACATCTGGTCTTCCACATCCAAGACAGCAACCACAGACACGCGTTTTGCTTTGTTTGGAATTCATCGCTGCGGTGCAGCTGAGCCTCAGATAGAAAAACTATCAGCCTCCAGGGTTAAACAGACAAATGCTTTTCTCACCACAACTTTTTATGGGGAGGGAAAGCCATAACAATGTCTGTAAGAGTTCTTATGCAAATCATAAAAGGCCCAGTGACTTAAATATCAGCTAATGCCAAAAGTTGCTTATTGTACCTTTTCCCCCTCTTAAGAGCAGAAAGGCAGAATGGATGAATGATCACATGAATCTCATTTGCTCAGCTGGAAAGAACACAATATTTTTAAAAATCCAAATTCTAAATGTTGCCATTCAAACATAAAGCTAAATTAATATTAATCATTCCTACGTGCACAATGTTTTACTAGGAGGCAGAGAGAGTTGGTACATTCATTAAATCACGTTTACTTCCGAAATGGCATGTAATCTGATACTTACCTAACCATTCATTGAATTTTTTAACTTCACTAGGAAGTCCCAGTTCAGTGAAGTCACCAGCATGTATTAAAACATCTCCATAGGGCATTTGGATTGGATCAGTTCTTGAGTGAGTGTCAGAAATACAGACAAATCGGGTATATCCTGGAGGTTTGGGGGCATCATGGGGCACAGGATCCACCCTATGGGAAATGCATTATGAGAAGGTTATGAAATAGAGTTGACTACATAACCTTTTTAGTATTTACTTTGCAACTCCAATACAATTTTCATTGTTACTAAAAATGACGTATTCTGGATCTGTGTGGCGAAGAAACTCACAGAATTAATAGGAGGTGTAAGAAGAAACTCACAGAATTAATAGGAGGTGTAAGAATTTTGGAGTTCACATCATAGAGCTTTCAATATTGGCTGGGTAGATGTATTAGTTTAAAGGGATTATGGAAAAGGGATTGTTTCAATGTTGTTGTCATATTTCAGACACTTACAAATAAAACAAAGGCATTTCCAATTTCAAAATAAGAATACCATCCTGTGTTCATTGTTTAAATAAGATTGCACGCTATACTGAGAGAAGCATTTTATCACATATATAAATACATTTAAATGCATTTTCCTAATCATATTTTTTCTGCAGGTTATAAAATTCCAACAAATTTAATTAACACATTTTTGGAGATATGGTTCAGTGTGTTAATGCACCGGCAGATAAGAACTTTACTGACAGCTGCTGCAAATGCACATTCTAACCTTACTATTGTCAGGACAATTGTGGTAACTTTCTGGGCTTAATTATACTAAGTAAATCAGATGCAGTAAGGGGTGCTGCTGCATTGTATAGTGCCCAATTTCAAGACTCCAACATGAGGAAAAGAAATGATCTGACCCACTTTTATGAAGCTTCCTCATGATTTAGGTAAGGAAGGCAGAGAAAACAAATCTGCTGCATGAGATATACTTATTTGCAACTCATTAAATTCCTTCACCCTCAACACATTTCATTACAATATATAGAAGTATGTATGTGTAAGTGTACCATAGCTGCAATTTCAGTGGGGGTAATTTTGGTGGGAAAAAAACAGAAAAACAGAAATCCAAGAACCTTATTAATATCAGTAAAATCTCAGACAGAATTATAGTTTTATATGAACAATTTAGTTTGTAAACATTTGTCTTTAAATGACTCAGAACATTAATTTAGTTTATTGTTATGTATAATTTGGATCTTTCCCCATCTGATCTGCTTCTCTTCTGGCTCAATTTTAAAAATTTAATTAGGAAAAAATAAAGTTATAGATCTTTATTATTATTAATGCTAACACTTTGGTGTTTATGGGGAAAGCTTTCAGAGGACCTCAAATTGTTTAACAAACGTAAGTTAATCTTCACAACATGGGACAGATAAGAATTATATCCATTTTACAGACGAGCAAACTGAGGGATGGATGTTAAGTGAGCTGATAAGTTCATGTTGTCAGTGGTAGACATTTGTGAGACAACCAGGAATAGAGTCCTGTTCAAATCATTAAACAACACTTACAAAAATTCTCATTTTACCATTTGATAAAACACATTAAAAAGCTAATGTATGTAGATATTCTCTTTGTTATACTATTTTTCTATACTTTTCTGGGAGGGTGTATGTCTTTTTAAAAATCATTACATCTATGGGCAGGTTCTAGCAAAAGTCATAACTTTTCAAAAGTTTTTTTTTTTTTTACTTTACTAAATCCAGGGAGTAATAACTATTTAATTTGAGTGCTGTACAGCAGGAAGTATTAAGCCCAAGCTTCCTAAAGTTTCACACCTTTTGTCAATTTTTCAACAGCCAGAAGCAAGGCCAAAAGTTGGATCATGAAACAAGCACAAAAGCAGAAACTTGAGGTCTTACATCCCTGACTTCCAAACTTTTGCTCTCCCCATCCCTAACTCCACAATATGGGCATCTCTCCGTTATGCAATTTAAAATTATGGATACTTCTCAACTGCAGAAGAAGGTAGCCAGAAAAATAATGTACTTCCCCAGGGTTTTCATGTATTTGTACAAGATAAATAAAATGCGCTGATCTGAATTTACATTGCTGAGTTTTCAGTGTAGCTCATAAAGTGTATCCCTTAAATATGCCTCTTCCTGCTCACCTATCACTGAAACAAAGCCAAGGGCAGCAGTAACTTGTGCATCAAATAGTAACATAAATTTCACATGGTCCTCCTCTGGAGTTGAATGAAAACACAACAGACTTACAATGGCAATGTATGCAGCACACAATACATATGCTTTTCCTTATGCACAATTTAGAACTTTATTTTGTGGGAAGCATTTTCCTGATTCACACTGGTCAGCCAAGGTATGTATTGCTTTAAAACCTTGTACAAAGGGCCAAAAAATGTATTGGGTATAAATAAATATGATAAATAAATGAAATGCAGATCACAGTGTCACAGAAATATGCACATATTAAGAATGAGTGGATTGCTTTTGCAGTACAACAGTGCAAAAGTGTGTCAGGTTTCACATAAACACATTTAATTGTACTGTAGGACACAATTTCTTAAGGCCTGAGACTGATGTCCTTGAGTAGAACCTGACTCCCTGAGTAGCCCCACTGCTGTCCAATGAACTGCTTGCGCTGTGAGTAACGGAAAAAGAAGAATGAGGACCTTATGGTCTGTTATTTTTTAAAAATAACATATAAACTTGCATATAAATTGAAAAGCAAAGCTAAAATTTCAGGCCAATACTGGAGGTTGGTATATACACAGGGCTTCAATGGGGTTTCATACAGGAGCAGAGGTTTGCCTGCATACAGCCAGGATCAAGACCTTAATCTTCAGGGGACAACTGTCATGATTTATGTCTTCTACAGCTCTGATTGCACTATCAGTGCTTATCAAACAGTAGATGACAATTATCATAATAATAAAATACATTTGCCAACTGTGGCAACCCAAAGCACCTCGCAACAGAGGAACAGGAAAGACAAAGATGGAGCCAGGAAAATGCTGTGAGAGGTTGAGAATACTCCTGGATGGTGCAGTTAAGGTAAGAAAGGGAGTGCAAGACAGTACTGAGGACCAGAAAAACCATGTACTAGCTGTAAGCCTTTGGAGGAGAGCCAAAAGCACTGAGGAGAAAAGCATTAGGGGGTGAGTAAGTTTATATGAGGTTTATTCATTATTATTTGCATCACTAAACTAGGGATTTTGCAAGCATATAATTCACCAATAGGGTGAAATCCTGGCCCTGCTGAAGTCAATGGAGCAGCTACTATTGACTTCAATGGGGCCAGGGAATAAAGGGGATGCAAGATTACATTTCTCACCATTCTGTAAATTTGTAAAAGCCAAGAACAATATCAATACTATAGATATTCACAAAAATTCTTCAAGATTTCTAGTGTCTAGACAAATAGTTGGTCAAACTACTCTTATGAATATTATTTGTTACAACTTAGCCCATTTTCTGGTTTGCATGAATGTTTTTCAAATTCATTAATTATTCATGAGTGTTGAACACTTTTGGGGAACAATTTTCAGAGAATAGCTTGTTTGTGAACTGCTCCCTTTAGAGTATTCACTGTGTTGTGTGGTGGATCACCAAAGTCACATGCTATTGTATTCACTCACTGGCTGGGTGACTGCAACATTAAACAAGAGATAATGAGTAGCAAATGGCTAATAATGAATAACTAATTTCCAACCCAAATTTTGTGATGAAAACCCATACATGCAACTTTTGGGATTGGCAAACGTATTCATGAATGCCCAGCGGCTGTCTGAATACTCACAAATAATGAATAATATGCCCCACAAATCTCAGAGATCTGAACTTGGCACTTCTATTTGCCAAAATATTTGTGAATCAATTTTTTATTTGTTTGTTTTCTGTTACCATTTGCCAGCTCTGCAAACAAAAGATGTTCCCTGATGCAGATATTATATTTGTTTTATTCATTATTTGTATTGGGACACTACCTAAAAGCCCCAACTAGGGGTCAGGACCCTATTGTAATTGGCATATATAACGAAAACCTGCTCCAGAGAGTGTTATTTACACATTCAAACTCCGCCCACATGCAGGCATGTGTCCACATTAGCCTTTAGGTTTCCTTTCTATGGTGTACAATTTGTACCACAATTTGCATGTAAAATATCACTGAAAAGATACATACCATCCACTCACGTTTTTTTTTAAATGAATCATTTCCTATGTTTAGAAATTACCAAAATGTATTAAATGTAGTGGATGAAAGTAAGCCAATTTATTCAGTCCTGCTAAAGTAAAAAGTTGTTTTTTTTTTAAATGAAAATCAGTTCTCTGATCAAAATATAAGATTGATTCTCTTTTTAAAGAATAGAATAAAATATGTTACATTTTGATTTCCTATAAAATATTTTGCAATGGATTTATATACTTAATTTACTTGTAATTGCTTAACAGTTTTGCTCTTCCTTCTGGCTCTCAACTTTATGGCAGGTTTCATTTTGTAATTATGATCCTACACTTGACATTAAAAGTAAATCACCATTTAGAGCAGTTAACTTTACTGATGTCATCATTACATATAAAAAGTCAAAAACAAACACATTATTTTAATTACTCTTTAAGCACTCTATATCTTTCACACGCTGGTATTAAAGTAGGTTGTTGGATGGGTACCCACACTATTTTATTTGTTGCTGTCGTTTTTATTTTGTAGTACAAAGCAGTAGTATAGCTAACCAAACAACAGGAGAATGTTTATTCTGAATACAGTCTTGGTATTTCAACAGCTATTTACACGTGATGCAAGTTGAGAATACGAGTTCACAAAGCTGATTAATGCTTCTGTGGAAAATATTATTTATATGAAACCTCTAAGATTAATTACATTGCTTGTTGTTGTTTTCTTTTTATAAAGACCAAATTGTGCTAGCACAGTCATTCCTCTTCTATCCTTTAAAAAAGTACCTATGCTTCCCCAATGGACTGAATTGTATCAGTAATTATTATTAGAAAGACAGCAAAACATTGTTCTCTGAATTATTTCTGACTGGTCCATCAAATACCACATTGACAAGGCAATAACAATTCTGAAGGCTGTGTTAGAGCAATAACAAAACTATAATACTTACATTTGCACATGTGGGGGCTGAAAGCGTCCCTGGTTAATGTTGTAGAACGTGAACGCCTGTGTGGGGTTTGAGCTGTACTCATCCACTTCAATTATGAGTCTACTGTGTTGATGCCTTCTAGCGGCCATAATGTGCGACTGGGCGAAAGCCATGCTTGCGCTGTGTAGTACAGCTTTTTCAGATAATCATCTGTGCTATCTTTCTACATCGACAGAAGAAGACCATGTCGTCTCCTTACCTCATCAACGTGCTCCCCTTCTGAAACCTAAAAGCAGATTGAAGAGATGGAGCATAACTGTTTGACAGTTAATCTGTTTTGGGTTTGCTCTATTTAATGTCAGATGAAGATTTAAAGGGGGTGGGGGAACACTTACAGCTCAAAGAACTCATTACAAACCTTTCCAACTCAGTAATTTGATGAATATATTGTAGTCTGAATTTGGAGGGGAGGGACACTTGCAAAAGAACACATGGCGCAACATGTTCAAATAGTTAAGGCTTTTAAACACAAATCTAGCACCATGCAGTATTGGTATGTCATTTTTAAGGTTTTGTCAACACAATTATTTACTCCCCCCGCCATTGTATTACTGAATATTTATATCATAGCCCTTCAAAAATGTTCAATTGACTGTCTCTGAATGACTAAAGTGCAAACACATTTTTAAGTTCACTAAAAAACACCAGTTTAAGGCCTGTTTTTTCAGTAGTGCTGTGGCATTCATGAAAGGTATGTGTTGTCAAGTGATGCTCCCTTGAGACTAAGAAACAGGTATCAAAATGGGTTTCCCATTCACATTTTATTATATTATGCCTGGCTTTGTAATATTTTTTAAAGAGCCTCCTAGTGCAGATATGAAAGCTCAAAGTGCTACTGCTCCACCTATCACACCTCATATCCTACTGTGAGGTAGTTTAGGCCCAAAATAGAGGATTCATTGGAAAATGGGCGGTTTCACAGCCTTATACCAATAAAAATGTTTTCATTAAGTTTTAAAAAGAAAATCAGTTGAAACCATTTTGGATACTCCTCACAATGTATCCAACCCTAAAACAACAGCAGTGATTGTTTGGGAAGTGAAACTGACTGACTGAAATGCTAAAAGTAACCACTGAAAATAGCAGAAAGTAAATTAGATTAGATTTTTGTCCGTTCCCCTTCCCCCCCCCACCCCCCGTTTTAATAAACTATTTCATTATTGGCAATAAAAGTAAGGCTCTTTTATGAGATTTAGTTTTTGTTTACTTATTGAAAAAATGCTTTGCTTCAAAGGAACTAATTTTACAAATATTCACATTAGAAAATAGTTATTCACTGAATACATACAGTCTCTGGGCAGTGGTACTGAAAGTATCTCACAGACATGGTCACTGTATCTCAGTTCCACTCTGATGGGACCACCTCCAAACATGATGGGAATGCAGTTCATGGTCTGTAATCACTCAGTCCTTTGCCTAGCTATTAAGACTGGGTGGCAAATCTGGTATTAGTTTTTGTAAGGTGGAAGTTTGTTTTCTGTGAAACTGGGATGAGACCTCTAGTTCATTTCATTACATGGCTGTAAAATGATGACAACTTGCTGTCATTACCAACCTACAGGGACATAGCCTGAGAATTTAAAAAAAGAGCATATTTCTTCTTGACTCCACTAGAAATGCGTGGTAAGGAAATAGTAGAAAAGCAGCCAAGGAAATTTTGGATTTTAAACACTCTCTGATGCTGTGTGCCTGTTATGGAGCAGGCTGCAGAATGGAAGTGTTTGAAAGCAGCAGGAGGGAAGAGATAAATGATCCTTGTAAAAATAATAGAGTACAAATCTTTGCACTTAAGAAATAAGGCCTGATCTACACTTAAAATTTAGGTTGACATAGCTACGTTGCCCAAGAAATGGAAAAATCCACATGCCTAAGCGCCATAGCTATGCTGACCTAACTCCTAGTGTAGATGCAACTAGATCAATGGATGAATGCTACCTGTCACTGTAGGTTGTGTCTACACTATGGGGTTATGGCAGCATAGCTATGCCAGTATAGTCCCAGTAGTATAGATAAGCCCTAAAAGATTAAAATGGCAGATATGAGGTCTTGCCCTAGAAGCACTGTGTGCAAAATGGTGCATTTTCAAAGATGTTCATATGGACCATGTATGTCAAAGTCAGAGATTTTATATTGGACCAGCTGCTCTGAATAAACAGACATCTGTTTGAAGTAAACTAATATAAATGGTGATTTTTAGAATTAAATTCAGCACAGTGAGTAATTTGCAATTCTAAAGTGTCTACAAAAGGGTCTTGCAATACTTTATAAAGCATTAAGTTTCAACAACACCCTGGTGAAGTGTGTAAAAATTTTCCCCATTTTACAAATGACTAATCCAAGGTTACAGTGAGGCTGAGACAAATATTTTCAAGATTCGGAGCCTAAAGTTGGGCTCCTAAATCTATATTTAAGCACCTGCCTGATCCTGAAAATTGCTGAGCATCCAAAAGCTCCACTGACTTCAGTGAGAGCTGCTGGGTGCTCAGAACTTTTGAAAATATGGCTAAATACGCTTCATTTAGGCTCCTATTATTGAAAGTCCTGGCCTGAATGATTTACCTAAGGTCACATAAAGAATCATTGGCAGAACCAGTCCTAGAAGCCAGGAATCCTCACTCTGAGTTAGATGCTCTAACTACTTCCTCCTCACTGGACAAGGTGGACAATAGCACTTGCTGACTCCACTAACATTCGCTGCTTTTAGTAGAATTCATTACACTTTGTTCCCAAACACTGAGAAAAGTGTACCAAATATACTGCTCTGATGGCACTTCCTGTAGAAGGGTTTTCATAAGTGAGGATCCAGTGTCCTCACACATGGGAAAGCCTATGAATCACAGCACTAAGCCAGCCTGCATGGATGCTAGCCAGAGACACTCAGCATGATGGTCACCCTGAAAACAGGCAGAAAATTAGAAGCCAGCGTGTCTCACTTGAGAAGAAAAAATTGTGTTATCATTGCACTACTGAGCCCTCTACCAAGTGACAGCCATACAATGTCCACCCTGGAGACACATACAAATTGTCCAGGATAGGAAAGGGAACCAAAAAGCTGGATCTTACCCTAAAAATAAAATAGCTAGCAATCACATGAACAACTAGTCCTAAACAGAAATCAGAATAATATAATCACAGTACATAACTAACAATATTAATTCAACAGATGAAGCTACTGTCAGCAACATACACAAATGTCTTTGATCCTTACCTTTCACTCTCTTGATGCCTTGCTGAATAAGTGGCTGGCTGGCTGCTAACATTCTTGGTGACTGATAGAACAAGCTGTCTCCCTCTAGCCTGACTGCTATCCAAACTGACACTAGTCACTCCCCTTTATTTTCCTTTACAACATTCCTTAAGATTTTTTAAAAATAATTTGAATTTTCCCCCATAACCCAAAACAGCGTGTGACATGCAGTAGGAAAATAATTACCTGCAGCTGTACCATGTAAGTTTTAAAATCACATGGCCAACACTACCAACATACAGCACTAAGACTCAAATCCCCACAGCAACAACATGCTAACCACTCTCTTCCCCCAGACTTATGGAGCTATGGGATGGCTGCCAGGGAGATTCAGAGAAATGTAAAAAAGCTTCCATGAATATGAATATTAAAGTAAAAATCACAATCCCGGATGTTAGTTCTTTTTCAATCTCCAACATTTATGATTCTATTAAATGATCTATCCATCTTCTTACCAGTGTAGGAATGTTCTCTGCATAGTTATTTTTCTAGGACTTTATCCAGTTTACTTTTAAATGTCCCCAAAGGTCTGATCCAAAACCACTGTACTAAATGGATGTCTTCCCACTACCTTCAATAGGAATTCCACCACTTCCACTGGGAGATTATTCTGCAATGGGGCTACTCATCTACTTGAAATTAGGCACGTTCTTAAATCCCCCTGCTGAACTGGGGCCTTAGAGAACTCATTGTATGGAGTTTTCCTGATTTTTTTTTTCAGCCCTAAAATTTTCCTTTCTTAATGTCACCCCAATGTTCTCTTGTATAGGTACCAAACAAAATAACTCCAGTCCATCTTTTGCGTGAGTTATCTTGCCTTTGTTTAATTTAACCTTTCTCCTTCACTTTTTCCATTGCAAACCAATATTTCACTTTAATCTCCCTTCCCCCATCCCCACTGTGATTCTGGTTCTGCCTTTTGTTCTTCCTCCAATTCCTATCTTTCCCTGTCCATTGTTCCTCAACTAACTTACTCCATTCTCTGTGCTACAGTCTCCACTAACACCTATTTTTTGTCAGTCCCATGGCAAACATCTGTTTTGAGGCTTTCTCATAACCTTCCCAGCTACTGGACAAGAGCCTGGATCCAAATCCACCATGGCTCAAGTACAGTAGTTGTCATCTTAAATAATACTTAGGTTGTTAAAATAAAATAATATAAGCAGAGGATAGAAATTAAGAAGTAAAAGTGTGAAGAAGAAATGTATTGTGAGATGAGCTTTGCAAATATATGAAAAGTCAATGAGGCAGAGAAACATATGATGGCTATTCCAGATCATAAGAGCTGCAGAGGAGCAGTTGCAGCTCTTGCACCGACAGTAGTGAGGTAATGTGAAGAGCAAGAGAGACAAGGCCAGTGGTAGATGAGTGGGAACAGTGTAGACAGAGAGAAGATATGTGAGGTAGGCTAGAGTTTGTTCATGGAGAGTCTGAAGAACTGGGAATTGGGGATGCAATTGAGAAAGAAAGTGCAGTAGCAAACTGAGAGGAGATTAAGGCATTTCCGTGCAGCTTTAAAATAGTGAAGCCCACATTTTTCAGGGAAAGAGGTGCTTAGAAAAACAATAAATTCCCTTAAAGAAGTATATGAGAGTTTGTGATGGCTAGTACAGTCATACAGTGTGGCTGCTTATGGTGCAAATACATCTTTGATGGAGTAAATAAACTCAATAGTGCTTGGTGGAGAGTTCAAATCTTCCTCTGCACTGCAGGCAAAACTGCTCTCATTGAGTTTCTGTCTCAGGAATAGAAGCAAGTTACGTTAGATGAGGAGGCAAAAACCTTATTTTTTTAAAAATCCAGTGCCACAGAGTGTTCTACAGTAAGGGTGCCAACTATCACAGTAAAACTACTGTAAGATATAGCATTTGGATCCATTATTACAAAATACTCAAGTATGTTTTTGTTTTAAACAAGGGATGGGTTGATGGAGGTAGGCCAGCATTAAAGGAATCTAGTGCTATCAGTAAAGAAACAATTATTTAATGTAATGTGGGAAATGGACTGGATGCTCTAATAGGTTTTCTCTCTAACTTACAATGTTTACATAATCCTGACAAAAACTGGTAAATAGGATCATTTTGCTGCTCTCAGTTCTGCCACCAGGAACTGGATAGATGTTCTTCTAGAAGAAAGTTTGCAATTAAAAACTGTTTCAAAGGATTATGTTCTTTTTTTGTTTGTTTGTTTGCTAAGGAAAATAATGACAAAAATGCTGGCAAATCACAACTACTGAACAGTCTCTTCCGGTTGGTTTGAATTTACCTTAGAATGAGAGCTCAAATGTTCTCAACCTAGTTATGGACTTTAAAACAAAGGTAGCACGATTAAATGACAATTAGATGCTGGTAGCTGTTGAGGCTGATCATGTACAAATGTACTTCTGGAACCATTAGGCTTCAAGTACTCCCTGTGAGCCAGTAGTTTGTTGTATAAATGCATATTTAGGGAACTTTTTAAAATGTACATTTTCTGAACTACGACTATAATGTGTAGCACTGAAATATGCACTTAAAAGTCTACTCTTCCCAATGTGAATGCGTTATGTACCTGCCATTAGTGTCAATGACAGTTAAGAAAGCATGCTGAAAGGAGAATAGATTCCTTGGGGATATTTAAGTTATAATCTGTAGTGTCATTTAAGGTGTTTTCCTCCCCCTGCAAGCTCCCCAAAGACTTCTATGTTATGAATTAGTGATCTAAAAGTTCTATTTAGAAACCTAACCCCGTTTTAGGTACAGAAGCACTACATTAAATGGCACCATTAACTTTTTAAGATGTCAGCTTAGTGCTGCTGAAAGGTGCCAGGGTGACAGCCTTGCAGACTGAAGTCCTCTGCAAGCTACCCTGAACCACCTTTTTTTCTCAAGCCTGCCTGGAGAGACCTGTTCTTGAGGGTAAGAAGGGTAGTTCAGACACCATTCCCATTCATTCTATGACCTCGTTGCTGTAACTGCTAAGAAGGGTGCTAATTATGGTGATTTTTTGTAACATGGATACCTCTCCACTGGGAATGCCACTGAGCAGTCATGAGATGGCACAAAAGTTTTATAGTGTAAAAATTTAGAAATTGCTCTCATCACAGGTTTCACCGTCCTCAATTCTCAATCAGAGCATATACCTTAGGATATAACTGTAGCTATGCTGGCTTAACCCTGTGGTGTAGATGCAGTGTACACCAACAGAAGGGGTGCAGATACACCCTCTCCCCAAGCTATGGTAGCTAGGTCGACAGAAGCATTCTTCCACTGACCTAACTCTATCTACACTGGGGGTTAGGTTGACACAGCTACATCACTCAGAGGTGTGGATTTTTTTACTCCCCTGAGCAACACAGCTATGTCAACCTAAATTTTAATTGTAGGCCAGGCCTTAGACTCAAAGTCCTTTGCTTCAGGAGCATGTCTAACTGAAATAGATCTCTAGCATCCTTCTTTTTAAACGTCACTTCTCACTGGAGGATTTTGATCATTTGTTGGCATGATGTCATCCTCATTATCTAACAGGACTTACCATCTCATCAAGCCCATCATTTGTTTCCACAGATCTGAACTGCTTTGAGTAATGTCTGATTTGTAATGTGGAATAATGTGCTTTGGTGACTCAATGAGACCTCTTTATTTCACTTTAACTGAAACTCTCCCAACTGTTTTTTAAAAATTCAAATTCTTGTCCCCTTACTTAAAACAAACAAAAAAACCTAATATTGTCTTGCTCCTTATAACTACCTGTCATATACTGCATAAAAAAATCCTTTACTGAAATTAATTTTCTTCAAATTAGTTTTCCTCCACTGATCACACATACAAGTAAGTTACTGAACATGTTATTGTCATTATTTTAGTTTTAAAGAGCACTGCAGCAGTTGTTGGGTGAAACTGTCACAAAAAAGATTATATGGATACTGTAAATAGATATAAAAGGAGGAAATAAGATACATTAAAGTCTGTCTCCTTTTTAAACTATGCCTCCTTGCCCACTTCTGCTGAATTTCATCAATGGAAATGTTTTACTTATGGTATGCCACAATTCTGGACAGTCCTGTGGACAGACAGGCACACAAGGAAAGAAGATGAATGCAGTGAGAATACACTGAATATTAAAATACTTCACCTAAGTAATCTAATAGCTATACTGATTTAATACGTTTACCGCTCAAAAACCTTTTAGTATGTATCATTTTGAATTATGACTACATGATGGCACTTTCTAATTTTCTTATTTCAACACCCGCAAAATAGTAGTGCTGGTTCTTCATTTTATAAAAATTTGTTTCATTTTTAAATTATTAACAGTACAACTTACTGGATCATGTCCTGGGATACTTGCTCACTTATTCTTTTCATTCTAAAATACAAATGCAGCACAATAATACTTCTGTTTTCACTTCAGACCCTAAAGAGGCTCTATTTTACAATACATCATGCGCACCCAGTATATCTTGGAGATAAGAATATTACAGTGTTTGCATACACCAATGTACTGAGCAAAGAGAAGATATTTATTGAGACTAAATAAATTATTATAATGCTACATTAGATCTTGACTATATGTATCCAACATATCATACTTGAGTAAAGTATTAAAGTGGCCACATTTTCTTACCGTATAAACCAAGTCCTCTTTCAGAAAAATAAACAGTTTTGGTTTAAGGTTATTTATATTAATCCTAAAATAAATTAGAGGTAGCTAATCTACGTAAGTAAGTCTAGTCAAGAAAATTTTATATACATACATAAAAGCTGCAAAGCTCTTCCATTACTCTTAAGAATCTCTTTTTCCTCTCCTAATGTTCATCAAACTTCATGATATTATTACTGGAAGTTAAGGATACGCATTAAAGAAAAATGATAAACCAAGTCAATACTCAGTTTAAGGAAAAAATAACTGTAAATGTATAAAAGCCATGAAAGCAAGTTAGTGCTGTGATTATTTAATTCTACACTTCACTCTGAAATTTGGGTTTGTCATTTTATCCAGCAACTAAGGTATGTTTAAAAAACAAAATATTTTATATTTGAGAAATTTACAAGTAAGTATTAAAACATACATGCAACAAACTAGTACTTGGAGTGTCTGGTTTAAACTCACAATTGAAAAACTCTGTTCTCAGCCATCCTTTGATAGTTTTCATCCAGACACTGCATCACGTGGGTTATGTTCTGGGGACAATTGGCCAAATCCTGGCCCCTGAACATACATATATGCAATTCCCAATGGGCCAAACCCTGTTTGCCTTATTCACATAAGTAACACAACTGACTTCAGTGGGACTATTTACAAGAGTAAAGAAAGCAGAACCTGTCCCACTAAGTTGTGCACACATATCTCAGGGTAGAATATGGCACCCATTAGCCATTGAAGAGACATTATCTGGTAGTTTCGCCTATCTCCCTCACACTGAAATTAAGGTGGGAGTCTTACAAAGTCTAATATTAATAGAAATGCTATAATTTTTAAGTCTTCAGTTAAATTTGTTTGTATTTAAGCATTCAAATTCGGTGGTGACAACCCAGACACTGCAGCATTATGTTAGTGCAAGAAAATTAGAAAGTAAAACTTACCAGTCTATTTCTGTTGCTCAAAGTGAGTGAAATGCAAAAAAGTAAGAACAAAGTTTAAAATGGGGAAAAGTAAAGTAGAATTTTAAAATGCTCAGGTTAATAACCTAAGGTGCTGGCAGTATTTTTTTTTTTAAATGATCTAAAATGAATCAACAATGCTTTTTTAAAACATAACATTTCTCTGTACTGATAGGTAAAAGATAAGACTGTATTGAAGATAAAGCACACTGCCCTATCAACCATTGAGCCAGGTCATCCCCTCCAGTGGTAAAATCTTTGGAAGGAGGAAATCTCCACAGAGACCCTCTCATATCATCCCTATTAGGAGTGAAAAGACTGGGGTAGCAGAATATGCCTGTAGAAAAAGTCACAGGATCAGCCCCAAACCTGTCAGATCTCCAGGGATCTGCTGGAAGCCACAGCCATCTGTACAAAGACCCTGCATTTACATGGGAGCTGCACTACAGGACTTCTATCAGGGAAAATATATTATGGGCTCAGACCATGTTATCTTCTCCAGGTAGCCTCCTTGGGCTGGACAAAATGTGTATCAGCTTCTGGGCTCCCTCCCCTCTGAACAAACTCCAGATTCACATGGTGCCCTCCATAAGGGCCATGGGAGAGGGGAGGATGCAGAGGCAGCTGAGCCCTCTTGCCTTCCATGTCAGAGAGGGGAGAGCTGTGCAAGGAGGAAACCCTCAGTGCATGCGTCTCAGGAAGCTGAGCTGGGGCACTGATTTCTAATCCTAATACACAAGTGTTATGAAATGAAGCTGAAATTTAGGTGGCTGTTTTGTATATTCCTTATGTACCAACATGGTTGAGTAGGGATCCAATCCCGCAACCCCTTCCTCAAGTGAGGAATGACAAGTCCCACTGAAGTTAATGGGGCTACTCATGTAAGAAAGGACTCTCAAGATCAGGTGCTATATATAAGTCTGAGAAAAGAATTTGTTAGTTTATGGCTGTAGAACCAGTAAGCAGAACTTGTGTGTTTGGGCATCCACTGAACTCACTGGTATTATTATTATTTATTATGTTTATTACAGCACTACCTAGGAACCAACCCAGATCAGGGCCTCATTGTGCTAGGCACTGTACAAACATAGAGCAGTAAACAGTCCCTTCCCCAAAAAGCTTAGTCGGCAATGCCACATTAGTTCTTTTACTTGGGTGGGGGGAAAGGGGAGTGGTTAGGAAGGGATTAGCTGTTACACAGAAGACATGGGAAGGGAGAGGGGTTATAGGGACAGAGCAGGTGAGAAGAAGGAAGGGATGGAAGGTAAGATGGGCAGGCATGGAGTAACACTGAGGTGAAGCAACTGGAGGAGGTTGGACCAAACAGCCAATCATCACAGAGCAGAGAAAATCCTGTCAAAACTGTAGAAAATATCAATGTCCGTTGACCCCTGCTTCTGCTGCTGCTCTGCTGGATTCAGTCTCTAGCTGAATAGTAAGACTTTCATTGACCTTAAGAGGAGTTGGACTAGGTCTATAGAAAGGAACTGGGGTAGGAGGTCAGGAAGAAAAAATTCTGAAGAAAAAGTAGCTTTTAAAAATATATTTATGCCATTGACAGTATCCTTGTTATTAATAACAATTAATTCATAAGCTAAAAAAATACAAGACAAGCTTCAATCAGAGCAAATATTTACAGTTGAAATATACAGACCCATACCCCTGAAAATAGGCATTTTTAATGGAAATCCTGACCCATCCTTGCCATATTGATTCTAGTAAGTACCTATGTAATTAAATACAATAGAGTATGTTGAAAGAACATTAAGGGCCCAATCCTGTTCCCATTGAAGTCATTTAATTCAGTGACTGAATGGGGAAATTAAGCATTTTACATGTAGTCAGTGTAATGAATCCACTCCAGATTAACTGTGACTGGAAGTGACATAGCGAGGGTTAGTTGGTAGTACTGACATAACTCCTGGTAACATATCACATCTGGCACATTTGTTGGCAATTTCAACAAGGAGGGCAAGGAGTGAACAGACATAAAGAGTAAACTCCTTTACCCCTCTAAAGTGGTCCCCGCAGCATCAGTTGGATATTAATTAGCAGAACAGTTCTGCTACTGTCCACACTGTATCTGTTCTACACAGAAACAGTTGCAGGACTCCATTTCCACTCTTATCACCTTTCACAAGCAGTAAATTCACAATTATTTTACCTGGAAGAACGTTAGATCCAAAGCATGGGCTTTTGACGGGGAATAAAGAGGAGAAAATGAACGTTGAGAACTCCCTCTCCTACATGCACAAAAAAATGCTTAACATTTCTGATAGACATAATCCAGAATATTGAGGGTTAACATAAGAACTCCATATCAAATTCAGAGATAATGTGTAGGGTGGTGCAAGATCACCTTGTACGCAGTCAGACACCCTTACACCCAACTCTATTCATGTGTGCATTCCATTCACAGTCTAACAGTGTAAGGTCCAGAACATGGAAGTAGCCCTCATCCTACTTTAAAATAATCACGTTCTGTCTCTTCCAGTTCAGACTCCTTTATGTCAATACAATACATGTAAGGGAGTCTCACTTACGCTACCTTACATATTGCCTCTGAATTTGGCCCTTCACCCTTAGCTTCTGTCAAAGCAAGGTCTGGAACATTGACTTTATGGATTTCTTTTTTATTATTATTGCTAATAATTTGGATGAAAATTGTTATTAATGTTCTGAGTATTAAAATTCTCACTATACACTATTTTTCTTTGTTCACTAATTATTGTTTTGTTTGTCTGGAAACAGGACCTGTTTTGATAAATGGAATATAGTTTTTCTTTGTTTTACTATTTATTATTGATTCATCTGTCTGAAAACAAGAACTGTTTTGATAAATGGATTAAATAGTAATCTGGTATCAGAGGGTTTAATCCTTTTCCCGTATAATTCAATGGCTAAATTCCTATTGACTTCAGTGTTGCAGAACTGTGCTCATAGTGACTTCTTCACATAACTCCGTATCTTCTACTGAAATACGAGGGCCAAATCCAGTGGAACTACTCAGGTAAGTCCGATTTGGAATCCAGAGCCCAATTCTGTTCCCAATGATTTCCACAGGAGTAGGAGCAGACAATTATTTTTGTGACTTTTGAGAGAACCTCCTCAGTGAATCACAATAGATATTCTTACAAAACCACACTGTTAGGGGAACTATTTCTCTCAAGAGGCTAAAGCGTCAAAAAAGGTGGTGTGCTTTCAGACCTCTAGCCCCCTTTGCATTGATACCAATAGCTCCCACACTGAACATGCAGAATTAAATAAAAAGCACAACCTGCGTAAATAAGACTAGAGTGTCAACTTTATACATGTATTTGCATTTTCATATGTTTACAAGCTAACACCATTTCAAATATTTTTAAAATCCCAGCTTAATGGATGGTTCTAAAACATGTATTATAGATTTGCTCTAATCTATCAAGCACATTTGTATATCTTGGAAATGAGCGTTTTTCTATGTGTGAACTCATATAGGCATTTTTTAAAATGGTTATTCTACTTCTAATAAAACCTAATGAGGGAATGGTGTATGTGTATATAATGTATATTCACAGAAAGATAAAAATTATAAGGGTGCTCAATCAAGATTTTCTTCCCTCTGAGATAAATCACAACAGCAAAGCCAGATCATACCAAATAAATCCATGGCTGAATTACAGCATAAGTAATGTGTGTCCATCAATTAATGCATTTATAATATATAGTGTATCTCTTAAATATAAGAATGCCAAGAAAATCCATATGTAAAATAACAATTCAAAAAGTATTATGCATGCAACACACTGCCAGTGTGTCTGGCACCATGAAACACAGTTTATTATTCATGGGTCTTATTACATGCTAGTACTCCACTGCAGGATATAATGGCCCCTTAAATACTTGTCTCAAAAGATATATTCTTCTCATAGGGGTCAAAAGCCTATTTTGGGTACATAAATTTAGAATACAAACTTGTATTTAAAATACATAGTAAAATCCTTTGGAAATATTGTTAGTATGTGTCAGCAGTAGCCACTTTCATAGTTTAATAATCTTGATTAGTTATTGATTTATCCAGAATACCAAAAACAGTTTTAGACCATATTATAAATTAATCACTTGTTACATTTATTTAACTTTTACTGAAGTTGGAAAAGAATATTAATAGTATAATCATTAGCAGACCCTTTTTAACTATGGCATAGTGAAGACAGGATTGTGTATAGCGAGTGCATCTTCAACTATTGATCTTCTTGCCAAACAGTGATGGAATGTTTTAAACCTTAGGAGTTAGTCCGATTTATTTAAATCAATGTTTTATTTTCCTGATTCAATTTTATATATAATGTACACATACACCATGTCTTATAGTGACTATACTATATTCAGTAAATAAAGGTTATTTACAACTGCAACAGATAAAATACAATTATTAATACAGCCACAAGTTAAAAGTAGCTAAACATCCAAATCTCCAAATGTCCATTTTTTCTATTCCCCCCCCCCATAAAAGAATATAACGTATAAGATTGTATACCAAACCACAACCGTCTAACATAATAGATGATACCAGAAACAGCCTAATTTCCTAAAAACTTATAGAACAGTTTCCTGCTGGAACAAAACTTTGGAAGGTCACTAAGCCTCTCCCACCACAAAGGAAGCAATTCAACCTCCACCACCCCTTCGTTTTGCCACTCAAGCGTGAGGGCACAAACAAAGTGGCAGTGGCATGAAATCTGGGGATTTCTGCAACGGGAGGCTGGTGATATTTGAAGATAGGGCGAAGAAAATGACACTGAAAGCCTCCCCGCCCCAAAGCGCCACTGCACAGCGAGGTCCAGCCCCACCCCAGTGTCTCTGGCTCCAGAGGAGAGGTGGTGCAATGCCCAGGCTGCCCTGAGGAGCCACCACGGGAACTCTGCAAACAAAGTAACTTCCAAGGTGACATTAGGAGACTGGAGCACAGGTGGGAAGGGCTCCTCTCCTCCTCGCAACCCCTCTGGATACAAGAGAGCGAGCGAGCCCTTCTCAGCACGCAGAGTGCCAGTCCTTACCTTCAGCCAGCCCCTTCCACCAGCCCAGCAGAGCCAAGCATCAGCAGAGCCGCGCTGAGGCAGGGGAAGGGGAGACGAGAGGATTGCAGCTGCTTTCCCTCCTCTTCTTCCTCCTTCTCCTCCTCCTCCTCCTCTCCCGGGCCGGGAAGCGCCGAGCAGCCCGTTCCCCCCTGGCCGGCTGCCGTGCTGCCTCCTCCCGCTCTAGCTCTGGGGCAATTGTTTGTTTGTTTGTTTGAAGGGAGCCCGGAGCAGCCCACGGGGCAGCCTGGTTGGGAGAAGCCAGCCCCTGACGCGCTTGGGGGTGGGGAGGGGTTTGCGGGGGGGGGGGCCCCCCCCCCCCGCGGGGCGGCCCCCCGCCCCCCCCCCCCGCACCCCGGCCCGGCTCCCCACCCCCGAAGGGAGACGAAGCCTTGGCGCCTGGCTGCCCCTGGCCACCCGCCTTGCACCAGGGGAAAGAGCGCTGCGGCGAACCCCCCACCCCGCCCCAGCCGAGAGACACCCCCCGCCGCCGCCCGCGTAGAGGGGGCTGCAAGGATCCGCCCCCGTCCCTGGAGGGGAGAGCCCCCCGAGACTTACCCTCCCCGCCGGGGCTGCTGAGAAGACGCAGCATTTTTTATTATTATTTTGCAAGCCACCTTCTTTTCCGGCAGCCCAGGCTCCCCTCCCCCGCCTCCTTTGGGGGGCCGGGGATTCCCCCCTGCCTTCCCGCGCCGCCTCCCCGGCTGCTGCCTGCCCCCCGCGCCTGCCCGCCTCTCCCCGCTGCAGGGCCGGTGTGACTGGGGGGGGCCACTGCTCGGCCCCTGCGCTCTGGACGGAGAGAGAGTCAGAGCCCCCTGCGCTGGGCGGGCAGAGCCCCCTCTCTTCCCACCTGATGTTGGGCGGTCCCCCGGGGATGAGATGGTTTGGGGATCTCAGGGCGCTCCCCGCGCTGTCTGGTGGTGGTGGGAGTGCCTTGCATGAGGGGCCCCCACCCTTGGGCTGCTTTTGGTGATCACAGGAGCTGGGGAACCACCACCACCCCCAGCTCTGCCTGGCTGAGGGAAGAGGGTGCCCCAGCTCTGTGGCACCACTGGTTTAGGGGTGCCAGAGATGGGGAAGGGGAACCCCGTGTGTCCCAGTGCCCCTCTCTCTGGCTGGTTTGGGGGCCCCCTCTATGTTGTTGGGGACTTTCTCAGAAATCCTGTCCCAGGCTGGGACTGTCTGAGCCCTGCTCCTCCCTGCCACCCTGTGCTGGGTGGTCCCTGGGCATTGACTGGCGCCAGGATTCCCACCCAACTCCATAAGAACGTCCATACTGGGTGAGACCAATGGTCCATCTAGCCCAGAATCCTGTCTTCAGACAGTGGACAGTGCCAGGTGCTTCAGAGGGAATGAATAGAGGTCCCCACACACACGCCCTTTGTGCAGATTTATGCTAATGATTTGACACTTATTCAAGACTAAAAAGTACCTGTTATCAGCTCTGGCAAGAGCAAAAATATTCAGTGCTCCTATCATGACATTTTAAAAAAGGAAGAGGCATATGAACACTGGGGTTTTCCCTGGTATCCTTGGCCAAAATTTCCCTCCTCTGCTGTGGTGAGCCAAGTAGAATAGTTGCTGTCTTGCCACCTTAGGGGTGACTATGTTTCAGTGGTGCTGCCTAAGAGGCACTTAGCAGTCCTTTGGGGGGAACGACGCTATACAAAATGTAAAATATTTATACAGCACCACTGAACAAGATGAGACAAGGTCTCTGCCCCAAACCAATTGTGACATGGCTTTCAAAGGTACTGAACATGCACAGCTCCTGCTAGTTTCAAAATCAGGCAAGGAAAACACTATGATATATTAATGATCCTATCATATGATATTATAACTAGAGAACATGAAAGTTAAATGAATACATAGAGGAGACACTAATTATAAACATATGAAGGGCTATGCTACACAATCTTCTAGTACAGGGGTTCTCAAACTGGGGGTCAGGACCCCTCGGGGTCACGAGGTTATTACATGGGGAGGGGGTCACGAGCTGTCAGCCTCCACCCCAAACCCCACTTTGCCTCCAGCATTTATAATGGTGTTAAATAGGTAAAGAAGTGTTTTTAATTTAAAAGGGGGGGGAGGCGCACACAGCGGCTTGCTATATGAAAGGGGTCACCAGTACAACAGTTTGAGAACCACTGTTCTAGTAAAGGAGTTGGCAACCTTTGAGAAGTGGTGTGCCAACTCTTCATTAATTTAAGGTTTCGCATCCCAGTAAAAGGTTTCGCGTGCCAGACTGGCAGCGTGGGCGGCAGACGGAACTGCAGACCGGCAGTGGGCCGAGCAGCTCATCCCGCTGCCGGTCTGGGGTTCCGTCTGCCGGCCTCTGCCGGCCAGAGTCCCGGCCGCTGCCCCCGCTCAGCCCGCTGCCGGCCTGGTTCCATCCATCCAGGCTGGCAGCGAGCTGAGCCGGGCCGCTGGACCGGACCCCGGCTGGCAAGGGGCCGGTGGCCGGGACCCCCAGACCGGCAGTGGGCTGAGTGGCTCATCCCGCTGCTGGTCTGGGGTTCTGTCTGTCGTCCCCTGCCAGCCAGGGTCGTGGCCGCTGGCCGTGCTCAGCCCGCTGCCGGCCCGGGTTCCATCCATCCAGGCTGGCAACAGGCTGAGGGGGGCCGGCAGCCGAGACCCCGGCTGGCAAGGGGCCGGTGGCTGGGACCCCCAGACCGGCAGCGGGCTGAGCAGCTCATCCCGCTGCTGATCTGGGGTTCCGTAATCCAGGCCGGCAGCGGGCTGGTGGCCGGGACCCCAGCTGGCAGCAGCGTGCCACTAAAAATCCGCCCACGTGCCGCCGGTTGCTGACCCCTGTTCTAGTACAATAGAACCTCTGAGTTATGAATTGACCAGTCAATCACACACCTCATTTGGAACCAGAAGTATGCAATCAGGCAGCAGCAGAGACAAAAACAAACAAGCAAACAAACAAACGAAACCCAAATACAGTACAGTTCTGTGTTAAACGTAAACTACTAAAAAAATAAAGGAAAAGTTAACATTTTTTTTGACAAGGTAAGGAAACTGTCTGTACTTGTTTCATTTAAATTAAGATGGTTAAAAGCAGCATTTTTCTTCTGCATAATAAAGTTTCAAAGTTGCATTAAGTCAATGTTCAGTTGTAAGTTTTTGAAAGAACAACTATAACTATTACGAACATTTCAGAGTTACATACAACCTCCATTCCTGAGGTGTTCATAACTCTTAAGTTCTACTGTAATTCTAAGCTGAAATCATTCAAACCCCTCCAAGAATACATTGGACACCTGTGCACTGGTTCGAATGTGACCTACTGGACAATGATGTGTGCTAGCTATGTGGGAATAATTAGTAAATACACCTCTACCCCGATATAACGCTGTCCTCGGGAGCCAAAAAATCTTACCACGTTATAGGTGAAACCGCGTTATATCGAACTTGCTTTGATCCACTGGAGTGCGCAGCCCCGCCCCTCCGGAGCACTGCTTTACCGTGTTATATCCAAATTCATGTTATATCGGGTTGCGTTATATCAGGGTAGAGGTGTATTGGGGCTAAAATTTTAAAACTGAGTTCCTGCCTAAGTGAAGAAGTGGGCTGATTTTCAAAAGTGCTGAGCCCCTCCTAGGAACTACCGGGTGCTCAGTTCTTGACAGTCAGGCCACCTATTTAGATGGCTAAATATGAACTTCGGAGCCTAACTTTAGACATCCATTTTTGAAAATCTTTGGGTATTTGGTTGCTCCATTTCCTCATCTGTAAAATATGAGTAATATGTAACTTTTTGAAAGACTTTAAGATATTTAGAAAAAAAGTTCTATACAAGTTCTAAGTATCATTATCTATTATTAATGTCCTTATAGAAAATTATGGTCAAAAGCTCTAGAAATATTCTAGAATCATATGTTACCCAATCGGTCATTTATGTATACATTTGCTATATGATTTTTGTTCAATTCATGGGGCTACAAAGCTTTTTAAAAAATGAGCTGCAATTGCCCTTGGTTATGCAAAGAGATTGATCCTTGAAGGTGGAGAAGCTTTTATATCCTATTTTTAAATGATTATTATTGACAGCAGAAATTGCAACATATGGACGTTATTTATGCAGCAAAAGACAAAAACTGAAGAATTTAATGTGATACAGAAAGATGTACTTATCTAAAGGAAAACAGTTGTGCAAAACAAGAAGTTCATGAGTTCAGCAGGGATGGAGAGAAGTGGTGGAGCAGCGCATGACTTTATTTTTGCAAAGTTGTTTTTTCTGGCTGGGTTGTCTATGTTGTTAATTGACAATATTTTATATATAGTTTTATTTAGTTCATTGCATAATTGTGGGGAGGGATAGCTCAGTGGTTTGAGCAGTGGCCTCCTAAACTCAGAGTTGTGAGCTCAATCCTTGAGGGGGCCATTTAGGGATCTGGGGCAAAAATCTGTCTGGGGATTGGTCCTGCTTTGAGCAGTAGGTTGGACTAGATGACCTCCTGAGGTCCCTTCCAACCCTGATAGTCTATGAATTGTAGTAAGGATATTTATTAAGTAAACAAAGGGTGCAGGCTTCTATAACCAAAGTGCCATTGCAGAATGGGATATAGGAGTATTAGTATGGTGATGAATGACAGTTTGTAGTCAAATGTGGGTAGCCAGTGGTGCTTCTGGGATCTGCAACCCACCACTGTTCTGCTACCCAATTCCCTCCCTCCACCCACTTCCACATCCCTAAATCCTTCACCCACTGTACATCTCTTTTCCTTCCTCAGCCACATAATCCCCTTCTGCCAACCAGCTCCCTTCCTGTAAAGTTGCTGTCATATCCAGTTTCAGATTTGGTATCTGACAGATATTGACACTTCATGGATCAAAACCAAACAAAAAGATATATTTGTTGCTGTGAGGTTATTGACATGAACTGTGACTGTATAGATCATTGTTGCAACCACTGTCATATATTTGCAGCAAATATTGTACAAAGGTTGTCATGTGAGGTGTCTATGAAGAGGTTATGATTTGCTGATTACAATTATGCTATCTGTATGTGTGTACCATTTTTGTAGATGAAGTTATGAATATTGGCTATGTAAGAAACGAGATCCCAAGAAACAGTGGTGGACATAAACCTTTGTGAAGTGCTTCAGAAGCTTGCGTGGAGGGGAAACTGAGGAAGGGTGGCACAAAGACAATCCAGGCCAAGAAGGGGCACGTGAGAGGTGGCTGATACTTTTACAAGGTGCAGTAAAAGGGGATGGCCAAGTATCATTACACTTAGATTATGACAAATGAAGCAGAAAAATCCCAGATCATCCACTGTACCTGATAAGCCACAACCACAATGGAATCTATTCTCCTCCTCATTTACCCAGACAAACCCCACTAATACAGGGTTTGATGAGGGTGATTATTAATGGGGCACAGACCTTTGGTGGAGAAAATCCTCTTCGTGGGGTTGTGTAGGGGGTTATGTCTTGCTGGAATTTTTCTTGAGCTTTGCTGATTGTTGGGGTAGGGTTTTTTGTATTATTTAAAATAATATCGGAGGTACCCAGAGCAGCAGATGGTTGCCTATTTCATGTCATTATTAATGAAAGGAAATAACAGTATTCATCCTCATCTCAGAAAACCAGGAGCTATATTTTTGAAAGGCTCTATAGATTCCTCTGCTAATGCAATGAAAAATGAAAATGAGGCAAGACCATCCATATTATTAGCAAGTTGTATTTTTCATCACTAAAATATATTCTTCAATTAGAAAAAATGTATATTTCCAAATTACTTTTAGCAACAATCAACTGTTAATATTTGTACTTGTATTTTTAGGAATGTGGATCCTACATTAGATATAGTTTCTAATGGAATTTTTCATTGAATACTACAACTATTTTGTAGAGTGTCTTTCATGTAAAGTGT
This sequence comes from Terrapene triunguis, assembly GCF_002925995.2. Taxonomy (NCBI): domain Eukaryota; kingdom Metazoa; phylum Chordata; order Testudines; family Emydidae; genus Terrapene; species Terrapene triunguis. The sequence continues at coordinate 10,679,247 of NW_020664463.1, read as the reverse complement.
ACACAAAGGGCTTAGTGTTGGATTTGGGTCCCTCCTCTGCCTTTGTTCTTTTGTTTTTTCTTTGGAGAACTTCCCCCAGCCCCTTTTTGGATAGTTCACATAATCTTTTCCATTCGTCATCAGCCAGGTTGCTGATTACGAGAGTAACTGCCAAGCTTTCAACTCCTTGTCATCAATGGGCTGTGAATGACAGACAGCATTAATGCTGGCAAGCTCCCACTCTCCTCTTCGCCTTTCCCAAATGTAATTAAACTGCACTAATATGGCAAAAGAAAAGCTGCAGCTTTATTTTACTTACCCTAATAACATAACAATTAAACCACAGAAGCACACAATATAGTCATATTAACCCATCATGACCAGGAAACTCACAGATAAGTGAATGCCTGTCTCGAGATTAGAGCAAAAGGCTGAGTTAAGACTACTCTCTTTTGTTCATGGCTCTGCTACTAATTTAGTGTGTGACTTTTTGGGCAAATCATTAAAGACAAAATTTCCAAGAATGGCCACCCATTTTTTACTTTAACATCTCTACCTTTCCCCCACCATCTGTAAAATGGGGATAATTATAATACCCTACTTCACGGGTGTTGTGAATCAATGAGTGATTGTAAAGGCCTTTTGAGATCCTCATATAAAAGGCACTGTATAAGTAGGAAGTACTACTAAATGAGTAGTTGGGAACCTTTCTGAAATAATAAATAGTCATTCTGATACCGCATCCATCAGGCTTCATAAAAATTAGTAACTCTTGCCCTCATGCCTTTTGTTTTTCACAAGATATAATTTAATATACATGTTATGAAGTATCCAGTGACTCCTATCAGGATCTGAGGTCCATTGTAAAAACAGAGGCAAAGATCCAGTCTCTGCCTCAAAGAGCTTACAAACTAAGAATATGGATAATTAAGGCTGGAGTGCCTGCCCTTGTTTTAACCTGAACTCTGAATTTCAGAAGGTTGTAGTCCAATAATAATGTTAACAAAGTTGTTTTATTATATTAGTTAGTCAGAAAAAGTGGGGGAAATATTTCTAAATGACACTGCAGCACTTCAAATCTATTAGACATTTGAAAATGGGTGAGTCTTTCACTTGGTACTTTGGGTTTACTGGCTAAAAATAATAGTAATACCTAGCTCTTACACAGGCCTTTTTATCAGTTAACCTAAAAAAAGACACTTTGAAGTGCATTTGAAAGTGTATTATTTTCTCCATAGATCATTTTAAGACACTTGTTCTTTAACTTTTTTAATATTATGACCCTCTGAATCCTTCCCTCTAGCAGCTAGATTGTGCTTAGGTGTAAAAGTAATATTAGGGGAGTATTGAGGAGAAAAATCAACTTTTTTAATGCAATGTTTGCACTTTAAAACAGTGTTTGCTTTTTGATTACTTCCTGCTATTTCCTATCTGAATATCTTTATTTCCTTTCTCTGTGTGTAGGGCTTTACATTTATTAGGGCACCTCTCTTCAGGTCCTGAAGTCCATGATGCTCTGATCTTTTCAGGTCACTTTGCAGCTTAATACTATTCTCCTTATGGCTCTCCAAATTTGGAGTCACCTGTACATTTGATTGTGGCTCAGTCTGCACCACAAAAACACCTGACAAAACATGACCTGAAACAGTTATGCAGGGTGAGGGAAAGGGCTATGTTTCTTTTACCTGGTCAAAAAAAAAGAATTTCAGTGGAGAGAGAAACTAAGCCTAATGGCCAAATTTTCAAACTTGGGTACCTATATTTAAGGTCCTAAAAAAGTTTGGTCCAATTTTCCAAAAAGCGGAGTACCTTCACCTTGAGTTCACCTAAGGGGGGAATGGAGGGGGCTCAGCACTTTGAAAACAAGCCAAACCTATTTAGAAGCTGTAACAGGTGCTCATCCTCTGGTGTTTCCCAGTGCCCTGTGTCTCAAGTCAGGTGATTGATTGCAGCCCTAAGGTGACACTTCCTATAAAAAGGAGCCTGCATGGGTGGAGAAGAGGCTTAGGGTTAGGCTATAGAGAAGGCTCACTGTCCTATCCAGGTGGAATGCCTGGTAGGTGCATGCAGGGAGTAAGAGTAGAAGCCACTGCTGGGAAAGACCATAGGAAAGAGAGAGTTTTAGAAAGAAAGTGTGGTGTTTGTGGAAGAGGGCTGGGAGATTTGAATGATGTTTTGTTAATAAACCAGGAAGGGAATGTTGTATGTGCTGTGTGATTCTGTGTATTTGTGGGGAACCCAAGAAAGGGTAAGCAGACCATAGTATTTGAGCCTTGCTTTAGGTACTCACTTAAAAAATATAAATTTTGTTTTAAGAATTCTGGAGGGGGCTACATCTAGACAGAAGAATGGCTGCTTGAAGACTGATAGGTTCTTCATCAGTTTGATAAAAGGAGTTTTCTATAGCACCTACTGTTGCTTTGTGAACCAGTCTGAGAATCACTAACCTAAGAAATCTCCTGCTTTAACCGAGGGTACACAGGAAGAGGAACTTATCTTACTGTATGTCATGCTTCTACTTGTGGTAGCTAAGTAGAGAGGGATAGCAGCTGACTAGGAGCCATCATAGTGGTAGCATGATTCAGGTAACATATTTAGTAGCACTCTTACTATTGCTCCAAAAAAGAGCAACTTGTGGTCCTCTCAAGCAATCAGTGGCTTCCTTCCCTCCTCCCCCCCCCCCCCCCCCCCATCTGCTCCTACTATAACTGTGAAACGCCACCAGCTGAGATAGCCAGCTCCCCCTTCCAGTAATCAGGGTAATGCTGTGTTGGATGCCTGCACAGCTAGTGGGGTGCAGTAGGAGAGAAAGGGAAGAGAATCCTTCCTTTGAACCTCTCCCAGCCCATCAGCAAGATTTTATCCTATATTTAAAAAAAACAAAACAAAAAAAAAAAACCTGTCTGGGAATAAATAAGCTCTCTACCAAACTCAGGGGCAAATTTCCCCAGACAGTGCAGATCTCTTTCATATTCCTGGTAGAGGATATCAGGTTACAGCTGCTAGTTACAGTAAGTGCAGATATATCCTGTGCCCATAATGTATTTTAAAAAGACCTGGATAAATGAGCAGGCATGTTTTTTAGAATTTTTTTTTAAATAAATAATGTATATTAGAAGCACCAGATATTGTCCACATAATAACTCATAGACCATCTAGTCCAGAAGAAGAAGAAACTGGCTACTCAATCCCACCGCCTTCTGGCAGTTGCAGAAGTTGTTATGCCAAGCTACATATATCATACGGTTGCATTTAATCCCTATCAAGTGATTATCTCAGCTCATTGCCCCAACTCAAATTGTGAAATCCTGGCCCCATTGAACTCAATAGCAAAGCTCCCATTGACAGCCAGGATTTTACTCAAGAACTTTAAATCTTTGTACTGCTTTTCTTCCAGCTTTTTCTATGGCTTTCATTCTGTCTGCATAGTGCTTCCACACACGTGAACGCTAAATTCTTAACTATAGTTTACACTATTGACACAGGCAGAGACTTTAAAAAAAAAAAAGAGCCTAAAATCAGGGCCCTAAATTCCTATTGAGGCAGCTGCCTGACTTTGAAAAGTGCTGAGCATTCAGTAGCTCCCTTTGTCTTATGTAGGATGTCCTTTCCTCACACGCAGGAATGTAGTTCTATGGAAGGCCCACAGTAAAACCCTAAGCCAAGCCACTTTGTGTTCTCTGAACTTCTGTTTGTGAGGTAGGGAGAAGGAGGGAGCAGCTGTCCCAGTATGAACATGGTGGAAGAGGAGAAGGATGGAAGATGCTCCACCTGAATCCTCTCAAAATTCTTCAAAGGTAAGAGGTGGGAGTTCTGGGGCCTGCTGGGGAAAAGTGAATTGCTGAGGACTGAAAAAGCTATTGTGACAAAATTCACCGGTTGCATGTATCTGGGGTTCATATGGGTTGGTCCTATAATTTTGGTTCTATGTGAATCTGAAATGCCAAGCAAACCCAACAGAGATAAGATGGGTACAAAAAAATATCCACTAGTTCAAGATTGCAAAACCCACTCACACTGAATTAAGTGGGGTTTCACACAGCTCTACATACAAGCTTATTAGACTGCTTTTGTGGCTTATTAAAATAGACAACAAGGGCATTAATATTATTATTAGTTGTATTGTGGTACTGCTTAGGAGCCTCAGTCATGGATCAGGATCCATTGCTCTAGGTGCTGGGCAAATACAGAACAAAAACATGCCCCAATGAGCTTAAAAAGTAAGTATAAGATGAGACAACAAGTAGATACAGACAGACAGGGAAGTACCAAGAAACAAGGCAAAAATGGTCAGCATGAGAGTCAGTGGTTTCAGCACACCAACTCCCTAGCTGTTGTCAGGTTTTTTGTAGGCATTATGGCAAAGAAGAGTTTTAAGGAGGACAATAAGGTAGCTTTGTGGATGTTCATGGGGGGAGCGTCTCCCAAATATAAGGGGCAGTATTAGTGAGTGATTGTCCTTCATAAATTGGAAGATCCCATTTTCAGACCAAGGCTAATAGGTATTTATGTGTAACTTGCCTGCCAGACTACCCTGGTGATGAAAATATTTATTCATTTTTTGGACACAAAAAGAATGCCTTTTGTCATCTTAAAGTGGGCAGTGGAAAAACATAGGCACAGGCAGAAGTGGACCCCACACACTAAGGTTGTGTAATTGGGATAGACAGCACAGGAAAGTCCAAAATAGGAACATTTTTGTTTACATTGTAAGAAAAAACATGGAAAAGGATACTATTAAGCTTGGAAAATAGGAATCTTATGCCAGTGATGTTAGAATAGCAGAAAATAATGTGTCAAAGATGTTGGAACATTTAGAAATATAATCTTTTACGGTTTCAATGTCAACAACATGTTGTTCTCACTATTTTCCATGACAAGAGAATTTATTGAATCAATTTGCCTTCAACACATGTTAAACGTACTGTATGTGGGTGGGTAAGCTATTGTTATTTATATTGTACTACAAGAGAAAATGCTAACAACACATACTTAATGCCCCTAGCAGTCTTTAAAATTGTATGTCTTTTAACAGCAAACCCAGTACATCTGTTCTTAACCATTACACTTTTCTCATACCTGACATTGTATAGTTTCACAAATGAATAACTTCAAGGGAGAGGGCAAGGGGGCAATATGATTTGTGCCATTGAAGTAAAACTGAAAAATGTTGATTTGACTTCTATTAATGTTGTTTGAACAATTGCTCTACAGACAGACGTTGCTCTTACATTGCTGCAAATTATACCTAAAAATGAGTCCTATTATTCTGACGTGTTCCCCCTTCTAATCTATGTTTTGCATCAACCTTGTCACTTCCCCCTTTTTCACTCTTTTATCTTTCATTCCCTCTTCAGTCCCAAGTGTCTTGAACATGCAGTCTGCTCTTCCTGCCTCAGATTTCTCTGCTTTAGCTCAGATATCCTGTGCAATATGGCTTCCATCCCCTCCACTCTACTGGGACCTACTAATGTCCTGCTTCTAGCCAAGAGCAAGGAGCTCGCTCTCTGTGCTAATTCTCCCTGATCTTGCTGCAGTCTTCAAAAGAGCCAGCATTTTACTCCTCTTTTACCATCTCCTCCCTGGGCTTTCTTGGTATTGGTTGATTTGATTGATTATCGTCCCGTCTTCCTGAATGCTCTTTCATCTTCTTACTCAGTGGTTCCTCTCCATCCCAGGTGTTGCTCTGGGTCCTTGGTCTCCCTCCTGTTGTTCCTATACACCCTTTTACTGAATGACCTCGTCCACTCTCATGGCTTTAATTGCCACCTCTTTGCCAATGGCTCCCATATCTACCTCACATTCCCCTGACCTTTCCCCCGCTGTCAATCTAGCATCTATAACTGTTTGTTTAAACTTTCATCCTGGATGTCTAGTTACCAGCTCATACCAAATGGAGCTAATATGGATCTCGGTATCTTCAACTTTTCCCCAAAAGCGTCTGTCTCCCTTTGTTGTCAAAGCTGATCGTTCCACCACTCATCTTTTTGTTTGCATATTGATTTCTGTAGAATTTTATAGCACCAAATTTCATACTCCTTAAATAGCAGCAATAAGTATAGAAATTCAAGTTACTGGATTCAATACATAAATTCAAGCAGCTAGCCATCTACCTGCATCTAAATCACCCAAATCAACCCTTCCCCAACCCCAAGTGACCATGAACAAAGGTGGGGTTTGTCATATGCCTAAATGAAGATTAACAAATCTTTATGACAAATGCACCCCAAAGTCAAAGAGAACACTCTACCAGCTACTTCCTCCCATTTAACCTGAGGTGGCACACATGCCTCTGCTGATCACGATTAGGATATTATCATATAGACAGAGAGATTCTCAGATAAACAGATACCAAACTAGCCATACAAGCTCACAACTTCAATGTCATGCCTGAACTTCCTTTCCTTTTCCCCACCGCATTCAGGCTGCTGCTAGATCTTTGTTTATTTCTCTATAAGATCGCCACAATAAGTCCTTTCTTCATCTCAGTTGCTAAAACACTGGTTCTTACCCAGCTCATCTCTTGCCTTAACTATGACAACCCTACTCCTCTTTGACCTTCAGGATTCTAAGATCTTTCCTCTCCAATCTATCCACAGTGATTCAGCAAATATCATTTTCCTTGCTTACCACTCCAGTGGTGTTACTCCTCCAATCACCCACACCGCACCTTTGAATCTCTGCATTGGCTTCTTATCTCGTTCCACATCAGATTTAAACTCTTCATTCTTACTTTCAGAGCAATACCAGCTCTGTGCCTTCCTATATATCATCTCCAAGTTAGTCCCCAGCTCACACCTTGTGCTCTGCCAGAGAAGTGTGGCTTGTCACTCCTCTGCTGGTTGCTGCGACTTTTCTTAAACCACACCTGTGCCTAAAATATTCTCCTTGATCCCATGCCGCACAACCTTACTTGCCTTCAAATCCTTCCTTAAGACACTTCTTTCAGTTAGCCTTCCAACAACCTCTCCTAATATTCACTCCACTTCTTCTGTCCTTTAAAGTAGAGTACTTCCAAAAGAAAAAAGGAATTAACAATATGTTTATATACAATAACACATTCTTTTACAGTTGCAATGCTTGCAGTTTCCCAACCTCCACCATCTTACTTTGTTTGCCATCGTTGGCTGTGCTGTCTTCACTATAAATCTACTAGGCATAGTGCTTGCTTCAATGGAATTACGCCTGCTAATAAATATTTACAGGATCAAGTCCTTAGACTGTAAGATCCTTAGAGTAGGAGCCTGTCTTTTTATTTGTCTAGAACACTACCTGCAGAAATAGTAAATAATAGAAATGCAAAGGAATTGGTATTTCTTATTAGCATGCGTAAAATTTTGTATGCAAAATGCTCTCAAGAATCTCCAACAGTTGACACAATAAAGGGTTTCAGCAACTCGGTGCTATATAATTGAAAGTATAGTTGCATATATTTAGAAAGAAGCTTGAATTTTAGAGCAAAAGTTTCTTATGGGAGAGGTCATCTCTGCCTCTGTTTTGTACAAAGTGAAGCATACTGTCACTGCTCCACAAATAATAATTGATACATGAGAGTCCAATTTAGAAATGTGGGTACTTTAATAGCATGTCTAAATGCAGGAATTGGACACTCTGTTAAGGTTCTCCTGGGCTCACATGGTTTGAGTCAATTTGCCAATAATTTTGGGCACTTTATGAAACAAAGACTGAACAAAAAGAAAAGAGAGAAACATGAGACTCACTTCAGATATGGAAACTCGGGCATTATTCAAACCACAAAGCAAAAGGGGTACAAGGGTAATGTATCTGGAAATAGGAAGAATCATTCTTGAGTATCTCTTATGTAAATCATTTCAAAGTCATGAATTAGGGGCTCAGCGTCAGAAGAAAAAAAAAACCATAAGTAACAGCATTTCTATGGAAGGGGAAAAAGACTTGAGTAGTTTCCGTCATTTGCATGAAATGATAATTACATTATAAAACCTTCCATTTTCTAATTATGAGCTTGAGTTAAAGTGTAAGTACATCAAAATTCACAGCTAGTAATAGAATGCAAAGTAAGACATAACGAAGGTCTACTCATATACTGTAACCTTCATGTTGTTTGGATTTAACTGCGAGTGGCTGTAATTAATTCCAGATCTAGCTTTTTCCAAATATGAAAAATAAAGAGATTAGCATTTCCAATATTGTGTTTAAGAAGGAGGCAAGTTTGTGGGAGGGAGAGGGTATAAGCTCTCTGGGGCAAGGACCGTCTCTTCCTCTGCATTTGTGAAGTGCCCAACACAGTGAGGCTATAGTCCTGACTGTGACCTTTGAGAGACTACAATAATAGTAAATTTAAGAGAAGAGGTGACAAAATAAACCTTTAAAGAACACACATTCACAGAACAAATTTTGTTTGCCAGAAAATAGTTCACACTATGAATTAAAATTCTCTAAAGTGTTGCTTTACCAGAGAATTTTTGATATACACAATTCATATTGAACTCTGTGTGTAACAGGAGATAATTGATAGCTTCCTTAATTTGTTTAATTATTTACATTTTTCTTTAGGCCTATGCTTAATTTTGTTTCATTACTTCCCAGAGCACTACACTCTCACGTGGAAAAACAACAGCACTTATCCTTACCCTGATTTTCAAGACACAAAAGCATAACCTTTTTTAAATTCTATAAACCTGCTAAGGGAGCCAGTGTTGTGCAAGGGGTGGTGAGTCAGGACTCCAGAGTTCTATGCCCAGCTCTACCAATGATGCATTCTTAAATCCAATTTAAATCAGTGTTAATACTCCCAGTGACTTGTTAAAAGTCATATAACCATTCTGTGCCTCAGCTTACCTACATGAAAAATAAAGATAGTAATGCTAATCTACTACTTAAGGGTGACACTAAATTAATGAATGTGTGGTAAGTGCTTTGAGATCTTTGGATGAAAGGTACCATAGAAGTTCCAAGGTACTATTAGGTTTATTTACTGTAGCTTTTTAAAAAGGAAATTAAGGTGACTGAGGAAATAACCAGTATTTTAAATGTACATTAAATATGTTTGGAATATATAGTCTGTTGGAAAGGAATGAATGGTTTATTTTATTAGCTGGAAAGAAAAGTATATATAATCCATTGTTTGTGGTTGCCATCAAAGTTCTGCTGGGAATGTAAAGCTAAATGAGCTATTTTAACCTTTATTTTTGCTTTGTTTGTGGTTTTGGCAGAACAAAAAAGAAATGGGTAAAGAGTTGTTTTGCATTCTCGTATGGTGGTTTTTGAGAGATTCGCCTTGGGTTGGGCACAGAATAAGCTTTGTATTATTTATGTGTATTGTAGTAGTGCTTAGAGGCCTCAAAGAAGCTTGTGGCTCCATTGCTCTAGGCGCTGTGCATACACATAGTGTGAGAGCTCACGTTCTAGATAGGCAAAGGGGTGGGAGGAGAGGAAACAGAGGCACAGAAGGGTAAAATGTCTGATTATATATCAGAGCTAGGAATTGAAGCCAGGTCTCCTGACTTCTAGTCCAGTGCCTTATCCTCTGGATCATGCTACCGCTCCAAAAATTATTCCCCCTGCCCCCAACAAACTCACCCTAGGTCAAAGCACAACCTTTGAAGTCTTCATCTTGAGAGAGGCATACATGACAGTACGTTACATTTGATGTGTTTAATACTTGTATTATTAAAAGGTGCATACAGAGAGATACCTTTGTTTTAATTTTGTTATGGCAGGATTTTTTAAAAAAATCCTTGTTTTCCAGAACATGACCGGGCAAGAACATTCTTTAAAGAGCCAGTGATAAAGCCAAACAAAAGATTAATCAGTCTTAAATCCATACCATTTGTAAAGGAAACTGGGATGGTATAAGTCTAGTCTTATTTTATCTCGGTATTTTAACAACAGATGCAATACTGTCTTTGTTATTATCCTTTGTTCTTCAGACAGTATTTTTTTCCTAATTATTACTTGTCTTCTATGATAAGATTGAGGAATAGCATTCTTTTAGCTCAGGTAAACATCAAAGCAGTCTTACTTGTAATGGCATGGCTGTATTCACTGGAGAGATAAATATAGTGAATTAAAAAAGAACTTAGTACTGTTTCCAAATTAAAGAAACTATTAATTACTTTTGAATTACCCAGTTCACCCAGAAACACTTTTTGCTCATTTGCTAAGTTACTGGGCAATTTATGAAATGAGTAAACTGGAAAAAGATTTTGGGCCAGATCGTTTGCTATAGTGCTCAGTGGGATGGAGCAAAAGATGCCCATTATATCCCTCTGCTCCCAGTTGAGGGAACCTCCAACTACCGAGTAAGTCCACCTGGTAAATAAAATCAGCCTCAGAGGAGTGAAAATTGACATGAACTACCAACAGCCTCAACTGGATGTTCTAGCAACCAGAGATTACCAGGGTACTGGAAGGACACTCTAACCATGTCCTGTCCTGTCCCCCAGCCATGCCTCCTACACCAATGGCTTGGAGGGAAGGTGACATGAGAGCTTTTATGGTAGCTCTACACCACCCGAATAACTGTACACACAGGTAGAATCCTCAGTTTTGCTAAATCTCGTAATTGTATCACAATTGTCACAACATCTTGCACTTTTTAAAAGCCTCGGCTCTTGGAATCATGTGATTACATGATAATCTCAATTTTCATTTAAAAATGATTTTTTCTAGCCTTCCTAATTGTGGAGAGAAGCTTAAAAATGTCAACTCTAACAGCCCAAAATGAAGAAGGTAAATAAAAAGAATCCAAAACTTATTTTTAAAAATCTCACAACTTTTAAGCCAATCTCATTTATAAACACTTTGAACTGGCAATACTGAATTTTTTGTTGGGGGGGGGGAATCACAAAATGGGGGGGGGGAATCTGTCAACATTTTTCTATATGAAAAATGGTAATTTTTCATTGAAAACAATAGTGAACAAAAATGTCATCCAGCATTAGTTGTCTGGATTTAGTAATAAATGTGTGTAAAGTTCTTTGAGATTTTGGGGTGCAAAGTATAATTATAAGTAATAAAAGGATGCCATTTTAACTTATTCTTCATTTTCTTACAAAAACATCCTTCTGCCATAACATGGGCTACATATTTATGTATAAGTGAGAATCTTGAAATCTTGTTTCTGATTTTACCTGACCTTTTTATATTCTTTGGAGGAATTTTCTTAATGTGACTGAAAACTCATACTTTATCTAGTGTTTACCCCCCTTTCTATATTCCTTAGTAATTTTACTGTCCTTGTTTTTTGGTAGCATACCGAAACCGTTTTCTTTATCATTATTCTTTGTGCTAATGTGATGGCTTCCACCTTGGCCAAAACATTGAGGATTGAACCTGAAGCCACCAGAGCTAAAAGCTGTTACAACTTGTGCCAGAGAGCCAAAGTGGGGCTCAGATCCTCTCTGGATTGGGCTCTGAGGGGAACCTGTGACATACCACTAGTAGGTTACATGATGGGTATAGCTACACTTTGAGCTGGGGGTGTGATTCTCAGTTTGAGGAGACATTCTCACCGAGCTAGCGCACTAACAGGAGAATGTAGCCACGGCAGCATGAGCAGCACAAGGAGCTCGCTGCCTGCGTATGTATTCAGTGTCTGACGGGCACGCACTTGGGGCAGCTAACTCCTCCCGCCATTCATACTGTCACAGCTACGTTCTGTTTTAGCACGTGTTTTAGCATGTGCAGACGTATCCAAACAGATGGATGAAATAGGAGTCATGACCTTTTGAACCTCCAGTCAGACTCAGAATTCTACCCTAAGGTGGTATGAAATAGAGAAAAGTGAGGAAGTTTGTAGATGTAATCACTGCAGCTGAGAATAAACATTTCCACAAACAAAGACACTATTTTTTAATTAAAGAGAGAAACAGACTTTTGAAGGTGTCATGAAATAAAAGAAGACTCACTGGAACCGTGAATTTGGCAGAGCATGAAGGAGAGTGTGACTAATTGTGTTTAAAAGCTTTAGACAATATAGTTTTGTAAATTGTTTGTACACTTTTGGTAGGAGGATGGGGCTTTGATTTGTACTGCTCATTGAAGTTAGATACAGACAGTAGTTCTCTAGAGCAAACAACCTATCATAATACTGATTTGGGGAGGGAGAGTTGCCTAGAGAGTCTGGCAGGGGGCTGGAAGTCAGGATTTTGGAGGCCTGCCTTAGCTCTGGCACTCACTGTTTGAACTTGAGCAGATCACTTACGTACAGAGAGGCTCTTTCTCAAGATGCTGTGATGTTTAATTAACATGCTTGCTTATCTTCGGAAGTAAGGTGCTATGGAGGGGCCTAATTCTGCTCCTGCTGAAATCCTCAGCAGATGTAGGATCAGATCCGAAATGGAAATTATTATAGATAATATAATAGTAAGGAGTGCATTAAAAGCACCTAAGATAGATTCATTTTATTTTGAGTTAAGAATTAATATATTAATATTCCACAAAAAGTGTAAAATCATGTGAATAATTATTTTAAAAATCATATGAAAGTCCCATTATAAGTTGTGATTTCTAATACAACTGTGACTTTAGAGCTGCATATCACTGTATTGTTTGGATCTGTGCTTGAATGCAGATCTTAATACTCATATTGTTTTCTGCCGTGGTTGTAGTTTACTTTGTATTATTTCATATATCCATGTGTGGAAAATATTTCTAGTTCACTTCACATGTTGCTGCCATTTAATATTAACTACAATCCCAATCTCAGGAAAAACTGGTAGATTTAAGTCAAGTGCTACCAGGACTCAGAAGCTTTTATTATTATTTTGTTGTTTTATAATTAACATACCCACGCACAAAAAAGAACAGGATCCATATTTTCAAACAGGCATTTTCACAAGTGCCCAGTGTAGAGACACAAATTCCCCCATGCACACATACAAGGTGGGGTTGCCAGTGTGCATATCTTATATACATGCGCATAATTTCATCTTGCATATTTACATATGGAGAAGTGTGCATCTAAATTGTACACATTTGAAAATTTGAACATCAATATCTAGCCTCCTTCACTGAACTGAACAAAGAGCAAATTAGGAAAAAGGGGCATTTTACTTTTAAATCCCTAAAGCTACAATGATTGAACTGAGCTCTGTAAAATATATAGGCTCCTTCAATCAATCTTAAACTATTTCTTTTTAGACTGATGGAATTCTAGGCAGATTGTTTATGCCGTGTCTCTTCATTTTTTCTTTTAGTCAACATAAATTAAAATAACACACAAAATTAAAACTAAAAAGCATAATTATCTCTATCATCCTCTTCCTATTCTAAAACAATGACAGTGGCTGTATTTAGCTACTTTAATGCAGAAGGAACAGACAGATTGAATTCAAATTGCCACTTCGGAGCTGAAGCTACCATTTCTGGGATGCTTGAATATCAAGATGTTTTAAAAATACTATTATTTGTGACGCACCTAGCATGCTTTGGGGTACAATGAAATAACAAATAATTAATACATAACTAATAGAAATATGGGTAAATTTAGAAATGGATCTTTCTCATTTAATTTACATTAGATAAAATCCTGCAGCCTTTACTCGTATGTATATAGGTCCTTTATTTGTTACAAAACAACTGACTGAAGTGCAAAATCTTCAGGTAGGCTAAACATACTGATTGTTTTTAATGATAAACAAATATAACAAATGCCATGAAAGGCTTCTTAAAGCTGTAGGCAAACATTAATAATGCATTTATTGACATTACACATTCAGGATTGTATTCTTCGGTCTCCTGCATATACGTTTTAATGTGTATACCTTAAATGTACTTTATTGTACCTAGAATGAATTAAAATTGGGATATATTTATATTCGTTGATGGATAGGATACATTTGCAAGAAAGTCTGTTAGAAGCCACAATGTCTTTATGTGACATCTTTGTACTGTTGAAGTTGGCCTAGCAGTCCCCTCTTGTTAAAATAAGGCTGTCTGCTAGACCTGCTGTGTGTGTTGTGGAAAGTTGCACCACCTAGTGACAGGTTCTGCAGTCTGCATATAGGCCTAGTTAAGATTCCTGGGTTTGATCCTGGAATTCACCCTCAGGTTAGATGTTCACATCAGCGAGAACTTTTCCAAGTAAAGTATGCAGGATCAGGCCTTTGACAGATCATGTCCCCAGATATTCATTACATTAAAGTAGTTTGCAATAATCAATATAAGCACTTGAGAGTTGTATTCAACTAGTCACACCTATGGCTTGCTGCAAAACGTGACTCTTGCATTCCTACCCAAGAGGCTGCCGCTCTCCCTTTGCTATACTGGCACAGTAGAGATCAGCAGGGCAATTGAGGTGAATTCCACCCAGCATAAATGAAAGGGGGCTATAGGCAGGGCATTCTGTGTGGGTGGCACTTCCGAATGTGCTTCCCCCAAGACCCTAAATCTGTTTATCTTCAGGAAACACTGCAAAAAATATCATGTTGGGGTTCCTGACGAAGCAAATATAGTTGGAGGTGATATTTAGAGGAAGCGGGGTTTATTTTTGTGCAGGCTGGTTATTTAGCATTTTATGGCATTGTAGTGAGTCGGTGTGGCTCCCCTCCTGCCCAGAGGAGGGAGCACTGGAGCAGACACCTGAGTGGGCGGAGCCACCGCCACCTGTCCCCGCCCCCCGGAAGTCAAGGGGCGGGACAGGAAGTATAAAGCCTGGCAGCCAGAGCTCAGTCAGGCGCCGGCCACCACAGGGAGCAGACGTGCGGCCAAGAGCTCCCGACCAGGATACCTCTGAGGCCCGGGGATATTCGCCTAGCTGGCCGGAGCTGCCCCGGGCTCACTACGAGGAAGAGCCGCCGGAGCCCGTCCGTTCCCGTCATTGGGGGGAGCCCTTGGAACCCCCCCCACAGCGACCCCGAAGGTGAGACCGCACCAGAACCCCTTCGGCCCTGCTGTTACCCGGAGGAACCGCCCGAGGACAACTGGCCGGACTTCCCGACGGAGCTGCCGGACCTGCCACCAAGCCCCGGCCGGGAGGAGCCTATGCTGGTGGACTGGACCCTGCCCGGTGCCGCGGACGAGGTAGGCCCCGAGGGGGAAATCGGAAGTAGCCCGGGGGAAGCCGACCCCGGTCAGGCTGTCGAGACATGCGAACCCATGTCAGTGTGTTTCGGTCAGGATACCCCACTGACCGGCAGCGGCAGTAACCGCTGTTAGGGCCCCGGGCTGGAACGCAGTGGAGTGGGTGGGCCTGCGTTCCCCCCCTGCCACCCCACACACGGGTGGCAGGCTTCCCCCTCACCCAGCGCTCGGGTCTCGCAGCCAGAGCATACCCGGAGTGAGTATTGTTTAGCCAGCCCCCCTGCACCAGAGGGCCTGGCCTCCTGAACTG
>NW_020664463.1:10521288-10663942 GCF_002925995.2 Terrapene triunguis | reverse complement strand
AGAGGGCCTGGCCTCCTGAACTGTGTGTCTGCCCAGCCCCCCTGCACTAGAGGGCCTGGGCTGCTGCACCGCTTGTGGGCTACTCAGCCCCTGCACCGAAGGGACTGAGAGCCGAGTTAATAGACTGTTTATTTCGTGGACAGGGAGTCGGTGTGGCTCCCCTCCTGCCCTGGAGGGTCGAGCCCCGGCAGGAACCTTTTACAGGCATAATATTGCTGTTACTTTTTTGCAGTGACTGTATTTTAAGTATTTGTCAGAAGAACCTAAATTGTTTGGATAAGCACCTCTTTTTACTGTAGAAAGCAAAATAAATATTGCAAGCTAAACTGTACAGCAGCAAGTGCAGTTGGGTAATGGAAGCCATTTCATTAAGATACCCTGGTCTGGGCATGGAGGGGAGAGCTGTCTATGTGCTATCATCTCTTTGTGGATTTTTATGTCCAGGAGCATTCTGATCAGTATACAGATAGGAGGACTATATCCATGCTTTCATTTCAGCAGGCTGGAATACATGCACATTTTTTGGGAGCCCTGAATTCTGCCAAAGAGGGAAAATACGGTTCTAATTAGAGGCATGCAAAACTCAACTGTTTAGCTTTGCCGGCATTTGTGCAAAAATTTTCTTTGGTTTCAGTTTACACAGTCTTCCCACCACTCCCATTTTCCCCCTTCCAAATTTCACTATAAGCTTCAGGTTCACACAGATCCAGAAAGCTCGAAATGTAACTCAGTGAGGACTGCCAGATTACTTACAGTTTTGTTGCAAAACCCCTAAGTCTTTGTCAGGATTCACTTTCAGACATTCACAGATTTTTCAGTAAGCCTAGGCTCATGTTTGAGCTTGTAACAGGATCTAGCACACAGCAAGTTTCTCATGGTTTTGTGTCGTGTTGCAAAAATGTTGCACAGCTCTGGTTCTAATCCTCCATTGACCACAACTGACTTTGAGGTGCCGTAGAACTAAGATTATCTGAACTCTGGTTAACCAAAAGTCTTGGCCAGATGTGTCTTCCAAAGTTTACTGCACAGCTAGCTGAAGAAGGAAACTGAGCCATTAGCTTCCCTTAGGCTAGAGGAGAGGAAAGGGGAGAACTGAACAACATTATACATTTAAAGGCTTCTGTGCAAATGTCTTTCCTCTTTCTTCTTCAGCTGGCCATGGAAAAGCTGGCTGCCTCAGATAACTCCTTTTCCTCCCTTTAGCCAACCTGTTCCCTCCATTAGCATAAATCTTGACTATATTAACTTTAAATGAAGCAAATTAATTTCTGATCCATGTAAACAGAAGTAGACTCTCTGCTTACTTTTTTGCTCACTCATTGACAGATAGGAAATGTCACTCTTTCAAGGAGTCTTTAACTACTGTTTGGATTTTGGTGAATTTATTGATTGCCTGGAATATATTATACCTATGTGTAGGTTTAATGGTTTCATAAAAAGCTTAGATTAGTCCACGTGTGCACAATGAAATAGTCTTCAATTCATGTTGTAATGATTCAGACCCTTGCCAGAAGGAAGTTGGGTGATAGAGGGAATTGCCAGAATTTCTTCAGAATCTCTGTTAGTCCTTCCTTAAATTTCCACAAGGAGTTCCTGAAAAACCTATGTCACTGCTGTGAAGGAGGCAACTCTTGATACAAGAGACTATAATTTCACAAAGTAGTTTGCCTGCAGCCAGGATGACATCATGGGAAACACAGAGGGCTCAAAACAAAATGCCCTCCTTCCAAGAATATGGACCATTTACACAAGAAATAATCTCAGAAACACCAGCTTTTAAAGCCACCACCCATGTCTCTGGCCTCTGCCTTTCCTTGGGGGTAAGAAAAGCAGAGAACACTAAGAATTCATGTGGACACAATGGCAAAATGAGGACAGGAGCCTTACCAGATAACCCATAACCTCCCCCCACCCCACGAGGGGGACAATGGTACAGCTGGGTGGGGGACCTCAGCCCTCAAACCCCAAAAGGTCTCACCCATGAGTCCAAGGCCCATCACCAAAATCCCAGGTCTTTTTCCTTTAGGAACAGTTCATTTTATCTTTTTAACCCCACGGGAAACCAGCCGCAAGTTGCAACAAATGAACAACTCCACCCCAGTACCTCAGGTTTCAAAGTAGCAGCCGTGTTAGTCTGAAACTCCCGGAGAAAGCACAGGAACAGATCTGTACAGACACATGCCTAGAACCCCGACCAGGTGTATTCTATTTGCTACCCAAGATCCATAAACCTGGAAATCCTGGACGCCCCATCATTCTCAAGCATTGGCACCTTAACAGCAGGATTGTCTGGATATGTGGACTCTCTCCTCAGGCCCTACGCTACCAGCACTCCCAGCTATCTTCAAGACACCACTGACTTCCTGAGGAAACTACAATCCATCGGTGATCTTCCAAAAAACACCATCCTGGCCACTATGGATGTAGAATCCCTCTACACCAACATTCCACACAAAGATGGACTACAAGCCATCAGGAATAGCATCCCCGATACCATCACGGCAAACCTGGTGACTGAACTTTGTGACTTTGTCATCACCCACAACTATTTCACATTTGGGGACAATATATACCTTCAAGTCAGCGGCACTGCTATGGGTACCCGCATGGCCCCACAGTATGCCAACATCTTTATGGCTGACTTAGAACAACGCTTCCTTAGCTCTCGTTCCCTAACGCCCCTACTCTACTTGCGCTACACTGATGATATCTTCTTCATCTGGACCCATGGAAAAGAAACCTTCGATGAATTCCACCATGATTTTAACAATTTCCATCCCACCATCAACCTCAGCCTAGACCAATCCACACAAGCGGTCCATTTCCTAGACACTACTGTGCTAATAAGCGATGGTCACATAAATACCACCCTATACCGGAAACCCACTGACCGCTATACTTACCTACATGCCTCCAGCTTCCATCCAGGACACACCACACAATCCATTGTCTACAGCCAAGCTCTAAGATACAACCGCATTTGCTCCAATCCCTCAGACAGAGATAAACACCTACAAGATCTCTATCAAGCATTCTTAAAACTACAGTACCCACCTGCTGAAGTGAAAAAACAGATTGACAGAGCCAGAAGAGTACCCAGAAGCCACCTACTACAGGACAGGCCCAACAAAGAAAATAACAGAACGCCACTAGCCGCCACCTTCAGCCCCCAACTGAAACCTCTTCAGCGCATCATCAAAGATCTACAACCTATCCTGAAAGATGATCCCTCACTCTCATAGATCTTGGGAGACAGACCAGTCCTCACTTACAGACAGCCTCCCAACCTTAAGCAAATACTCACCAGCAACCACACGCCATACAAGAAAAACACTAACCCAGGAACCTATCCTTGCAACAAAGCCCGATGCCAGCTCTGTCCATATATCTATTCAAGTGACACCATCATAGGACCTAACCACATCAGCCACACCATCAGGGGCTCGTTCACCTGCACATCTACAAACGTGATATATGCCATCATGTGCCAGCAATGCCATGTACATTGGCCAAACTGGACAGTCTCTACGCAAAAGAATAAATGGACACAAATCTGACATCAGGAATCATAACATTCAAAAACCAGTGGGAGAACACTTCAACCTCTCTAATCACTCAGTGACAGACTTGAAGGTGTCAGTTTTGCAACAAAAAAAACTTCAAAAACAGACTCCAAAGAGAGACTGTTGAACTCAAATTAATATACAAATTAGACACAATTAACTTAGGTCTAAACAGAGACTGGGAATGGTTGGGTCATTACACTAATTGAATTTTTTTCCCCCATGTTAAGTTCTCCTCACACCTTCTATGGGTCATCTCGATTATCACTTCAAAGTTTTTTCTTCTGCTGCTACTGATAGCTCATCTCAATTGATTGGCCTCTTACAATTGATATGCGTACTTCCACCTTTTCATGTTCTCTGTATGTATAAATATCTTCTGTCTGTGTGTTCCACTCTATGCATCTGAAGAAGTGAGCTGTAGCCCACGAAAGCTTATGCTGAATTAAATTTGTTAGGAATGTGCTTAGTACCTAACTGAGGTACTGGGAAAAAGAACAGGAGTACTTGTGGCACCTTAGAGACTACTTAACCCACTGTGGCTTGAAGGTGCTGCAAGGAAGGTGAAAAACTCCCTGGTCCACTGTTGATTGGCCCATGGGAGGAAAATATTCCTTCCTGACCCCCAAACAGGCGATTGGCTAGATTCACAGCATCTGTCATGCCAGATTCCCATTCCTACTTCAGGTGGGTAGGGTGGGGCTGCTGGAAAGGAGCCGAAAGAGGCTTCACATGGCCCCCGCTCCAGGTTAAATCCAAGAAGCTGGGGAATGCTGGACAATCAGCACCTCTCCCTAATCTGGCCAATGGGTGCCAGAGACTCCCAGGGGGAGGAGCTACCTGGTGTCCCTCAGCAAGTGTCTCCCTTCCTTGGTGCTGGGACTGCTCCCTTGCACTGCTGGCCCAGGTTCCCCGCCCATGAGGAAAGTGGGTGGCATTTCTACTGATAGAGCTTATAAATGCCTAAAACATGTAATAGTACAACCACTATTAAAGAAACCTAACTTTAGAAACCTAGCAGACTATTGCCTAATGTCTAATCTTGCTTTTCTAAACAACCCAGTCAAGAAGCTAGCAAAAGAGTCTCTAACACCTCCTTGATCCCTCTCAATGGGTCTTCAGACAGGGTTGCCACCTGTCCAGATTTTCCCAGGACCAACCCTTGATTGCGATAGTTGTCCCAAGAAATCTATAAGGGTTCTCAGTATACAATGCCCAGGGTCGGATTAACTCTCCTGTGGGCCCGAGGCTATTAGATTTTGTGAAGCCCCTCTATACAAGTCTTTTTCCTAATTTAAAACAAAATGATCACAATTATGGCATCGAGGCTATTAACGCTATACTAAACTTGCCTTTTAATTAACATAAAGCCATTCGGTGGTTACATTTCAGTCTTAAAACATGTAGAATATAGTTAAGTTAATTCAAAATACCTTGCTTCTTACCTTAGAACAGCTGTTATATTATATTTATTTCTGGGACGGAGTTCGGGGGCAGGCAGGGGGTCCAGGCTGGGGCAGAGTGTTGGGGTGCAGGAGAGAAGGAGGGATGTGGGCTCTGGGAGGAAGTTTGGTGCAGGAGGCGATTCTGACCTGGGGCAGAGGGTTGGGGTACAGGAGGGGGTGCGAGGTGGAGGCTCCGGCCAGGAGGCGCTTATCACAGGTGGCTCCCGGCCAGTGGCGCAGCAGGGCTCAGGTAGGCTGCCTGCCATAGCCCCACGCCACTCCCAGAAGCGGCTGGCTGCTGGCATGTCTCTGTGCGCCCCTGGCGGGAGGGGGATAGCATGTCTCCGTGCGCTGCCCATGCCCTCAAGTGCCACCACTGCAGCTCCCATTGGCCGGTTCCCAGCCAATGGTAGCTGCGGGAACGGTGCTGGGGACAGCTACAGCATGCAGAGCCGCCTCCCGCCCCCCCTGCCAGGGGCCGCAGAGACGTGCCAGCAGCCAGCCACTTCCGGGAGCAGCGTGGGACCATGGCATGCAGCCAGCTTGCCTGGGCCCTGCTGCGTTGGGGCCCCCCTTAGCCCAATCCCCTGGGCTGCAGCCCCTGAAGCCCCTGGGTTAATCCAGCCCTGACAATGCCAGCTGTCCAGTTTTATGGGCTCAGGATCATCCCGGATATTCTATTTTTTTGTACTTCAGAGGTGGCAACCATCGCTTCAGGCCAGGGCATGGTACAGAGACAACACTTGTTGCTCTGGTGGCTGACCTCCACCAAACTTGTCGTGCAGAATCTCTCTCTGGTATTTGCACTGTTGGTCACAAAATATTCTTGTACTGTATCCAACAGACTGCAGGGATGAATGGAAATGCCTATAAATAGTTCAAGTCCTTTCTCAGGAGCCCCAATTCAGCTGTCCATCAGTGGACATAAGCTCATGCTCAAGTGCTTGCTGAATAGGAACCAGACCAAACTCAGCAAACGTTAAGTGTTGCTCCACCTTTAAAACCCTCATCTGCAAAGACTGACCAGGCTTAGTCCTCTTTCCCATTATGTTCAACATCTGTGTGAAGCCCAGACAGTACAACAGCACAGACTGGAAAGCCAGCGGTATGCAGAGAACACCTGGCTCTACATCTCCATTATGTCAAACATAAGCAGCACCATCTACCAGCTTACTCAGTTAGGCCCTGAATGAAGATGAGCTATTGCTAAACCTAGGCAAGAAAGAAGTGATTGTAACTTGAGGAGGGAAGTGCTTTGGAGAACTTCTCTATCGTCCCCCACCATTGGGAGCCTCTGCCCTCAAATAACTAAGGCCTGGTCTACACTAAAAAAATTAGGTCGGTTTAACTACGTCACTCAGGGATATAAAAAATCCATACCCTGAGCATTGTAGTTTATCCGACTTAAGTTACCATGTTGACAGCACTAGGTCAATGAAAAACTGAAATGTTTTTCAATGGAAAGTCAAAAATTTCTGCAAAAGACTAATGAAAATGAAATTTTGTTTTCATCAAAGCTTTACATGAAAAAAAAATCCAACCAGTGATTTGGGAGTGTTTTCTACTGAATTGCTTCCCTAAAATACACCCATATTGTGTACATTAGGTACCCAGCTGTTTATACCTAATTTTTCAGTTGTTTTTTGAAGCGGTGATCCATGGTGAGGTTGGTTTATAGGTAGTGAAATTTCTGTATTATTGAGTAAAAGTGACTCTAAATACACACTTGTGGATAAGAGACTACAACATTGTGAGAATGGGCCATCTTCCCACACATAAGAAAGAGAGAACTAGGGGAGGTAAAGGAAGCATAACAGGAGGTAATACTTACCAGCTGAAACAAAGGAATTTGTGGCAATCAGACAGTTGCAAAATGGCTACTTTAAGTCTTCATCTGTTTGCCTCTGCAATGTCTAAAGGCTATCCCAGAAAGGTATGCTAGAAAATAGTTTCAATAAAAAAGACAACCCTATGCTATTGACTTTTAGTGGAGGTAGTCATCTCTGGCTGTTGATGCCCTTATTCCAGTGACACAATAGGGGGCCAAGTATTTACAAAGGAAGATCTGTTTTGTGCTACTCCGTGTTGTACTCCTATCAATTGGGGGGTTTTAAACTTTATTTGGGGAAAGGTAGATTTCCATGTATCTGAGGACTTCCCAAATATTTCTTATGAAAGAAAAGCCACCCAGGTTTGTGACTTGTCCCTTCTCGGGATTTTTTTCTTATACTGATGGATCCCCTTTTCTTTCTTTTACTCCTGAAGTCATCCAGAGTGAAACGTATCTCCTACTCATTTGTTTTTCTCTCTGTCAGTGTGAAGCAATATACAGCCTCTCCTGGATGACCTCTGGAATGGAGGTGCAGTTAGCCCATGAAGGTCGTTCTCCAAAGCTTTGGGTCATTGCCACTTTAATGCTTTTCCTTCTGTAAAGCAGGGAAGAACTTAACTCGGCATCAGATTATGTTGGGGTTTCTTGGCTATGCTTAGTGGCATAACCTCATGTTGGTTGACCTGTGCTGTTTATCTATGGGCCAGATTGTGCCCTCTTGTGGGAGCTCTGTGGAAATCTCCATGAGGAATTCCTTATGGAAATTCTTCCACATCAGCGTGGGGATGGAAGTTCCACTGCCTGCAATAATGGCTTTGGGGCCTGCTCCCAAACCTGGTGCATCAGAGGGATCTGTGGAAGTTCAGAACCTCTCTGTAGAGGCCCTGTGCCCTGCACTGGCTTTTGCCTTCAGTGGACACCCTGTGACATAGCAGGGTACAATCCAGACTAATGACTAGTGATGTCACCTTTGCTCTGCAACCTAAGTGCCTTGCTGAAGTAGCTCCCACCTGGGCCGCTCACAAACAGCCTTCCAGCATGCAAGCCACACTCTGAGTGTGTGACTGCAGCCTGCCAGTCATACTTGAGTTATGCTCTGGCTCTCACCAGCCTTGGTTATTCTGCAGAATGACCCCAACATACCCTCAGTGCCAAATTTCCTACAGAAATGTATGTCCTGTACTGCCAGCCCTCTCCTAGACAGTACAAATATTTTAAATCCATTATTTCTTGGAATAATATGACATCAGCTTATCTCAAATAGATTTTAGACACTTCAATTTAAACACATTGGATTAGATAAAACAGTAAAACAAGCTTATTAATTACAAAGAGAGAGAGTTTAAATGAGTACCAGTAATGAGGCATAAAGATCAGAAATGGTTACAAGGAAAATAAAGATAAAATGCTTACTAATGCCTAACTTAACAAACTATATTAGAGTCAAGCAAAGTTTCTCACCACATACTTTAAGCAGTCTTACTGGCCAAACTATGTAGGTCTGGACCGGTCCCCCAGAGTCCAAGGAATGCTTCCTTTATCTCTTCAGGTACAATTAATGTGATGGGCAGGAAGAAGGAGGAGTACCTTGGGGTGTTTGTCCCTCCTTTTTATAGTTTCAGCCCCCGTTTGAAACATATTTACAGCTGGGCTGTAGGAAACATTGTGTCTATCTGGAAGGATGTTCCCTGCTGGCCTTTTCTCACCTGTTTGAGCTTTCTTTGTTTCCCTCCCAGCTTGATGACTCTGTTTACTGCTTAAATGCAAATTAAGGCAAGCACACATTCCTTTGTCTAGGACAGACCTGTTTGCTGACTTCTGTTTGGGCAGGGCTGTCGGGTTTGGAACATGTGTTAATAACATCATACAGGGAAGTCTTATAACTTCACATACAATGTTGCCACACACATTTTATCAGGACAATACTGTCCAGCAGATTATGAGTTTTCAACTGATATTTACAAGGTATGCCTCGTACAAAAAATATTACAATAGTGTGTAGGGTGAGAACATGGGTATTTTCTGTCACACACCCCTAGCCCAACCCCAGTTCCCTGGCAGCATAGCTTCGCTGGGTCTGTATTATTATGGACTGACCTGCATATAGGGATTGCTGGGTGAGCTCCACAGGAAAGGTGATACTGCCTGAGATTGTATTATCTTTCCTGGGTATGTTTGTGAGGCCAGAGAACTGGTGATGTACTCCTGTCCCTTGCTCACCTAGTCTCCACCCTATCCCCCAGTGTAGACCCCAGTTGAATGGGGAGGAAATGGTGTCATACATGCAGTCAAGCCTCCCATTCCTTGCAGAATAGTGGAGAGCTAGGCATGGGGAATATGCATTTAGGAGGCTATGATGTGTCCCTTTGGTATTTATAAAGCACTAATCAGCATATTGTCCTGAAAATAGAGAGGCTGGCAGTGTGTAATTCTTAATGGGGAGCTGCATGGTCACATGAACAACAAGAATATTTTACAGTTCTTCATCACTGTGGAATCAGTTCAAGCTTCCAATGGAGGCCTCGGGTATGAAAAATGAATCCATCCTTAGCAATACAGTTAAATAATGTGGGTGTAGGGAGTGGAGCGGTATTTTCTCTAACAATATTTTAAGTCTGCTTCAGCCTTAGACATTGCAGTGTGTCTTGACTGACCGACTTAAATGTTTTGTCATTAGTAATCTACAAAAAGACAGTACTATTTGATTTGAGAAAAAAACGTTTTCTTAAAGTTATGTTTATATGGCAAGTTCTCTGGAAATTACTTTGGAACTGTGAATTTGTTTAGAGAAACTCATTAGCTCCATAAAAAGAATACTTTCTTCTGCAATTTTTGATGGATAATAACTGCATATGTATCAGTTTTATCTCAGCAATGATGGAGACTACTAAATCCTACCTGGTCATGGGGGGGCGCTCTGAAATTCAGGTTCTGATATCACCATTGATAGCACGTGGGCTCAGGATTGGAGCTTAACAGATTTTTTTTCTTGCTGATTGCTAATGTATCTAAGCTTGTGTCTATTACACTTCAGCTTGTCTGTTGTGGTGCATTGTTCCTATTTTTAATTGAACAGAAGAGGTGAATATTTTTAAATGGAGTTTAACTAGAACATGCTGATGCATTTCAATTCTGGGTATAGAGGAAATTCCAGATGGACATACAAAATTCCACAAGGAGGCAGCAGCATACTTCAATTTGCTTGCTTGCTAAAAATTCATAGCTTATATTTTAAGAATATTTTTATCCAGCATGTGTATTATTTGGATAAGAGATTTTAAAACTGTTTAGTTCAGAAAAAAGCTTCTTTTCCCCCTCCCCCGCATAACAGAAAGCTCAACATTAGCCTCATATTTCCCAGTGAGCTGTCACCCAAATGATTTACAGGTTACATAAGAGCAGAATTTTAAAGAAATATGCATTTGATTAGAAACTAAAAATCACATTGTTTGAGACAATATAGTGAAAGTTCTGTGAGCATTTCTATTGTGAAACCTTGTTTTCTGGGCTTTATCACCCAGGAGAGGAAAACAATTCTAATTTCCTGAAACTTGCATTTGAAGGCCTGAATATTACAAATATGTGTGAGCAGTCCAGTGTTACAAGTTTCTGAAGACTTTCTTCTTAAGTCTGCATGACCTCAGTTCAGTATTTCATGGGATCCCCTAAATTGAAAAGCAGCACACTAAAAACCAAGGTGAGAACTGCCTTAAATATGCCAAAAGATATACAGACTGGAGAATTTAAGCTTTGTGATTCACTTAAGTCAATCAAATTTTAACTTACATGTATCTTCAAAGAATAAATTTAACCAGATGGGTGACAAATTTCCATTTTTTTTAATTAAAAATGTAAGAGGATTTAGTGCTTATAAAAGCTGCTAGATTTATCCATAGAACAAGAATATCATGGCCAGAAGCGGAGCAAGCTTCCTCCATGTAGCTCTTCAGTTGGTCTGTCTGACCTTGAAGTTCACCTCTAAGAAAGAAAAGTGTGAATTCTATTCTCATTTTCTTCATGGCCTCTCTACTGAGGCTGCTCACCCTAGCTATAGTACTATCGTACTGGTTTTGTTACTTGTCTACCGCATATAGCTGATCAGGAATTCTTCTTTTTCCTGTAAAATTTTGGTAAAAACAAACTTTTCTTTAAAAAAAGATTTGGATTTTTATCAAAAAACCAAAATATTTTTACTTTTCAGCAACCAAATCACCAAATTTGTCTGTCTTTAAATAAAAAAGTTTTCAGTATTTTTTTATGAAAACACATTTTTTTTGACAGAAATGTACTTAATCAAAAGGCCATTTTCTCTTTCCCCTCCCCCCCCCCAAAAAAGAAAGAAAGAAAGAAAAAAGAAATTTTGACCAGTTTTAGTACTGAGAACTGGCCTGAAACCACCAAATTCATTTCACCCAGACCAGTGGACGGCCTTCAGTAACTTTCAATCTTAATTGACCGGGGCAAAAAAGTACTGGTGATCCAGAGGGGAAAGATACTAGATCCCACTCCCAAAGCATTAGTCAGCCACTCCCCCAAAACATATTTTAAATTGAGCAGGACCAGCACCAAGCAGCTTATTTTGTAGAGGGAACTACTAACTTGGCTGTCCTCCCCCCACACCATCTGGGAGCCACACCAGCGTGGCTCCAGCCCCTTTAAAGGGGTTTCTGTAGTAACGCTGACCCTAGCACTAGCACCTGCTGTAGTTTTGGCAAGTGGTGTAATGTTAGGGCCTGCAGCTGTGAAGCAGCAGTGTAGAATGCTGTTCTGCGGGGGAGAGAGAGAGAAAGCCAATGAGAGGGCAGCTCGAGCTGGGAAGGGGCTCAGAATCCCCCCGAAGGGGGCATTTGGAAGGCAGTTAGAGAAGAACGTAAAAAAAGACAGTGCTGAGGTAAAAAGGGGATTTGCTCGGGAGAGGAAGCTGGGCCTTGAAGGGCAGTGTGCAAGGACTGGCTGCAAGAGCCGTAGAGCATATGACCAGTGAGCTGGACCACTGGGACACTGACAGAGGGAATACAGTTTGGGCGCCTGGGTAATGGTTGTGTCCCTCTGGCTGAGGAGTGGTGTTCACGGGTGGAGCTGTTGGAAAGAGATGCGGTCATTGCAACGTTGAACCAAAGGAGCGCCACAAAGCCACGTTGGGTGAAGCTGGACTTCGCAGCCAGGGAGAGGAGGAGTTGATTCCCTCTTGGGGCGACACAACGTGTTGTTGAAAAACATCTTTTATTGTGCTGGTAATTTACAGTTTATTATTTTCCTGAGCAAGTATTTGATGTTACTTTGTATTATTTATATTATATAAACAATAGAATAATAGAATGTAAATAATAGAATAATAATATTATATTGTTGTTCCTGCCAAATCTCTGGGTTATTCTTTTATAAAGCTTAAAATTTAAGGTTATCTCCACTGTTTTGGTTTGCCTCTGCCTCTCCTCACAGTAGGCATAACCTAGCTGAGGCCTGGATCACTGCATTTCCTCCATTCCCAAAGTGAGAAGCTGCTTTGAACTACAGTGACAGTAAAACTCAAGCCTGGCCATGGCACCAGCACAGCTTTTGGAGAGGGTGTCCTGCCATTCTGGGCCATTTCCCATGCCAGCAGGCAGCAGCAACCCGAAGCAGCTCCACCAAGTTCCTGTC
Source organism: Terrapene triunguis (assembly GCF_002925995.2). NCBI lineage: Eukaryota > Metazoa > Chordata > Testudines > Emydidae > Terrapene > Terrapene triunguis. The sequence continues at coordinate 10,651,460 of NW_020664463.1, read as the reverse complement.
AATTGTCACTTCCCGACCCCACTCGGCCATTGTGATAGCTGAAAGCAGAGTACCTGGGGCACCAAAATCTTTAGTACTGGCCTTGAAACTAAACTGCTGGGTACATAGTGAACATTAGTCTCTCTCTGTCTCAGTTCCCCATCTGTAAAGTGGGGGTAATTCCTACCTTAAAGGGGAGTTGTGAAAATAAATGCATTAAAGGTTGTGAGGTGCTCAGATATTATGGTGAGAGGGGCCATATTGCTACCTGAGAGAGATAAATTACCACACTTATTTTTTGCTACTGTGCTCTTTGTCATTTATTAGGAGCTGGTATCATCATTAAAAGTCCTTCTCCTGGCAGTTTCAGTGTAAGTGAAATGCTGTTGCAATTAAAGGTGAGGAAAGGTGACTGTTTCAGAGGTAAGATGTGGAACTGAAGTCTTGACAATTTGTAGTTATTAAAGTTTCCATGGCGCTTTCTGCAAGAGTAAGAGGGGCTGCGGGGCGGCCAGGGGTCCAACTTGGGGAATTACATTCTGTCCATCTTTCAATTAGCTGGAGTATATTTCACATCTTCGGTGTAGTGTTCCTGTGTGCTGTTCAATAGCTCTCCATTTCACTTCAGATGACACCACATTTCAGTGGCGGGTGAAATGATTTCTTTATACAGGCTGTAAAGCACTTTGGGATCTTTCCAGATGACAGGAATGATATATTTGTATATGTCATTTATTAGTGCAGTGCTTACAGAGTCTGGTAAAGAATGGGATTTTGGGGCCAGTTTCTGGCTCTGCACTTGTAATCAACCCCACTTGGGCCAATAGTGATGTTTGAATGTGAGACCTTCAGGGAGAGAAGGCTATTTTGCTCAATTCCATGATGTGGCATCAGGCTCCTGGTACTGTATTAATTGCAGTTTGTGAGAGCGCTGTCAGCTTTGTTTTTTCTATCTGTACAAAAGGAAATAACAACTAGGCTAGTCTGCAAGACTAGCTTAAAAAACCCCAATCTTTTCTGCAATGCAGAATTTGCCATACTGGATCAATTCAATGACCCATCACGTCAGATATCCTGTATCTAGCAGATTCCACTACATGATGCTTCAAAGGAGGTTGAGTAAATTTACCTAGCCAATAACTCACTAATGCGGCAAATAGGTCAAGTAAAAACTCCTCTCAGGCCTGTAGAACTCAGCTGGCAGCCTCAAGCATGCGATTACCTCTTTCTTATTAAGGGCAGGTTTACACTACCACTTAAGTTGATCTAACTTACATCGCTACGGGATGTGAAAAAGACACCCCCTTTGAGCAACACAAGTTACAGCAACCTAAGCACTGTCCACACTGGCGCTATGTTGATGGGAGAGCTTCCGCCTCTCACAGAGATGGAGTAATTATGCTGATGGGAGAGCGCTCTCCAGTCCGCATAGAGCTGCACCGATGTAGTGCATGTAGTTTAGACCTGCCCTAAGTTGTATAACTACCGTGGTATCAATGATCATAAAATTATCCAGGCCTTCAAGCTCCAGTATTTGACTCGGTGACCCTTTAATGACAATGAACTCCTCGGAGTGTAATATTTCCTTTTATGTGTCCTCATTTAGCTGCCATTAATTTAATCAAATGACCCCTTCTCATATTATAAGACAGAATAAAAAAAGAGAGAAGCAGTCAAATCCCTTCTAATTCTTCTTTTCATGCTTCCCCAGTACTTTAGGAGAGAAAGTGTGGGGGGCGGAGAAAGTTTAAGAACATATGAAATGAGTTATTAACTGTTCCATTTACTTGCTTACTAAATGTTTCCACAGCTCCTTTTTCTTTGGAGATAAATGTGGTTAGACTATCAAACCAATTTCAAGTCACTCCATTTTTAGAAAGATGCAAAGAAGCAGCTCCAATACATGAAAACATAAGAGTGTGATTTAAGGGATTTTCAAAGGCACTTACAAAGCTCTTAAGTCCAATTGCTCTGTGTAGTGAATTTAGTCACTGAAGGTTTCTTGCACATTTTTAAAACCGGAAATGGATGGAAGAAGGGCATTGGATAAAACGTTACAAATCTTCTGTATGTTACAAGAGACTAAGTGTAAGACTCTGACATAGCCTGATTCAGGAGTCTGGGCGCCTTGGGCTCTTAAGTCAATAAGAATTTTGCTGAAACTGAAATCAACAGCAGCATAATCAGGGCCCCTAGCTTGGTGTATAATAAAATGAGGTAGTAAATAAGGCCCCGATTCTGCAATTTACAGTGCATGGGAGGACTGCATGAAAGTCACCCATCAGAATTTTTTACCAAATTGAAATTACTGGACCAAATTCTGCTGCCTTTGACACTTCCACAGCTTCACTGAAAACAGCAAGCTGCAAAGGTGTCACTGAGGGAAGAACTTGTCTTGCATATTCCATTATTGGCAATCAGGTGGACACACTCTTATGTTCTGGTTCTTAACTCTACCAGAAGATACTGTTGTAAGCTTTAGCCATGGTCAAATTTTTAAAGTTTTAATGCCTGCTGATATGGCTGTAAATGGGAGACTGCCATCTGAGAAGTGATCATTCCTTGTGTTATTTAAGATCTGGTGCCCAACTACACTCAACCTTAGTGAATGTAATTATAATATATGAGATGCTTAAGAAAAAGCCTCACGAAGAACTCTTGCCTGATTTTTCTGGTTTATCACCAGGGATGTTTCACCAATATCAATGTGGGCTGGTCAGGGAAGGTTCACAGTGCTCACATCGTTAAGAACACAGGACTGTTCAGAAAGCTGTAAGCAGGGACATTCTTTTCCAACTGGCAGATTCTCACTGGTGAGATTGAAAAGCCAGTAGTGATCCTGGGGGCCCAGCCTATCCCTTGCTCCCCTGGCTCGTGAAGCCATACACTGGCCAACTTGACTGCACCAAGGAAAGTTTCAACTACCAGCTCAGCAGGTGCAGAATGACAGTCAAATGTGCTTTCGGTAAATTGAAGGGATGGTAAATCACAAGGTTGTAGATTGGTGGTGTTTACTCACTAGATTGGATCTCAGTGAGAAAAGTATCCCAATGGTTATAGTTGCCTGCTGTGTCCTGCCTAATATCTGTGAGGCAAAGTGTGTGTGGGGGGGAAATTGCCACCTGGGTGGAGGGCAGCAGAGGAGCGGCTGTCTGCCGATTTTGAATAGCCAGACACAAGGGCCATTACAAGAGCTCAGCATGAAACTCTGTGGCTCTGGGAATCTTTGAAAGAGCACTCTAATGGTAAGTCATATTATTGTGCTGTGCTTGACTGTGCTCTGGCCCGTAGGGTTTTGCGAGCCGTTAGAAACTGTGTATTGCTCGGTGTACATTGAGAAATATAACATTGTCTTTTAATGAACACATGAATTATGTGTTACAACTATAATTACTACACTGTGTCACAGAACCTATGACTTATGTGGTGCTTGTTGTACATTTACACATATGACTGGGTATTTTGTTGAACCTTTGAGTTCTGTAGTGCTGTACACTTGCAAGTACTGAGTGCTTTGAGTACCACTGTGCCTTTCTGCAGTATATGGAGTGAACTAATAAAGATGTCTTTATTTTCAAAAAATAGAATTTTATTGAGTGGAATAAAACAGTGCAAAAAATTAAAAAGAACAATGCAATATAAACATCTAACATAGTTTAACTAAAGGAAACTTCAAAATTAGAAAGGCAGCTAACAATTCTGTCCATTTAGTGCACAAATGCAGTCCATTTTGGCTACACATACACCAACTGTGCCTCTCACAGGGCAGTGTATGTGAAGCTGTGGTGTCCTAACTGTTCTTCAGAGTGGAGTGGTTGGGGTAGGGATGTGATTCATGATGCCATGTGAAATGTTGGGGAATAGAGGGAGCAGCCACTACTGAGTTTTCCAGGAACTGCAAAGTGTAGCAAGTCTGGTGATTGCCGGATCTGTAGGTCAAGAAGAGTCTGCAGCATTTGTGTGTGCTGGCTGAGAAACCCCACTATGTCTTGGTGCATTTCTCTCTTCACTTTCTCCTGACCTCTCTGCCCTCTCCATCCTGTCTGCCATGTCGACCCTCCAGGTCCTTTGTTCGTGGTCTGGTGCAGGACTGGTTTTGCAGGATCTCACTAAACATATCCTCCCTAGTCCTCTTCTTTCTCCTCTTCATCTGTGTCCAGTGTTCTGCGGGTATGGAGAGGCACCCCTCAAGGCTGCAACAGCAACAGACAAAACAGACAGGTGTAACATTGAATTTACAGCCACAACAGAAAGTGAAGGATAAGTTTCAGAACTCCCTTCTCTTATTCCCATAAAGTTTTAAATAAGCCATGCTTATTAACACATCAGCTTTGGAGTGCCTCTGCATAGCACCGATCTCCAGTCTCATCCATGGTGAATATGGCCTGCCAGGCATAGCAGGGTTGGGAAGGAGGAAGGCATTAAGATTGTTGGTTGCATGAAACAATAAAATTTCAGTCCCTATTCCAAGGGTACGTATATAGGGTGGTGGCACTGAAGGTAACAAAGGCACAGAAAGCACATCCGGTGCTGGCATCCTGAAGCCACCTGGGCCCCGTATGTCTCTAGCTTGTTTACTGCAATAGTGCTAGCCGAACTCATCCCGTAGTGGCATTGGAAAGTGTCCGACTATAGAGGAAGAAATAAGGCAGCCATCCCTAGAAACCAATGAATATTTTGTGTCTGTCAGGCAGCGGCCTGTCATGCAAATAAAGGCTGAGCTGGAACAGCAAATAGTTTGGATCCCTTAGCAGCATCTAGGGTAGCATAGAATATGAGCCTTCTGAAATTGCATGCCATGAATTTATAATAAGCAATGGGTTGCAGATGCAAAAATAATTTGGGTTTATGAAAAATGGGCCATCTTGAATAATCTGGTTTAGGCAACGCTTGGAGTAGCAAGAGATTCCAGACATACTTGAAAGCATCAAGGAAAGAATCCAGTTAATTCAGGAAAATCCCAATTGGAATCGTACCATTGCCTAATTACAGCTTGCTTGAAACTTGCCCAAAGTCTGGTGCCAATACAAGAAAGCTACATTTGTAATAGGATTAATACATTCAGTACATTTTGTTACAAGAGATGTGTAGTGTCTGACTGAACTTTTTGTCTCAAAACCACAGATGTACAATGGCTTAATATGAGCTGCAGATATGGGATCCAGATACTGACCAGAATTTCTTCAAAGTCTGAAGGTGTTGGTCCATTACAGAAATAGGAGCCAGCTTCAAAATTCAAATCTGAATCTAAACTTCCCAATAGTTCAGCGGTACTAAGATCTATTTTTTGGCTTGGGTCCATTGCCAAAAAATATAAAAAGCTTAATGCTCTTTCCTTACTATATATGAAACCATGCTTGCAACCAGCATATTTTTAAAAAGCTGGTACTAGGATTAATTGAAACAATATGAACAAGACCTTAACATTACTTATATATATATATATATATATACTGACTGCTATATTTACCTACATACCTCCAGCTTCCATCCTGGACACATCACACGATCCATTGTCTGCAGCCAAGCCCTAAGATACAACCGCATTTGCACCAATCCCTCAGACAGAGACAAACACCTACAAGATCTTTATCAAACATTCTTAAAACTACAATACCCACCCGGAGAAGTGAGGAAACAGATTGACAGAGCGAGACGGGTACCCAGAAGTCACATACTACAGGACAGGCCCAACAAGGAAAATACCACTGGCCATCACGTACAGCCCCCCAGCTACAACCTCTCCAGCACATCATCAACGATCTACAACCTATCCTGGAAAATGATCCCTCACTCTCACAGACCTTGGGAGGTACGCCAGTCCTCACTTACAGACAGCCCCCCCGCACCTGAAGCAAATACTCACCAACAACTACACATTACACCACAGAAACACTAACCTAGGAACCAATCCCTGTAACAAACCGTGTCGCCTATTCTGTCCCCATACTACTCTAGCGACACCATTATAGGACCCAACCACATCAGCCACACCATCAGGGGCTCATTCACCTGCAAATCTACTAATGTGATATATGCCATCATGTGCCAGCAATGCCCCTCTGCCATGTACATGGGCCAAACTGGACAGTCTCTACGTAAAAGAATAAATGGACACAAATCAGACATCAGGAATGGTAACATACAAAAGCCAGTAGGAGAACACTTCAATCTCCCTGGACATTCAATAACAGATTTAAAAGTAGCCATCCTTCAACAAAAAACTTCAAAAAGAGACTTCAAAGAGAAACTGCAGAGCTACAATTCATTTACAAACTTAACACCATTAATTTGGGCTTGAATAGGGACTTGGAGTGGCTGGCTCAGTACAAAAGCAATTTCCCCTCTCTTGGTATTGACACCTCCTCATCAATTATTGGGAGGACCACATCCACCCTGACTGAATTGGCCTTGTCAACACTGGTTCTCCATGTGTAAGGTAACTCCCTCCTCTTCATGTGCCAGTATATCTATGCCTGTATCTGTAATTTTCACTCCATGCATCTGAAGAAGTGGGTTTTTTACCCATGAAAGCTTATGCCTGTGGCAGGGCAGGGGTAAAACCCCCTTTAAAGCCCTGGCAGAATGCTGGCTGCAGTCTGGTCTCTGGCCAGGAGGCCAGGGTAGAGACACGGGTATTCAGCAGGGAGCCCAGCTGCAAGCCCTAATCAGGGATGGCTCAGATGAACATGCTGAGCTGAGTGCTGACAGCTAGGCTGAGGCACGGGAGGGCTATAAAAACTCTGAGCAAACCTCAGTGAGGAGCCTAGACTGGGAGGAGCCAGGAGGGTAGTATCGCTGTCTCCTTACCAAAGAGGGAAGTCTCAAAGGCAGGAGACCCTGGGGAGGGTCTGTGGGGCACTAGCTGTTGGGAGACCGGGGAACTGCACAAACGCTTTAAATAAAGACACTTGGGTGATCCAGCAAAAGAAGGCGTGGAAGACTCTTTATTATACCAGCCTAAACAGAGGGTGCAGGCATAAAAGTGGGAGAGCCTGCACCAATCCCCAATACATCTGTTAGTCTTTAAGGTGGCACCGGACTCCTTGTTGTTTTTGTGGAAACAGACTAACAGGGCTACCCCTCTGATAGTGATATTACAGTTGCACCTAGATATCCCAATCAGGATTGGGACCAGTTGTGCTAGGCCTCATACAAACATACATGAGTAAGTCCCTGCCCTGAAGAGCTTGAAGTCTCAACAGACAAGGCTGGCAAAGAGTGCAGGGAAAAGACCATACAACATACAAACACAGTCATCAGATTGGAGAAGCGCAGAATAGAAGGGATTTGGTGGCAGATTGTGTCTCAGCATTATGAAGTCTCTGCTGTATAATTCCTTTCTTCTAAGATTATTCAGTTCTCTCTTTTTTTGTTAATGGCTAGTCTTCTATCCCTTTCTGAGAAGGAGACAGTTGACTGTATCAAACAATTTAGGTTTCCAAAAATCCTTAATAAACCATGGCTGAAATTGTGGCATTGTTGCCCTGCTGGCACAAATGAACCAGTGCAAAGGATATATGTGCAAGAGCAAACATGCTTCAAGGCCATATGTTGAGCTGGTTAGAAATGTCATCCTGACCCTCCCCCCTGTAGAACGTTGGTTTTTATATTGAAAAACTCAAAACTATTGAACCCCTCAACAGTTTCACATTTTGTTCAAAAATATTCATGGGCGGGGGGGACAGGGTTTGATGAAAAACTGAAAATTTTTGAAGCAAACAGTTTCCACAACATTTCCATTTTGTTGAAAACCCAATTTTCTGTTTGAGGGGAAAAAATATTTCAATGGAAAATAATCAGCCAGCCCCAACTGCACGTAACTACTTTGTAGCATGCTCTAAAATGTGCCAAGATTCATCAGTACCAGCTGGTTGCAAAACAAATTGCATTCACCCCTTTCCAGAAAAGCAAGAGTCTCTGAATATGAAACATTTTGCATCTACACAGGAAAAGAGACAGAGCCCTTTAATGGAATTTCTCCTTATTTTAACTGTAAGAACTCCAATGGTGGCTTTGAATTCCCCCTAAAATTACTGGGTGGAATCAAGGAGAATTGTTGTAAATGCTGCAGCAAAGTGACAAAGAATGAGGACTGCAATCAGTATAGAATTTCTTACACTCACTAAAGAATTTCTGATCCAGGTTAAAGCATAGACCTTTATTATTATTTATTTATTTTATTATATAGATGTAGGGCCAGATCCTCAGCAGGTGTAAATCATAGCTCTGTTGACTAGAGCAATGCTAGATTACATACATGTGTTATAACCTAGCCCAGGAGCTCTCTGTACAGTCACTAGTCTGTTGTGATTGGATCCAGTTGCTGGGTCCCACATGCTTCCAACCCCACTGGGTCTGGGTTGGGTAGAGTCAGAGTCTAGTCACTGATTCTGGCTCTGGGACCTTAGGGTATGCTCCCCGGCTCTGACCTCTTGTCTGACGCCCTTCCTTGAGACATGGGATATTGCTGTCTAGCTGTCTCAGATGTCCTGAGCCCCCCAATCATTTACACATGCTCCCTCAGAGTTCCACCTCGGCCGTGGGCATTCTGGGCTTCTAGTTTAACGTATTCTGAGACGACATTGCAAGGAACACAGGCTCAGCAACAGGGCCGGCTCCAGTGTTTTTGCCGCCCCAAGCGGCGGGGGGGGGGGGGAAAGGCCATGAGTGGCGGCACTTCGGCAGCAGCTCTACCACCGCCGCTTCATTCTGAGGGACCCGCCGCCGAAGAGCCGGACGTGCTGCCCCTTTCTGTTGGCCGCCCCAAGCACCTGCTTGCTGTACTGGTGCCTGGAGCTGGCCCTGCTCAGCAAATAAGTCTCTTAAACACAGAAACTTTACTCTTAAAGCACCAAAGACATACTGATTTAAAAAAAAAAAAAATCAAAGTTGTGAAATGCACTCTCCCTTAGTCTGCGCTCACCCCTCCTGTGAGCCTGTGGTTCGAAAGCATTCCAGGCTGGGCAGAATTTCTTCGGCCCTTTCTTTCCTGCATGTCCTCCTTATGTGTGACAATGGTTGGCCCCCAGCAAGGACCCCTCTCTTAAATAGAGACCCTGTTTCTTTGCCATGTGCTCCACTGGGATGCTCCAATTCTCAACTCTACCCAACCCAGACCCAGTGGGGTTGGAAACATGTGGGACCCAGCAATTGGTCCAATCTCAACCGACTGGTTGGGGGGGGGGACTGTACAGAGGGATGTTGGGCCAAGTTATAACAGATGTATGTAACCTAGCATTGCTCTAGTCAATAGAGCTATGCTGATTTACACCTGCTGAGGATCAGGCCCTACAACTATATAAAAATAGTAATAATAAAGGTCTATGCTTTAACCTGGATCAGAAATTCTTTAGCAAGTGCAGAAAATTCTATAGTGACTGCAGTCCTTCCTCCTTCCTCCCTCCACCCAAGTCATGCATATAGCACCTGCAAGCCCCAATGTAGAAAAACCATTGTTACACCAGGGTTGGCCAGTGGGTGGGAGACAAAGTTGATGGCCCCAGATTACAGTCTTGATGGTTTCTCTGTGACAGTGCTTCAATAAGGTGGCAAATGCCTGGTCTGGGCAACTGTCTGGAATGCAGTACAATAGGCTGCACTGGGACACGGTTAGCCTTGTGTTCAATACCTAGTACAAAATGCAGTTCACAATCTGATACAGACATATCCCGTTCAGTCACAACACCAACTGAGGATCTGTCCCATTATATATTGTAGAGAGTTATTCTGCAAGCTCCCTAAACATGATGTTGCTAATATTAAGTATTATGGAACACTGTTGGTATTTAATTGTAAAAATCAATTTAAAAACACCACTGACACAAACATTTCCAATGGAATTTTATGCAGTAAGGTTTATGGAGTTGATACGCTCACGTTTCTTATTCAAAGCACCTTTCTGTCAATACAAAGCATTATTACCAAGGTCTGCTATGGCCAAGTCCTTAATAGAATCCAAGGTACAAAATGTCCCATTAATTTCAAAGGTACTTAACTTTTTTTAAATAGATAGCAATTGCTCTAGGTAACTAAATTCTGCCACTCTTGTATAGTTAGATGAGTATATATACTTTACTCTGTGAGTACTGTAATTGAAATCAATGCAGAATATGGCTCTAATGAACCACACCTTTTTGTTAGATAAAATGTTACAAGCCAAAAGAAAAGGAGCAAACCAAGTTTTACACCACTGCATTTTAAAATAGTCAAGAGAAGAGAGCAGGAGAAATGGTGCTTCAAGTAACATGATTTATGGCACAGTTTATTACACTAGATTTATTACACAGTTACTAGTAGGTGATTACATGGCATTGATTCTGAAATGGAATTGGTTTTCTGATTTGAATATGTAGTATCAAATTTTTACTTTTACAGTACAACATCTTTCATCTGAGGGCTTCAAAGCATTCTTTGACCACTTAATTTATTAAGCCTCACAACTCCTTTGTGAGCTATTTAAATATTATTTTCCTCTTTGTAGAAGATGGAATAATGGAGAAAACAATAAGTGAAGTGATTTGCCCAAGATCACACAGTAAGTTAGTGGCAGAATCAGGAATAAAGTCTCTGAAGTCCTAACTTCCTCTCTCCTGTTCCAACCACTGGGTCATAGGGCTTCCCTGTGATATATTTCAAAATGCTCCCATCAATGAGATCAAATAACGTTCTAAAAGATATGCTCCAATTCAACCTAGAAGTTATGGGGCTTGAAATGTTAATTATTATTTTTCTAAGGCCTGTATTATTCAGGAAGTCAGACTAGATGATCATAAAGATCACTTACCACAGAAAACCCACTGGCCCTGCTTCCCCCCCTACAAATTAGCAATTAGTCTTCTTTAAAAACTTGCTGTGAAATTGTGTTCTTCAAAACTGTCTTTTTATGCAAGAAGTTACAAAAAATAGTTTCAGAAACCCTGGAAAATTGACAGGTTGAATCATTCAAATCCATTTTTAATTTAATTTTCATAAAAATTCACACTGGGGCTGGCAGCTCCTTGTAAAAACAATGTAGCTAGCCGCAGTTTGAAATATGTGTGATATAAAACCTTGAGGGCAGGTTTTATAAGAAAAACCTGGCAGACTCATAACCCTAGCAGCATTATCAGTGTGTGTGACAATAATATAATGGCACCATGCTTCAGAGCTTCTTCATTAAATTCTGACATAAGAAGGGGAAAGGAGCTGCTAAAAGTTATGGGGAAATGGCGAATTTGGCCTCAGCTGTGCATATTTAGCACCTAAATCAAGTGAAGACTATTTATTGACTTATTGATTCCAATAAGATCTTAATTAAAAGTTTTGTTCATTACTGCACAATTGCGTGGCTGCAGGTGCCCAGACTACTAAATTGCATGTTTAATCAAGTATTATTTTGCTACGGACAGATCCTCAGTTGCCGTAAATCAGACTTCAGAGATACAATGCCAGTTAATACCAGCTGGGGTTCCGGCCTATTTGTTTTCTACAAAGCAGACATTTTTCTTTTTGGGGGGGGAGAAGGGGGAGAAGAGTAAAGTTGCTATAATGTATTGTTGCCCCTTGCAGAGCAGTATCAGATGTTGGGGTCTTGCAGGTTGACTTCCCATTGAAGGAAAAATCTGTGATGCAAAGTATAGGTTTATTCTTACTGCTACTTGTTTATTGTACACTCTATATATATCAGTCCTTCAACAGAGGTGGTCACAAACAGCACAAATGAATGTCAGCTAAAACACTACTGCCTGGTTCCAGGAAGCAATTCTGCCTCAAATATTTATTCTAGTTAGAGAGGCTAAAGCAGAGAGCAAACTCCCTTGCTGCTTGCTTACTCCCAAACAAAAGTACAGCATGAAACTAACAATACAGCATTTCTTCAAAGGGCTTACATACTAAAAAGAATAACTTGCAAAACTGTATGTAACAGTGCCATTTGGTGACTCCCACCATAATAGTATGAACAGTATTAATTTTCCTAGCACCTTTGTTTAGCTAGCACCTTCCATCACAAAGGATTCTAAAAAACTATGGATCAGATTTTCAAAAGCTTGCATTGGTGAATGTTTCTGTATGTGCTAATATTTTCAGGTGTAAGCAGCAGATTGGTGAATATAGGGCCTCCAAAGGGAGTGCACAGAGTGGGTATGCTGAAGAATGAGTGAATGCAAAGAGGCTGCGTCGTGGTGGGCCTGCCTTCAGAAGCTGATATGCCACATTTATTTTCCAGCTTGCAACGGGTGTACTTAAAGTGACTTAGACAAACGATTCAATCATGTTCAAAGCAGTAGGCATAGATGCAGGCAGTCTCCAATCAACCCTCCACTACCTTCAGGTTTTGCATTTCAGTTCAAAACAAGCAGCGGATAGCAGGGCACTGAGGGATATGTGGGAATGGGAACAGCAAGACTATACTTGTTTGGTTTGAGGTGAATGAAGGAGATGTACAGAAAACCATGAGGGGAAACCACTGGAGTCAGCCAGCCAGCTGCATGCACATGCCTTTTGCCTGGCACATTTTGTGCTGCATGCTTGTAGGAGCACTTGCCATATGTTACGTGCATCAGCACATGCTAATGAACCATTAGGATGTGTTAGTGTGACTGGTGGGGATGGGGCTACACAGCTAGACATGTGGAGCCTAAATGACACAGAGTTCTTGAAAATTGGCCTAAGGCGACGATATAAAAGAATCAATAGGAGAACAGGCATTTTAATAGCAGCGTAGCAGGTGCACCTGCTACACTTCTATATTAGTTCAAATAGTATTTTCCAGTTATTGATTCTGCTTTGCCTATGGACCTTAGCACATGCCTGAAGGGACTGAGAGATGCTGGACCTGCCAAGGGGCTATGCCCTAACAATGCCAGATGACCATGGTGGCTGCTCGCCATCATTGCCTCAACTACCTCTGGGCCTAGAGGCCAGACATGTGCTATGATGACCTCTACCACGTTGTGTGTGGGAAGTGCTCCAAGTGGTGAGCACCTCGTTTTTAACTGTTACAATATTTATTAATATGTCTAGAGATGGGCCCAATGAAGGCCAAGAGCCGTAAGAAGCAGGTGCCTCTCTGCAGTCCAGCCATCCCCATGTGGCAATGGTACCAGGTTCACAGGCGGGACGGGGAAAGTTAAGTGGGGCTTAGGCCTGGTCTACACTGGGGAGGAGGGGGTCGATGTAAGATACGCAACTTCAGCTACGGGAATAGCGTAGCTGAAGTCGACGTATCTTATTTCGACTTACCTCCCGTCCTCACAGCGTGGGATTGACGGCCACGGCTCCCCCGTCGACTCCGCTACCGCCGCTCGCCCTGGTGGAGTTCCGGAGTCGACGGGAGCGCGTTCAGGGATCGATATATCGCGACTAGACGCGACGCGATATATCGATCCCTGATAGATCGATCGCTACCTGCCGATCCGGCGGGTAGTCTGGACGTACCCCCAGAGCCATGCAGGCCCAATTGTAGTTTTCGTTGTGTTGTTTCTTCATTTTCACTTGTCTACAGTGTGTGCATCTGTGTGTTTTCTGTGTAATTTATAAACCCCTTAATATTTTCTCTTGCAGAACTCTGGTATCTAGGATATGAGGATCTGGCATCTGCTGGATTGCACCAGAGGCTGTTTTAGAGCAAATATAACAGTTCAGTGGTTTAGGCTAGCAGAACTGTTAATAGTATTATAAGTAACAGAAGTGCTAAAAGGCAACAGAGCACAAACCAGCAGAGTGGTGCCTCACCTGTTCTCAGGCCTATAGAGACTGGAATGAGGGGGTCGAGGAGGCGGTGCTAAAGAGGGCAAGGCAGCTTAGCTAGCACTCTGAAGCCCTTTTTCAGAATCTCTGTGTTGTGCAGTCATCCAAACTGTGTGTGAAGCCACACTTTGGACACACTTTTGTAAGGCCTAATTTTCAGCTGGCTGGTGCCGACTCACTTTTCCAAATAACAACAAGGGGTGTAGAACAGTGGTTCTCAAACTTGTGTACTGGTGACCCCTTTCACATAGCAAGTCGCTGAATGCGACCCCCCCTTAAATATATTAAAAAGTGTTTTTAATTTATAACACCATTATAAATGCTGGATGCAAAGCGGGGTTTGGGGTGGAGGCTGACAGCTCGCGACCCCCCATGTAATAACCTCACAACCCCCTGAGGGGTCCCAACCCCCAATTTGAGAACCCCTGGTGTAGAAAAATACACAGCTACAGGAACCATTGTGGATGCAGTGCAAGTCCTTTGAAAACAATAAACAGTGGGTTACTTGCCTGTACAAGTGCTCAAAAAGAACAAAGGATGAAAGTGGTAACAAATCTTCATGCAAGCTGCAGTGTAGGAGGGGATTGATCTTGCTCCCACTGAAGTCAATGGAAAAACTCCCATTTATTTTAATGGAGCAGGCTCAAGCCCAGCATGAGGTTTGCCAGAAAGCATTTAGCCAGGATGCATTAGAGGAAATTGGTGGTTATGGCAGCCTACCACTCCAGGGAACATGCAACTATTAAAGTAGATGTGGTTTGCAGAAGAGTCGTGGCTGTTTCACAGTCCAGCTAGCACAAAGGCTGCCATCCATATTACATGCTCATCAATATGGTTTACTGTAAGTATGTACAGTAACTCCCCACTTAACGTCCTCTCACTTAACGTTGTTTCGATCTTACGTCCCTGCTCAATTACAGAACATGCTCCATTTAAAGTTGTGCAATGCTTCGCTATAACGTCATTTGACTGCCTGCTTTGTCCACAGCTGGCAGCCCCCCTATCAGCTCACCTACGCCCCCCCCCCCCGGTGCCTGCCGCCTGCCGGCAGACCCTGCAGATCAGCGCCTTCCCCCTCCTCCCACCACCTCCTGCCCGCGGCAATCAGCTGGCTTGCGGTGTTCGGGGGGGAGGGGAGGAGCGAGGACTCGCCGCGCAGGCTCCCTCTCCCTCCCCTGCCTCTGGAACGCCGCAAACCAGCTGATTGCTGGGGGCAGGAGGCAGGGGAGGGAGGGGGGAGCCTGCGCGCCGCGTCCTCGCTCCTCCTCCCTCCCTCCTGCCCCCTGAATGTCGCAAGCCAGCTGATTGCCGCAGACAGGAGGGAGGGGGGAGGAGTGAGGACGCAGCGCACCTCCCCCTCCCTCCCCTGCCTCCTGCCCACAGCAATCAGCTGGCTTGTGGTGTTTAGGAGGCAGGGGAAGGAGGGGGAGCCTGCGTGCCATGTCCTCACTCCTCCCCCCTCCCTCCTGCCTCCTGAATGCTGCAAGCCATCTGATTGCCGCGGGCAGGAGGCAGGGGAGTGAGGGGGGAGGAGCGAGGACGCGGCATACGGAGTAAAGGAGGGGGGGAGAAGAGGCGGGTTAAGGGTGGGGTCTGGGGGAAGGGGTGGCATGGGTGGCCTGAGGGTTGAGCCCCCCACCCTTGGTGCTTGCAGAGTAGGGGAAGCTGCCACTGCAGCTGCGCAAAGTGCTTCTCCTAGCCTACGGCACCTTCAGCCTCCTTGCCTGCCTCATTGTCTTCAGTGTCAGTGGGCTGTGCCTGTGTGGGGTAAGGCGGGGGCACCTCCCAACTATAGTACTGTACTGTATGGCAAAAAAAAATTTCCCTGGAACCTAACCCCTCCCATTTACATTCATTCTTATGGGGAAATTGGATTCGCTTAACATTGTTTCACTTAAAGTCGCATTTTTCAGGAACATAACAACAATGTTAAGTGAGAAGTTACTGTATCTCCAGCAGAGGAGACTTTCAGCACAAGGTCCTGGGTTGGGCTTCGATCCAGAAAACACACACGTGCTTACCTTTACTACTCTGAGGAGTCCTACTGATTTCAATGGGGTTACTCATTGTAAAATTAATTATGCACGTAAGTGTTTGCTGGATCAGGGCCTTGATGTGTGGATTCTCCCCTATGCCAGAAGAAATTTGCTTATATTAGACATGCCTGACACCATAACAGGGTAAGTGTTGTTATCCCCCTGTGCAGCCTTTGGATGGTACTAGCGTTTGCACCTATCTATCTGTTAATTCTTTGCATTCATACATGGGTGTTTTTCAACCAAGAATCTCTAAGCACTTTAAAAAGATGGGTCTTATCCCACATTTTACATATGGAGAAACTCAGGCTCAAAGAGGTTAATTGACTTACCTAAACACACAGAGCAACTCATCTGCAGAGATGTGAACAGGATCTGACTCGCAGTCTTCCACTCCAACTATTACTCTATATTGCCTCTGCAGTATATGGGACTAATTTTACACCCCACTAAAATGCAGACGTGTTGGGTAGAAAATTGCATCTTCTTTATCAGCCGATTACTGAGAGATGCTGAGTGCCTCCTATAAGGTGCCTTGAACTTTTTTCAAGCCTTTCCTAAGTATTTTGATGTTATTTTTAGGAATTTATTCAAGCAGACAGATGTATATTTTCACCAGTAACCTTAATCTTGACATTTTGAATTTTGATTAAAAAAATAGATCTATATAAAATTAACAAGATGCACATTAAATGAATTAAAAACTGGCTAACTGATAGGTCTCAAAATGTAATTGTAAATGGAATAATCACTGAGTGGGTGTGTTTGTAGCGGGAATCATGCAAGGATTAGTTTTTGGCCCTATGCTATTTAAATTTTTATCAATGACCTGGAAGAAAACATAAAATCATCACTGATTTAGTTTGCAAATGACACAAAAACTGGAGGAGTGTTAAATAATGAAGAGGACATATTACTGATAAAGAACGATCTGGATTGTATTGTAAGCTGGGTGCAAGCAAACAATATGTATACATATACATTAAGGAACAAAAAAATGTAGGCCGTACGGTATGGGGGACTCTATCCTGGGATGCAATGACTCTGAAAAAGATTTGAGGTTGTGCTGGTAATCAATCAAATGAACATGAGGTCCCAGCATCATGCTGTGGCCAAAAGGGTAATGCAATCCTTGGATGCATAAGTAGGGGAATCTCAAGTAGGAGTAAAGAGATTTTTTACCTCTGAATTTAGCACTGGTGTGATCAGGGCCGGCTCTAACTTTTTTGCCGCCCCAGGCAAAAAAGAAGAGCGCCGCCCCGCCGTAACACCCCCCCCCCCCCCCCAGCGCCGCGCCGCTGAAGCCCCCGCCCCCGCAGCGCCGCGCCACCGAAACAAAAAAAAACCCTCGAGCACTGCCCCACGAACAAAAACAAAAACACCGCGAGCGCCCCCCGCCCCTCCAACATTGGCCGCCCCTTATAAGGTGCCACCCCAAGCACGTGCTTGGTCGGCTGGTGCCTGGAGCCGGCCCTGGGTGTGATGGCAGCTAGAATAATGTGTCTAGGTCTAGTGTCCACAATTCAAGAAGGACCTTGATAAATTCAAGAGGGTTCAGCGAAGAGCCAGGAGAATGATTTAAGAACTAGATAACATGCTTTGTAGTGATAGACTCAAGGAGCTTAACCTATGTAGCTCAACAAAAAGAAGGTTAGGAATGACTTGATCACAGTTTATAAAGTACCTAGATGAGGAACAGATATTTGATAATTGGCTCTTCAGTCTAGCAGACAAAAGTATAACACGGTCCAATGGCTGGAAGTTGAAGCTAGACACATCCACACTGCAAATGAGGTTTAAAGTTTTAAATTAATCATTGGAACAATTTGCTGGAGATATGCTGGATTCTCCATCACTGGTAATTTTTAAATCAAAATTAGATGTTTTTCTAAAGATCTGTTCTAGGAATTATTTTGGGGACGTTCTTTGCCTTGTGTTATGATGGAGGTCAGACTAGACGATCAGAGTGGTCCTTTCTGTCCTTGGAATCCATTAATATATGAATCAACAGTGTTGGACTTGTCAAACTAAATATTTTTTCAATGGAATAGTCTTACTCTAGTATGACTAAAGAATTAGCTTTACTTTTAAGATTAACAGCAACGCTGGCTGAGAATTTTCAACAGTTTTTGCAAAAACGTTTTGCTGTTTTTCAGTCAGCTTGTAGAGTGGTCAAAATTTTGACTTTTTTACAGAATTTTTTTTTCTAGCTCTTTCTAATTTTCTTAGAATGTTGAATTTGTTCCCAGTAAATGTTGTCCAATTCCAGTTTGACACCATTGGAATTCCCTTCCAAACAATACAGCACCTTAGTGAATCAGGGCCATTGATTTTTATCTTCTATTCTGAATGGAGATAGTATATCCGTTCCATGGCTGTTTTTCCATAATGACCGTGGTCTTAATGCACATAGGGTCTCATCATACAAACCATCTTTGTACATTCACATCATAAGTGATTATCTGTCAGCAGCTAAAATGCTAGTAACAGGAACACAAAATGTGTTTTGCAAGTTGTACAAAAAATAATCTGTCAGTTTGATGGAGAGGTAATGTTAACTGTCAAAAGTGAAGTTGTACTTTAAAAAAAAAAGATATTTAACATCATGCCTATTTGCAATTCTTTTCACAATAATTTTGAACATAGGTTAAAATTTGGGCCTGTAATATAGTTGACATTTTCCAGTCAGTGTACCTTAAGAGCTTAAGTGAACAGTATGTGCTTTGAAAGTTTCAATAAGAGCTGCTGCTAACGCTTTTTGCATGGTTTAAATGTGGTGGTTTGTCCTGCTATCTAAATAAAGTGTCGCAAAGTTCTGTCAACATAGGAGACATTTAGAGTTAATAAAAGGAAAAATCTAAAGCTTTGATCAATGCAAAGTTTGAGGGTGTTTTGGTCCATGAATTAACAGTTTATTGGCATTAGGTTAAGGCAGCAAATTATAACTGAATAATTACAGCGTTTTATAGATCCACTATGAAATCAACTTCCCCCCACTTTTTTTTAACCTTTCATCTTGGTTTTGTTTTTATCTGCCAATCTCCATCACCGCCACCCCCCTAAAAATGAAGCAGGAAACAGTTGCCTCCACACACTACTAAGTTTTATCCATCCCCAGAGATATGTGAGTAAATGAATCTACATTTCTCAGTAGTTGTAGAGCATTTGTTTAACGCGGGCTAAACTCTCCAATAACTAGCAGAAGATTATACACTCAAATCTAATTTTCTGGCTAACTTGGGCCTCTCTTGGGAACCTTGGTGGCTGCCTGTAAGGACTTTCCTTGAATCAGCAGTATCAGCAAGGATTCATGTTGCTAAAAATATATAATGTAAAAAAAAAACCCCTAAGAAAGTGAAAGAAGATTTAGAAACTAGGAAGGGATGGAAAAGGGAAGTACTATAAAGAGAGGGGCATATATAAAGACAGAGGGGTCTAAGCCTTTTACAATAGAGGCAGTCTGAAATAACCATGGTTTCTTCTTTGAATCGTGAGAATAGCTATTTTCTTGTTTAAAAGCTTAAAGAGCTATTAAGTTGGGCAAATCACTGGTAAAACAGCTGGAAATGTAAATAGCAATTTAAACAGTCCATTGCCCCTCAATCCAAATGTGGAATGTGCAGATCTACTTCAAAAACGTCCCTCCGGTCTTATTATATTGTCAATGGTAAGAGGATTGAGTGGGGACCCTTTCTCAGTAGGTTGAATGGAGACGGTGTGCTTTATTTAGCAAATCCACAATTTTTTTTTATTTGCAAGTGAGCAGACGGGTCTCTAATTTTCACGCCATTCTCCCTTAGAGACCTCCTTCAATTGCACCATTCTTTCATTATGTGGAACTAATGAAGTGCTCTGCAGCCCTTAGGTCTCCAAAGAATCCATTGCTCTAGGAATATAGTCCTTAAATAAAACATGTTTCGCTGGCCAACTTAAAAAATCTGTTCTTATGGGGGAGAGGCGAGAGCCAAATAAATAACTGGCCTGGAATCAGTGTGTGTGTGTGTGGGGGGGGGGGCGGATTACATAGGAGTATGCCTTTAAATTACAGTTACAGTCAAAGGATACATTTGACAATGTCATTTTTGTCTCTTTGATCATTATCTCAGTCTACCAACTTACCAAAATAAGAGAGTCTGGAAAAAAGTGCCAATATATTTATTTTGTAAATATTGCATTTTCAGGGACTGCATCATATTGAGAGACTACTGGGTTTGCTGTTTGTTAAAAATAATGCAGTGCTAGATCAATAGGACTAATAATCCAGCACCTCAGTTTGAAGTGCGGCTGCCTTGGGTATCTTAATAATAACACATAGCACTTTATACAGTGCTTTTCATCTTCAAAGTACTCTACAAACACTGACTCATTAATCTTGCTTGTTTATTCAGCCTACTGAAAGCTTAGCTCATTATTATCCATGCTGATGGATATTTTCCTATTTTCCCAAGACTATGTTGATATTAATACAACTTATTTTCATCCTCCACTCCAGGCCTTGTAGAACATGGTTATTCCCTGTAGTTCAGATTTGTCAAAACCTATTCTCCACAACGCACCCCCACAACAAGCAGTCGTCCCCCCTCCCCAACAAGCAGTCCCTTCCCTCTGGCATTTTTCATTGATTCTCCTTTCTTTCCTAAAGCTTTTAATTGGTCAGAGCCCCATTTTCCTTCCCCCACCCTACAATCTGCATCCTTGCATCAGAAATGTTCTTTCCCACAATATCTTTGTCTGCAAAGTCCCATTGCTGAAGTAATAAAAAAAAGGAAATAAACTATAGTTAAACATATGATTTCTTATTTATGCCCAGCTTATATATGAACCCAAGAAAGAAATGTAAACATTGCATTTTATTAGTATTCATTTCCTTTAGCATTACTCGTCTTTTGCTTAATTTTATATAATGCTTGGTTCTAAGTTGTAGCACATTGGAGCTTGGCTTTCACAAACTGAAATAATACTATCATCATGATTATTGTATTGCTGGCATGAGAAACTGGCTGGCTTAATTTCAGTGTAAACTAGAACAGACTGTAATGTCTGTCTTTGTCTGTAAAACAATTTATATTTATAGAAACTGTTGTAATACTGTATATTGAGCAAAAGGATTTCTTGGAGCATAACTGTTCTTCAAACACAGGATTTATCCAAAATTCTTGCCTGAAAAATAATGTATTTAAGGTCAGCTGAACAGATTAAAAAACAAAACAGTATTTAAAGAACATGAAGGATGCATTTTTAGATTTCTGGTGGTTGGGACTGAAACACTGCCTTTAATTAGCTCCCATTGTGCTTGGCAATATCACACGGGACTGGAAATCAGAAAATCTGGACCAAGATTTCCAAAGGTGACTAGTGATTCTGGATGTCCAATTGGAGACATTTCAGAAGGGTCTGTTTTTCAACCATGCTTTGAGCACTCACTCTGAGTTATGCCCATTTATGGTGTTTCATGAAGGCATCCAAAATCATTGGAAATATTGGCCCTGGGTTCTGTTTCCAGCTGTATCAGAGACTTCGTGTGTGACATTGGAAAATCACGCAATTTCTCGGCACCTCACTTTCACTGTCTTTAAATGGGAACAATAATCCACATTCACTGTAATGGAGCTTAATTCGTTAATTTTAATCACTGGGTAGAAGAAGCTACTATATAATAATCTGATTTCCAAAATACTGGCACCCACAAATTGCACTGATGTTAAAATGGGAGCTGAAGATGCCCAGGATGACTACAACTGCAAACCATTATTACCATTACTACTACTGTAAACACAGTATAAGTTAAAAACTAAGCTGCAGCAAGTTAAAGATGAAGATTCAATCTTTATTTTTCTCTTTGACTGAGTGAGTCTTTGTCACTTCAGCATATATACAATTGTCATAGTTTTTAAAAATTGATTTTATTTACATCTAGTCCCCTTCTTTTCTCTACCTATCCAGAAATAATTTTAAAAGTTGCAAGTGATGGACCCTTTGAAGTCGTCATAGTCTTCTGTGTAAATCAATATTTAGCAACACCATGTCAGTTCCCAGTCTGGATTACTATTATTATTTACCGGTATGTAGTGTTTGTACCTAGAAGGCAGAGCTCTATTGTGCTAGGCACTGTACAAACATAGCAAAAAGATACTCCCTGCCCAAAAGCATAGGTGCTGCTGCACCCCCTGGCTTCAAGTGGTTTCCATTATATACAGGGTTTACAGTTTGGTCAAATGGCTCTCCGCACCCCCACTATACAAATTGTTCCAGTATCCCACCCAAAAGAGCATATACATTCTAAGTTTAGTACAAAAGACAACTGGTGGATATAACAGGCAGATGGCAGGAGCACAAGCTAACAGGGAGATGATTGTATTCAGCCTGATAAGCAGGGGTCACAGCACACTAGCTGCTTGCCCATAGCCCAGTGGTCCCCAAACTTTTGAGGGTTATGCCCCCACTTGCCTCTGTTTGCACGCCCACGCCCCCCCCCCCAGCCAGGGCCAGGAGCGGGGCCGCGGCTTCGAGGGGGGTTGGAATGCAGATGGGGTAAGGGAGTTGAGGCTGAGACCGCAGCTGGGGGTGGGTCTGGGGCCGGAGCCAGAGCCGTGGCGAAGGGCCGAAGCTGCAGGAAGGGGTGGGAGAAGAACCGCAGCCAGGCCACAACGGGGGTCAGCAGCTGGCTGTAGGGTGACCAGACAGCAAGTGTGAAAAATCGGGACGGGGGTGGGGGAGTAACAGGAGCCTATATAAGAAAAAGACCCAAAAATCAGACTGTCTCTATAAAATCGGGACATCTGGTCACCCTAGCCGGCTGCGGCTTTGCTCCCGCCCCCAGCCTTGTCCCCGGGCCGAGAATGGAGCCGCAACCAAGGGCTGAGGCTTAGAGCAGGGACGGGAACAGAGCCACAGCCGGGCCGCAGTTGCGGCCAGGTGCGGAGCCATGCCGAGGCTGAGGACGAGGTATGGCGTGGGGCTGGGAGTTGGGGCCGCAGCTGGGGGCGAGGCTGGAGCAAAGCTGGGGGAGGGGCGGGGCTGGGTGGTGCTCCCTGCCCACCCTCCGTGCCAGCTGGTCCAGGCCGGCCGTGCCACCCTGAATGCTTTTCTGCACCCCCCCCCCCCCCAGGGCGCTGCTCCACGCAGTTTGTGAACCTCTGTCATAGCCATATTAACAATGTGAACATATTGGCAATGTGTCCTCACAGATCTAAACTGTATTGAATATTGTACTAAAATAGGCAGGAGCAAGATTTCCAAGCCAATAGTATGGGCCTAACACTCTCTTATCCTGTGCAGTGAATAGTCATTTATAAAGAAAACATAAAATATTGCCATATGAATTTGACAGTGTTTTACACTTATATTACACATGTTTGCGAGCATGATCCAAATCTTTACATGAACTTAAATCTATTGTGGCCCAGGCCTGTATACTATACAGAGAGTGCAAAGTAGTGGAAAATCTTAGTTCTATATGAACATTCATGTTTGTTGTGTAAGACTAAACTGAGAGAGATGTGCACGGAGGGTGGGATATCACCATGTATTGTGTAAAATTGGCTACTCTGTGTATTAATTTAAAGGAGCAGACAAATTCTGAGTTTAATATTTTAAGACTGTGGCTGAGCTCATGGCATGGGCTACTCTGCTCCACGGCTGTCACACCTTGAAACCTGAGGCAGGGAGCGCCTGCAGTGCCGTGTTTCATCAGAAGAGAGTGTGATGGGGTGGCCATACCTGTGACAATATGCCAATAAGAGATTAAACCCATGGTACAAAGTTCAAGGCAGAGTCTGAACTTCCAGAAAATCCATGTGTGTGTTGTTGTAGTGGGGCGGATTGGCCGCCCACAGACCTGGAGGGGGAGGAGTCCCTCATTGAACCCAGGTGGGCGGAGCCACCCCACGCTCCACCCTCCCGCCGGAAGTCAGTGGGCAGGACCGGAAGTACAAAAGGCAGGCCAGAGAACTCCGTTGGGAGGCAGCCGCTGGAGGAGCCAGGTGCCTCCTGTGAGCTCCTGAGCTGGGAGGCCGCTGCAGACCTCGAGGGAGCTGAGGCCTGGCCAGGACTGCCAGGGCCATTTACGGACCCAAGCACAGAGGAGCTGCAAGCCCTGACAACCTTCTGCCCTGACAACCAGGACGACCCTCTACAGAGCCAGGTACACCCTGAGGGGGAGTTGGGAAATGACCCAGGGGTAGCCGACCCCCAACTGGCTGCAATGCTGACAATAAGCAAGTCAGCGTGTTGTGGTCAGGATCCCCGCTGATCCAGTGGCAGACCGCTCTGGCACTGCTCGGGCCCTGGGCTGGGACGCAGTGGAGTGGGTGGGCCTGTGTCCCCCCCCTGCAACTCCAATCCATGCGTGGCATTCTCCCCCTTGCTTAGGCAAGAAGCCTGCACTTGTCAGCCCTCCGCCAGAGCTAGGAGGTCTGACTGTTTGCTGCCTAGCCTGAGTACAGGCCGGAGCGTGAGATTCTTTGCTGCCCCGCCCCGAACAGGGGCTGGGGCTCCGTAACTGTGTTGACTGTTCAGCCCTGACCACAGGCTCAAGCTCACGTCTCCCATCGCCCCGGTGATTCCCCACGTCAGGCGACCCCCAGAGACGTAGTGGGGCGGATTGGCCGCCCACAGACCCGGTGGGGGAGGAACTACTCCCCCCAATGGACTACAGTTATCATCTACAGTTCTGGTGCTTATCTTTCTACATATGTGATTTGCACTTAGGGCCTGATCCAACCTCTCTGAAATCAATGGGATTCTTTCCATTGTCTTGAATAGAAGTTGGATGGGACCCATGTTGCCCTTGTGAATCTATACTATAAGTATGCCTTTGGCATATATTAAAATTTATTTTAATCTTTAGATCTTTAGATAAGTAATTCAAGTATGGTCAGAATTTGGCAGTGGAGGATCTTCAGGGCTGCCGGGATAAGCTTTACTTACCATATTTTAAAAGCAGATCTAATCTGCTGTTTTCCTGATGTGTGAAGCTTGGTCTGAACACACTTTTGTGAATCAGTTTTGTCTACCCACTTTCATAGGTCAACAATCTTCAATAATAGAATAAAGTATAATACATATATTAACAAAATCAAGCCCTAACACTATACAAACCTTATGCTAATAGAACTTTATAAATGTTATAAATGGAAGGGACCTTGAGAGGCCATCTAATCTATCCCCCCATGCTGAGGCAGGGCCAAGACTACCTAGACCATCCCTGACTGGTGTTTGTATAAATTGTTCTTAAAAACCTCCAAAGATGGGAATTACACAGGCTTTTCCTAATATCTAATCTAAATCTCTTTTGCTGAAATTAAGCTGAGTACTACTTTTCCTACCTTCAGTGGATATGGAGAACAATTGATCACAGTCCTCTTTATAACAGTCCTTAACATATTTCAAGACTGTTATCAGATTCCCCCTCAATCATCTTTTCTTAAGACTAAGTATGCCTAGCTCTTTTAACCTTTTCCTTATAAATCAACACCTTTTATCATTTTTGTAGTTCTCTTCTGAACTTTCTCCAATTCATCCACAACTTTCCTGAAGTGTGTCATCCAGAACTGGACACAGTACTCCAGCAAAGGCCTCACCAGTGCTGAATAGAGTGGGACAATTATCTCTTGTGTCTTACATATGACACTCTGGTTAATACATCCCAGAATAATAGTAGCTTTTTTTTTTCAACTGCATCACATTGTTGGCTCGTATTCAATTTGTGATCCACTACAACCCCCATATCATTTTCTGCAGTACTACTTCCTAAATAATTATTCCCCATTTTGTAACTGTGCATTTCACTTTTCCTTCCGAAGTCCAGTACTTTGCTCTTGTCTTTAATTAATTTTATCTTGTTGATTTTAGATCAATTCTCCAATTTATCAAGGTCCTTTTGAATTCTAATCCTATCCTCCAAAGTACTTGTAATCCTTCCCAGCTTGGTGTCATAGTTGGAAATATGGTGCAAATCTTGTAAATACACTTTCCACTCCATTATCCAAGTCATTAAAGAAAATATTAAATAATACCAGATGGAAGCCAGACCACTGTGGGATCCCACAAGATACATCCTCACAGGTTGAAAGTGAACCATTAATAACTTTTTTGATCATGGTTTTTCAATCAGTTGTGCACCCATTTTATAGTAATTTCATCTAGACCATATTTCCTAAGTTTGCTTATGAGACTGTCATGTGGGACTGTGTCAAATGCCTTACTAAAATCAAGATATATCACATCTACTTTTTCTCCCCCTATTTAGTAGGCCAGTAACCCTACCAAAGAAGGAAATTAGGTTGGTTTGGCATGATTTGCTCTTGACAAATCTATGTTGGCTATTATTTATCGATCTATTTTCCTCCAGGTGCTTAAAGTTAATTGTTTAATAATTTATTACAGTATCTTTCCATGTATCAAAGTTAGGCTGACTGGTCTGCAGAGCCATCCCGTCTATAGGACAGACCGAGGCAACCACCCTAGGCCCCATGTTTTTGAGGGCCCTGGGCTTCAGGGGGATGTGGGGTCCAGGGTGGCCTGGGGGGTTAGCAGGGGGCCTGGTGCCAGCAGCAGCAAGCGACCCGGCCCCAGCCCACTCCGCTCCACTCCGCCGGCTCCTGGTGTCGCTTGGGGGAGGGGGCAGAAGCCGGAAAGAGATGGGGTGGGGGAAGGGGTGGAATGGGGCGGGGAGGGGGAGCAAGGACAGGAAAAGGCGGGGGGGTTGGGGGAAGGGGTGGAGCAGGGGTGGGAAGAGGTAGGGCGAGGGATTGGGGGGATGGGGTGAAGTGGGGGTGGAGCAGAGCAGGGGCAGGAAGAGGCAGGGTGGGAGCAGGAGCGTGGGGGAAGGGGCAGGGTGGGGGCGGAGCGGGGGGGAAGAGGCTGGGTGGGGGCTTGGGGGGAAGAGGTGGGTGGAGTGGGGGCAGGGCCTGGGGTAGGAGGGGGGTTGTCCTGGGCCCCGCACCCCCCTAGGGACAGCCTTGCTGGTCTGAAATTCCCTAAGTCCTCATTGTTCCCCTTTTTAAAGATATGAACTAAATTTGCTCTTCTTCCGTACTCTGGGACCTCATCCATCCTCCAGGACTGCTCAAAGATAATAGCTAATGGTTTCAAAATTGCTTCAGTTAGTTCCTTAAGAACCTTAGAGTGAATTTAGTCAGGCCTCACCAAGTTGAATACATCTAGCTTATCTAAATATTCTTTAACTCGTTCTTTCCCTATTGTGACTTGTTTTCCTTCTCGCTTGTTAATATTAATTGTGTTAAGTATCTGGTCACAATATTTTTTAGTGAAGACATAAGCAAAATAGGAATTAAATACCTGAACTGTCTTGGTATCATCTATTATTAGCTCTCCTTCCTTGATAAGTGGTGTACCTACATTTTATTTTCTTTCTCTTGCTTTTAATGTATTTATAGAACCTCTTCTAATTGCCTTTTATGTTCTTTGCTAGGTATAAATCTTTTGTGCCTTAGCCTTTCTGATTTTGTCTCTACAGTCTTGCACTATTCTTTTGTACTCCTCCTTAGCAATTTGTCCACTTTTTGTAATATTCCTTTTTGATTTTCAGGCCATTAAAGAGCACCTGATGAAGCCATTTAGTCTTCCTATCTTTCCCATGGGATAGTTTGCTGTTGTGCTTATATTATTGTCTCTTTGTGAATCTGCCAGCTCTCCTGAACTCCTTTTCATTTCGATTTCCTCCAGTGGAACCCTACCTACCAGTTCTCTGCATTTATTAAAGTCTACTTTTCTGCTCCTCTCACTCCTTCCTTTCTTTAGAATCATTAAGCTTATCATTTCATGATCACTTCCACTCAAGCTGCCTTCCACCTTCAGCTTTGTAACCAATTACTTGTTAGTCAGAATCAAGTATGAAATGGCTGTCCCCTTGGATACTTCCTCTACCTTCTAAAACAAGAAGTTATCCCCAACACATTCCGATAACTTAGTAGGCATTTTGCATTTTGCCATATTATTTTTCCAGCAGAAGTCCGGGTAATTAAAGTCCCCCATTACTGCCAGGTCTTGTGTTTTGGATATTTCTGTTGTTTGTTCTAGAAATGCCTCATCCACCTCCTTTTCCTGATTTGGTGGACTATAGTAGACCCCTACCATGATGTTACCCCTATTTTTTCTCCTTTTATATTTACCCAGAGTCTTTCAAGTGGTCTGCCTCTCACCTCCTTCTGGACCTCAGAACAAGTATATAGATTCTTGATATACAATGGAACACCACCTCCCATTTTTCCCTGATTGTCCCTCCTGAAAGAATAAGATATACCCCTCTGTACTAATATTATAGTCATGAGATTTATCCCACCCAATCTCTGTGATGCCAAGTAAGTCATAATTTAGCTTGTGTACTAAGGCATCCAGTTCTTCAGGTTTATTCCCCATACTCCTTGCATTTGTGTATCAACACCTAAGATGTTGAGCAGATTCCCCCACTGTTTTCCCTCTCATTGCTCCTGTGACCCTATTGTAATTTTACATCCCTCCTTCCAACCCCAAATTCCAGCCCTGTGTCAAGGTCACTTTATTTTAGACTTATGTGTGGTCTTTTGTCCCTTGTCCCCTTTGAACCTAGTTTAAAGCCTTCCTCACTAGTTTGGTGACTTGATGTCCCAAGATGCTCTTCCCCTTCTTGGTCAGGTGGACCCCCATCTTTTAGCAACAGTCCTCCTTCCTGGAACAGCATCCCATGGTTGAGGAAACCACAGCCCTCCTGTCAACACCAATTGCACATTTGCAGTTAGGATACAATGAGACAGAGTCCATATCATTAATGTATGTTTAGTGTAGCATGAAATTGAAAATATTAATCATTAGACCAAATCCTGCCCACTTTACTCACATAGATAGTCCCATTAATTTGAATAGAATAATGTACATGACTAAAGCTGGTAGGAGCAGAAGCAGCCAAAGCAGGGACTGCTACGCTGGGGGGGAATGGGGAAAATGGGGCTGCCCCTCCCGTTAGAACCCCACTGGACCTATAACTGTGCAGGGAAGACACCCCACTCACACACACTTGGGGGACCTAGGATCCAGGTCATGCCTCTCCTGTCCTCCCCCAACCCCTGCCATGTGACCCTGGGGGAGAACTTCAGCGAGCAACCAGCCAGAGACGCCAACCTGTAGGCACAGAAGCAGCCTAAGCAAGCACCTTTTTCACCTTTGGACGTTCCAGTCATAACTGCACAAACTTCTCTGATTTTCTCTGCTCTGTGGTGATTGACTGTTTGCTCCAACCCTCCCCCTCCCTCACAGTCTCTTCACCTCAACTTCACTCCACATCTACCCCTCTCCTCTCCCTTTCCCTTTCCTTTTCTTTCCATTTAGTTGATCCCCTCCTAAGTAACCCCAACCTGCAAAAAAATAATTGTAGTCCTAACATGACGTTTATCGCCATCACATTATTCACTCTGCTTGTGGGTTCTACACTTTCTCCCACCCTGTGACTGTCTAAATAGACAATATTGCCTCATTGTCTGTCTGTTGCCTTTTGTCTTATACTTAAATTGTAAACTCTTTGGAGCCGGAATTGTCTTTTTGTTCTATATTTGTACAGCACAGAGCACAGTGGGGTCCTGGGCCATTACTGGGGCTCCTAGGCACTGTGGTAATACAAATAACTAATAATAATAATGTGAGCAGGATTTTGCCCATTCTCCCTCCTTTGCCTCAAGGGCTCCTGAGGACTTTTCACTTAATCCAAGCTGATATTGCTAAGATGCTCACTTTCCATATCACAGCATCTGAATCTGTAGCTACCTTTCCATAGTGGAGTTTATCTGAGCTTCAGCTATAAGACACGCAGTTTGGTGCAGTAATGCCAGCTGCCCTTTCATGGACCAGCAGTAGCCCTCATGGAAAAGTCCTACAGCATTTAATAGAAAATGGTAGCCTTTCTACCGGTTCTTCAAAGTACCCTATAGAATTTAGAAGAGAATTATCACTGCTATAGAACTCTACAGGCTGGTTTAAAAAACAAACAAACCTATAGGATGGTGTAATGGAGCAAGCTGTGCTTTTAAGGGCAAAGCTTGTCAGTTATGGGTCTTGGCCCCTTCGCTGAAAAGGATTCTGAGAGCATGTGACTGGAAGCAGGTGACAGATAGACATGCTTTCTGGAATCTAAAAGAGGTAACCTTTCAGAAAGAGGGTGATGTAGTGGTGTGGATATTTGCTTTGCTGGGAGGGCTGTGGCTGGTAGGTCCCTTGTGGCAAAGTCTAGAAAAGGAGCCTGAGAGAGGCTGGGCAAGAAGCTGGTGTGTGTGGCTAGTGACTGCCAGGAAAAGGTGTGACCCCATATAGCTGAGGGGGTGACTTGACTGACTGGAACTGCTGCTGCACCAAGAAGAGAACCTCTGGAACTTAGGAAAAGGACTCAGGGAAAACCTGCCACAGGGGGTGAAGATCTGTGGATGTCTTGTTTTGAAGAGCTGTCTGCAGAGGGGTTGTGGAAACCTGAGGTCAAGGCTTGAGATTCTGGGAACTAACTGGGACCATGTGAAGGAGCCCAGAGAGGACTCAAGCCTGAGCAAAGACTTGGGTTGGGAGGGTCTCCTGCCCAATAGTTGGGATATAATTTGTATTTGAAGAGTGTCTTAAATTAGATGTTCACAGTAAAGACAGGTTGGACTTAACTCCAATGAATTTTTATTTCATTTTCCAAAACAAAACTGATGGGCATATTTTCCTATTGCTGTAAGCTTTACCTTTATGGGTACTGTGTTTCCTTTGTATCATCTTCTATTAAAACTCTATAATGGCTGTACCACTCTCAACACTGGATAAGAGAGTCAAGACCTTATCATACAGCTGAACAAAATATAAATCAATGGAAATTTTATCGATCTCTAACTTCCCTTTTAAACTAGCAAAAGCACATATTATTGTGTAGTGCTCACAACAGTGTGCTTAATGCTCATTATAAACATTCTGAGGCTTAGAAATTAGATTTTCCTTTTTTAAAGGAACTTGATCAATCCACCTTCTTGAAAAATAGCCCTTGGTGGCTTCAAATGCTTCTCACTCTGATATACAATAACCAAAACCTTTTAAAGACCATATTATACAACCAGAGTAGTTCTTTTCCTCCAGAGCGATTCCATGTCCCATATAGAGTTCACCTTTTCCCTGCTCTACACCCTTCCACATTATAGCGGCCCCATTCTCTGTTGCCTTATACCTTGTCTTGTCACTTATATCTATGGAAAGTGGGTGTAAAACTACTATTGTGGTTGGCAGCATTATAAACCCTTTTTCCACGGGGGTAAATGATTACACAAGGTCCTGGGCAATAAAAAATCCAACCACTGTCCTTTATTGGTTCAGTTTTAGTGTCTAATAACAAGAAGTTTTGCTATAAGCTGAGGGCTGATCAGCTGAAAGTGATAGAGGAGGAGAAAGACCTGGGGGTATTGGTCAACCACAGGATGACTATGAGCCACCAATGTGATACAGCTGTGAAAAAGGCTGTTGCATTAGGCAAAGTAATTTCCAGTACAAATAGGGAAGTGTTATTGCCATTATACAAGGCACTGGTCAGACCTCATTTGGAATACTGTGTACAATTCTGGTCACCCATGTTCAAGAAAGATGAATTCAAACTGGAACAGGTGCAGAAAAGAGCTACTAAGATGATCAGGGGAACAGAGAGCCAAACATATGAAAGTAAATTAAAAGAGCTCACCTTGTTAGGCTAGCAAAATGAAGGCCAAAAGGGGAAATTATTTTTTTCTGTAAGTACATCAGGGTAAATACCACAGAGGGTTAAAAGCTATTTAAGCTAATGGACAATGTTGGCACAAGAACAAATGGGTATAAACTGGCCATGCATGAATTTAGGCTCAAAATTAGAAGGTTTCTAGCCAATAGAGGAATGAAGTTCAGGAACAGCCTCCCAATAAGAGGTGTGGGGGCAAACAACTTAACTAGTTTTAAGAGAGAGCTGAACAAATTTATGAGTGCAACTGTATGATGACATTGCTTGTTATGGTGGAGGGCAGGACTGAGCAACTCTAGGGGTCCCTTCTGGCTCATGTGCTATGTTCCTAATGTCTCATGCTTCAGAGCTGCAACCAGTCATCTGCAGGGATCAAGAAGTGATTTCCCCCCACCAATGTATTTTTGTTGGGGTTTTTGGTGTGTTTTTCTTCCTCCAAAATGTCAAGGATGGTCATGACTGGAGATGGGACACAGGCTAGGGTGGGCTGGTGCTCTAAGGTGATACTGAGAATTCCCTCACATGCTTGGCTGGCTGGTTCTTGTTCACATGCTCAAGGTCTAACTGATTGTCATTTGTGGGGTCGGGAAGGAATTTTCCCCCAGGTCAAATTGGCAGTGACCTTGCGGGGGGCATCACCTTCTTCTACAGCGAGGGATGCAGGTCACTTGCCAGGTTCATCTTTGGCCCATTGCATGGGCATTGGTACATCTCATTCCCCCCTATTCTTTGCCTGTGGCACATAATAGTTTAGTCTCCTGTAGGCTGTAATACTTTGGTCTAATTTCAGTTGTTGGGTTTAGTGCGTGGGTGGTGGTGGTGATGGCCTGTGATATACAAAAGGTCAGATTAGATGATCAGTGGTTCCTTCTGGTCTTAAACGCTGACTCTGAGTTCTTGACCCTTTTATGTCTCCCTTTCCCTCTTAGTCATCTCTACCTCTAATGACAATCAATTGTACAGTAGTGCTGCTCAGGGTCTTGTTCCATTCTTATCAGATTAACCTTGTGGTCTTTACAGGAGAAGCCATTGGGCCTGTATCTTTAAGGGGTGAGGCTGGTCTGTTAAGAGGAGTCTAAATCAGCCTTTACAATGATGTAGCAGTTATCACCCAGCTGACCTTGATCTCGTGACTTGAACTTAACTAGTGATTTCAGCTGTAAGCAGGTCAGAGAGGACTTGGGAAAGAGGAGAACTCAAAGGAGGAGACCCAAGAGAACAGAGCGAGGGGGTCCCATTCTCTCTGGGAAGGGTCTGGTGTAGGTAAGCTGAAGTAGGGCTATCCCTGGGTGAAGCTGCTGGAGTTCCCTGGTGGGAAGAGAGGCAGTGGGGAAAACCTGCAGGACCTGGGAGTAGGGATTAAGAGCAGGGAACTTCAGCATAGCCCAAGAGAGGCAGAAGAACCATGAATTTTGATGTTTATTTGGATTTTTAGTTAGACTCTTATCACCTTGGAAGGAAATTGAACTTAAAAGGTGACTTAGCCAGAGGGCTGGATCAAGGAAGATGACAGAAATAGGTCATTACAAAGCCAAGTAAGTGATCAGTGGGGCAATAGAGATGAAAATCCCTGTGAACACATAAATATGTGCAAGCTCTACTCACATGCATAATCCCATTGACTTCAGTACACATTATAAACATGCTTAAATTTTTGGAGGATCAGGGCATAAATTAGATCAAGAACACAACAAAAAAGTGACATCAGATCTTGGTGGATAAGGGTAAGAAAGGGAGTACCATTCAGTTTAACATGTATGCATATTACTTGCTTAGAGTTTTAACTTTTAAAAATGTGGCTTATACTTGGAAGGTCTCACAGACGACCCTATTCCGCCAGACATTTCCACATGTACTTAAGTCTATTGCTAGTTTCAGGTCCTGTGCTTGCCCCTTTGTGGGGTTTGCAGTCATTTTCCTATTTTTTAAAACATTTTATTCACCCTTGATACTTTGCAAAAGACCCACACAAATAGGAAGTTACTGACTATACAGAGGAATACAAAAGGTGCTCTCAAATGCAACTAACTCAACTATAAAAACTTCATTTCCCTTCATACCTATAATTCACTAAAATAGATTTATTAACCCCCCCCCCACACACACACACACGTTCAGTTCTCTCTGAACATTTTGAAACTCATTGATCTAGAAAGATTGTAGACCTAAGCATGAGGAATGGTGGAAAACAACAAGGACAATACATAAAAACATCAATACCACAATTCATCTTTACATAAATGATACACCCAATATTCATAATAACTTATCCTTACTACAGAATAGCTGCGTTGCACACTATAGGAACACAATGTTAAAAACACCTGTACCATGTCAGCACTCAGAGCTCACACTGCCACAGAATATAAGTTACCTTGGTCAAGGAAGGACTCGTTGAAGGTATTAAGAGATACGGGTCCAAATCGTGATCCCACACCCAGTTTAATGTTATTACATTGACTCTAATTGAGTTACGATGGATTTATCTCATTTTAACTGAGGACAGGATTTGCTCCTATTTCTTTTAATATCTGTAATAACTCCTCCTGGTCAGTTTTGACCAAGCAAACTTAGCTTCATCTCAACTTCCTTCAGCTAAAATGTTTGAAAAATAAAACTACTTCTCTTGGCCAAATGGAGCTGCCTGAAAAACATGCTCTCTTGAACATGGACTTTCATTGGCCTAGAACACTCTTCTCCCACCTTTCCCAGGTTTGTACATTCTATCACCACTCCACTGCTTTGCCACAATCTCTGATAAAATCTTCATCCATGTCTTAATTTTCTATTGCCTTGACTTACTGTAATGCATTCTCTGACTCCTCGTGCTCTCAACTCCCCAGAAACAGACCCTTTGCAGAATGCCCCTGGACACCTTGCAAGCTCAAGAAAGCAGAGCCACCTCATTCCCAGACAGCTCCACTGGCTCCTGATTCATTTCAGCATCCCATTCAACTTTGCCTCTGTGAACTGTCCATTCTTCAGGATATTTTCTTGTCTGCCAATCTCCCCTGCATCTTCCTGCTGCGTGTCTAGCAGTGTCCTCTTTTCTGTCACATAATGTAATCTCACCATCTCAACCTCATCATCTGAGGTCTATCAGATATCACTGTCTGGTAACTGCTGGCACGTGTTAAACAATGTATTTTCTTGGAAAGCAATAACCTGGCCTGGAGTTCGTGAAGCTGCTCTGTCTGTAAGCTCTAGCTTCAAAGGTCTCAAGTATGCTCCCCAACCCAAGCACCTTAGAAGTGCAAAATATTCCATATTGTCATCCAGGCTAGTTGTTTTTAATAAAATGGGAAGACTCAGGGTAAAGACATAGCTGAAGGTACAATTTATAGGGAAAGGGGAGGCAAAAAGTCAGTCATACTATTATGAGCAGAGTATCCTTTATTAGGAAATAAAAATAATTTACAAGTAGTTAAATTAAACTGCTGGAAAAACCCAGATCACTCTCTAATATTCCATTACACTACACTGGACACTGCAGCCAAACTTGTAAAAATGTCCGATAGAGTCTTGGGCAGTGGATTACAAAAGCCATGCATTGTTCTGAACTCCCCTAAAATTAATGGCTTTTGCCAAGAGAGTCAGAGCCATGTCAAACTCCATCCAGCCCTTGTTGTTTATTTTTATGATAAAGGTTTTCTCTTTTCCAGCCTCTTTTCTCCCGCTTGATTTTGCAGCGTGAGGTCAGAATATTGCAGGTGTGAGATCTCCTTCATTTCCACCGCAAACCTTGATTACTCCTGAGGGCTTTCTGTGCCAAAAAATTTAAAATTCTGTGCCAAAAAATAAAAAATTCTGCACACAATATTTTAAAATTCTGCAAAATTTGGAAATGTTATTTGTCAAATAAATGTGGAGGCTCCACCATGGCAGTGGGGAACACAGGCCACTGGCTGCACAGAGGTGGG
The DNA here is from genome assembly GCF_002925995.2 of Terrapene triunguis. Classification (NCBI taxonomy): domain Eukaryota; kingdom Metazoa; phylum Chordata; order Testudines; family Emydidae; genus Terrapene; species Terrapene triunguis. Next base: position 10,616,079 of record NW_020664463.1, on the reverse strand, counting down.
AGGTCACTGTGCAGCTCCCACCTGGGACATGGACTCAGCAATGAGGCTGCACCCAACCCTGACACAATGTCAGGACCAGGCCTGCCCCAGAACAACCCAGGGCCCTGCCCCTCCATGCCAAGTGCACCAGGTGTGGATAGGCAGGCTCAGCAAGGCAGGATCCAAGTGTGGAAGGGCTTAGTGTGAGGGAATCCAGGTGTGGGTTGAGAGGGTTCTCTCTGGGGCAATCTGGATGCAGGCAGTTCAGTGAGGGGTCTGGGTACAGGGGGAGATCTGGATGCACAGAGGCTTGTTGGGGGGTTCTGAGTGTAACAGTAATGGGACTCTGCAGGGGGGTCCAAGTGAAGGTAGTTGGGGCTCAGCGGGGGGGTCAGGGTGTAGGGGGGATTGAGCTCAGCAGGAGGGTCTGGGTGTGGGGGGTCCAAATGCTGCGGGAGTGGGGCACAGTGGGGATACAGATGCAGCTGGTTGGGGTTTAATGGGGTGGGGATCCGGGTGCAGGTGGCTCATTGGGGTGATGCAGGGGGAGTGGGCTCATTGGGGGGTTCTGAGTGCGGGGGGGTGAGGCTCAGTAGAAGGGTCTGGGTATGAGGAGGTCTGGATGCACAGGGGTTGGGCAGATGGGGGAGCAGCTCTCTGTACAGGGATCCCTCCCCCTGCAGCTGAGGAGTGATGGGTGCAGGAAGTGGGGGGGAGGGAAGGGGAAGTTTGCAGAGTCTCCTGCAGCTGGGGGAGAAATCTGGGGGTGGGTCTGACCCGGCCAAGGATGCCGTGCAGGGGAAGAAGAAGTCCCATCATCCCCAGCCAAGCCGGGACTAGCAGCTGAGCCCAGTGCAAGGGTAGGAGCCACCAGCCAGGTCTTCCCCAGTCCTGTCCCTTGCCCCACAGTGATTTACCTCTCTGACAGCTGCCCTGGGCACCCAAAACATACTGCTGGGGAGGGTCACATGATTGCTCGTGTGGCTTCCCTTTGCTTCTGCATCAGAAAGTCATTTTTTCTGTGGGGAAGCAAAGAAATCTGCGGGGACAGAATTCTGCGCATGCGCAGTGGCGCAGAATTCCTCTAAAAGTACATGATCTCATAAACAAATGGCTTCCCTGCAAATGAAAGGCCTGAACCAAAACCTATTGAAATAAATGGCAAGACTCACTGAGTTTAGGAGGCTTTGGATCAAGTTCTTAAACAGGAGATGGTGGTGGTGAGGGAGAAAGCATATTTGGACATACATCTTCAGTGATAGTGGAGACATGTGGGAAGTTACTCTCAAAAGGGCCAAATCCTTGTCTCTGTGAGAATGCAGGCCATGTGCAGGGGACATCTGGTGGCTTGAGAGGAAGAAATCATTCTCCTCAAAGCTACAGTGGTGCAAATCCACATTCCTCACTGCAGTCATTCCCCATGGCTAGTGTGCCCTGTGTGATGAGAGGGATGGACAGCAGAATGTTCTGCTGGGGATTTACCATGCCAATCCCTTTGCAGAAAAATCCTCTTTACATCAAAGTGCAGTATACACATCCTCTGTGCAAACTCTGGGAATTTGCCTCCCTCCCCTATCCTGCCCAGCAGGATCACGCCAATGTAATTTAGAGCTCCCCCACACCATAGAGTGGGATGAGAGGATTTATTATTTATATTGCAATAGTGCCTAGAGGATATAACTGAGATTAGGTCCCCTTTGAGGTAGGCACTATACACTCCTATAGTGAAAGTCAGTCTCTGCCATAAAGAGCTTTACAGTCTAAACAGTCAAGATAGACACAGGGTGGGAGAGGAAACTGAAATACAGAGAGGAGACGTTACTTGCCCACATTCATACAATAGGTAAGGGCAGAGCTGGGAACAGAAACCAGGTCTCCTGACTCCCTGTTTAGTGTCCTAGCCACATGACCACCCTACCTCCCCTTATGCTACATGAGACTTTTTTTAAATGTTCTCTGTAAATGTCAGCCATCAACAGTGGAAGAGCTGATGATACCATAAATGCTATGGTTTGCCCTCCAAAAGTGTTTCTGGAATGGTGAACATCTATAAGTTGCATCTTGGAAGAGATCTGGTCCCTTCTGACCTGAAAAGTCTATGAGTCTATGTCTATTATTAGTAAATTGTGCTTTTATTTATGCCCCTGGCCTTGCTAGAAGAGCCTGTTTCAGAGTGAATGTTCATAAAGTTGGGTTGGAGTTTTTAAGAAGAGTCAAGTCAAATAACAAGCACCTTTATTTTTTTTCCTATGGAAAAGGCCTGCAAAACTTTAGACGTTTTTATGTGAAGGACTTTAGATTCTTTGTACTGTATTGACACTGGGCCAACAATTGGACTGGTCACCAGAAAGTTTTCAGGTGGTGTGCAAAGCAGTGGGTCCCAAACTATGGTTTGTGCGCTTCCATTGATACCTGTAGGAAGCAGACAGCTGGCTGGTCGCAAGGGGCTGGCTGCTCCTCCTAGTTTCCTGATGCTATATCACATTAGAAGAAGCTTAAGTACATTATTCCTAATACCTGTATTAATTTTCCACATAAACAACAGGGAGGTTATATGATTGTGAACAGGCAGAGGGGTATGCTGTGTGATCAAGACTGGAAGGGTTCAGGTAGTTCATGAGATCCTCATTATTAAGCTGTGGTCAAAATATGCAAAACAAGTTTGAGAATATCTGCTATGAAAACCCAATGTTGACTGATCTCTGGTTAACTGATAGATCACATTATTATTTGTATTATGATAGTGCCTAGGAACCTTAGTCAAGGTTCAGGGCCCCCTTTTTGTTAGGCACTATACAAACACCTTTCCTCAAGTGATTCTGCCACAGGTGCAATCAGCAATCCAGTTTAAAAGAGAAGGCCTTGGCGGTAGGGCATCTTCCATGAGGGATTCTCAGCTCTGGCCTGCATTTCACCCTGTATATATTCCATGAGGGATATAGTGGGATCATTGTGATTGTTTCATTGATGCTGTATGGTCAATTCTAGGAGTGTAGTGCAGATTATTTAAATTGCATGAAATATTGTTTGTGAAGCACTGGAGCCACAGAGAGAGAGAGAGAGACTGAAAAAGTAAGCCCAGTGACAAATTAGCATGGATTTAAGATAAAATATTTTTGTGTACTAGAAGAAGTAGATTACCACAGTAGTCAAATACAATTATTCTGCTGATCTAACAAACTTTTCTACAACTATATTCAAGACTTTAAAAGTTGATGTAGTCTCATTCTCGGACATTTCTAGTCACTTCCTTTACTGGGAAGCAAATGTTATTTGCCCTTCTGTCCCAATTAAATGTAATCTTATGAAACTGAAAGAGGAAGAGAAAGGAAGTCCAACATGATAATTTCAGAAAACAGCAGTCTAGAATATTCATAAAGGAAAGGGTTTAACATTCTAGATAACCCACTCAGTCCTTTATTTATTTATCAGGCAAAATTCTTACTGCAATCTCTTGGAAAATAAGAGTATTTTCCAGCAGGCTTAGAGTGTGATGGTAGCTATTTACTAAACAGTGGTAATTCAGCTATTTATTAATGAGATTAAAATACTCCTATTACAGCATGCAAAAAATTCACTAGGTGGAGCTCTAAGGTACGAGGTAGTCTCTCTTGGGACCTGCATAGAAGCAATGCGCAGTGTACCCCTGGGAAGACTTCAGCAAAGAACTCACAAGTGCATCTCAAAACCTATTCACACAAAAATAAGGGATTGTAATAACAAAAATAAAACCAACCAAGCCGGTAACAAGCTGTGTAAACATTCAGAAATCAAACAACTTTATGCTGTGGCCTCTTGAACTAATGATTGGCAGTTTGACAGTAGATCATTTTCTATAAGAAAAAGCTAGTTTGAGTAGAAAAATGATTCGTCATTTCATTACTTCATATAATGCACAAAGTGACAGGGACAGATTTTTCTTTATTTCCTTCATGAGGCTTTAAAATATTGATGTTATTCTTATGAGCAGATATATGGTGCTAAAAACAAATGCATATAATTGGAGAGAACTTGATAAAAAGGAGGCATATTAGATTATCAAAGGGTTTTTATTATTCTGAACATAATGAGAAGTCAATTTTATTTCTACCTAAAGGGCATTCTACTTTGATTTCAAATGGTGAAAAACAAGTCTGCAGTAGCCAGTATTTCACTGGGGAGGTATCTGTAAAAACCATTGATATATAATCAGCTTGGACAAGATGTATGTTTAAAGCATTTAATAATTCTTCTTAAAAAACTAATATGTATGGATCAAAGTTTACATTTGCCAGATTACCCTTTTCGAAAGAAAGCTGCTCTCGATGTTTGCGTTTGAAGCAAAATATTTCTCAGAAGAGAGGATGAAACTGATATGATCTAAACAAAATGTATCCAGCTCCATCAAATTTTTTTGGAGGGAGGGAAGCAGAAGGAGAATGTTTTCTACTGCATGGAAATCGTCAAGAGAGTAGAATATAAAACGCGAACTCCGAGTCTCCAACCTTTAGGGGACTTGAGATAGGAGCTATATTTGTTACCTACACTAACAGACAAGTGACAGTTTCCCTCTGTGCAATAGAGCTGCATGAATGGATAGTTTATGAATCACTGAAGTTTGGACTTAGTTTGTAAAACAACAATGGTAAGAAAACTCTCGCCGTTGTGTTGGGATGGTCAAACAAATCGAGATCAATTTCCTCGCTATTCTGTCTGTCTGTACTAAAGCCCTAGAATTCTGTTAAAATGTTATGGAAATCTAGTGGCTGGTAATGACCCGAGGCAAGTGGAAAAGACAACACTAAGAGTTAGATGAGGCTGGGGAAGGCAAAGGGGACAAAAAAAAAAGTTTTCTTCTAGTCTGAGCCCAGGAAAGGAGGGGGGATCCCTCTTATTGGTTGTCAAGGAGATCTGCTGTTGGGTTTGTTGGACTGCCTGTCTTCAAAGCCTCCTGCCTTTACTTTGAGAGGAGCCATTTCTTTGCAGTACAGGCAGTCACTGAAACCCTCCGAGGGGGCAGAGGCTGAGTAGCCACAAGAACATTTAAGGCTCCTTAAGGACTTTCGACGTACCTGAGACTCTTGTAGCAGATGCGATGTGGGAAGCTTTCTACAGCACGATAGGGCCGGGGGAGGAGGGGGAAGAACGGTGTGTGTGTGTGGGGGGGTGTTATTTCACCAAGAAAAGCCCCCCTCCCACCAGATCTAAGTGAAAAGGGGTCAATTAGCCCCTTGAATATTTAAGAAAAAAAATAAACCTTTCCACTGAGTGTCCCCAGTGTTTAGTACTGAAAAAATGACTCGTGGCAATGAAACCAGTCACCCCCAGCCCCATCCTGTGTGCTTCTTACCTGTGGGAACGAGTACAAGGTAGCAAGGACAAGTGGGAGAATAGAGCGAAGAGCTGGGGGAGGGAAGGAATACAAATCTCTCCTAAAAGGCTCTGTGAAGAGTTCAATTCCCTCCACCAGCGGCCCCTCCCCTCTGCTGCCTTTCCACCTCCCCCTCCCCTCTCTCCAGAGCCCGAGGAGGGATTGGCAATTCCTCCCCGTCTGTCCCGCCCACCCCCCGGGTCCCTCTGCGAATCAGCGGGATGCTGTCAGCGCGTCAGTTTCTCTGGCTCCCCTCTGCCAGTCCCAAGCGCGTCTCTTATCAAAGAAACACACCAACTGCATTGACTCATATCATTATCATGGGGACTGTTTGTTTTTCATGGCACTTTTGTTTGTTTTTCGCTCTCTTATATACTGGCAGGTTTGCGGGAGGCAATGGGGTCCCAGGTAAGAGAGATCTTTCACCTACTCCTCTTTCTTTGCACTCGGGTTGTGGAAAGCAATTGCTGATGAAGGGACTGTATTTCTTCTTCTTCTAGAAAGGTGTGGGGAAGGAGGGAGGATTGAGAATAGACCTATTTTGCTGCTAATATTGCGAAGGGCTTTAAAAGTTGCTGTGAGGAGGAGTTGTCCTCTGTGTTTGATGCTCCTATATTCGAAGATACATTTTTGGAAGGATTTTTTTTTTAAAGTTACTTCCCATAAGTACTTGTGAAAATAGATAACTGGTGCAAATAAATCTAGGTTCTGTGCAAGGAAAAGGTTAGATATTGTATATTTTAAAGTTTCCCGAGTCTTTCCATTAACCTAAAGACCTGATATTACCCTCCACTTATCTTATACCTTTTAAATAGCCGCCCCCCCCCCCATAAAATATAAACTTCGCTACGTTGTAAAATCTCTCCATAGAAATGCTGTAAACCAGTGAGGGTTTACCCGGTTTGTTGGTAAAGATATATATAGCTCTTGAAGTTTGATTTAAAAAAAAAACTTAAGGTGGGATTTTTTTTAATTGCTTCTCCCAAAATATAAGGGGATTGATGAAGCAAAATGCACGATGCCCTTGTACAAATTGTTGTAGCCCAAGAAAGACAACGTGAAATTAGTAGGAGGGGAAAAGCTCATAATTGGTTTTGCCCTTTTCATTTGACTCATTGGCATTCACGCCTGACTCCCAGGCATCTTCTGGTTGCTGCGAAATGTCCCCCTTGGCTCAATGCAGTTTGAATTTTTGACGGCATTATAAAGAGCCCAGCTGTCACTTTTGCTGATCTTGACGGGAGATGGGTGCCAGTTTAATGATTCAAAAATATGAACCAAGGCATTTTAAAAAAAAATCTTCTCTTCTTTTTGTGCTTGACTGAATCTGTGCCTGATCTGAGCAAAATACCCTCAGCCCCCCTCCCCAAGTGAATTCACGTAAATCACAGCTAGATCTGAACTGGCTCAGCAGCTAAAATAAACGAAAGGGAAAGAAAGAAGGAACCCGATTACAGCAGCCCTGCGTTTCTCAAGGAGACACAATACTCAGCATTCGCGAGGGGAAAAAACTTTTTTCTTCCTATTCCTTTAAAAAATAATAATCCGGATTCCTTGTTGTTTGCTTGTTCAGATTCTTAAAGGAAAGCGAAGGTGCACCCTGAAAGCAATTCTGTCCTTTATTCCCCCTCTTTGCAAAGTTCTCTGATGTGTGCAATATCTGATTATTCGCCTCCCTCCAAATAGCCCCTCCTGTCCCCGGTGACTTTGAAGGATCCTTGTTTCATCACTGGAGATGGCTGAGTGAGCATTTCTGAAACAATTAGCGTTAGGATTTCAAGCTAACAATACAACTGTTTTCACTTTACTGCACCTTTTCTGAGGATCTGTTAATCTAATTGGCATGAAACAAACTGCACATGGATGTCACTGGATTCCTTCTTCCCTCTTCTCCCCCTCCCCCCCGCGTTACTTTATAAGCATAAATCCTAGCTTCACTTTATCGTGCTTTAACTGTTACCCAGATAATAAAATATTACTCCTGATCAGAGAGCTCCCTCTACGTCTGTGTGTGTGTGTGTGTGTGTGTGTAGCTAGGGAGCCCCAGATGTGCCTACTGCATTAAATTGTGAGGAAATCCATTTGAAGTGTATTCCCACTAAGGGGGATTTTCCTTATTGACATTAAGACAGCAATCAATAGCCCATGGCCACTTTCTTCCTTTAGCGCTGAGGCTTTGGAGGGCCAGTCTCCCACAGAAACTGACATTCTTCCAAAGGGTCAGTCATTTCCCTCCCCCTTGGCAACTTCATTGCCTCTTCTCAGTCACTTCATGCATTCAACTACAGTAGATGGAGAAAGGAGGAAGTGTATGTAGGTTGCGCTGGATTTTTAATTTTCCCACGTACATCCGCAGAACGTCAGTGGAAAGGGTTAGCTTATCTTTATATGTTCACTTCATTAACATTCCCTTCTTCTCAACCCATTCTCTCCCTCCTTCCCCCCTTTAAAAAAATCTAAGGAGACAACCAGTGTTCTTCATTGGGGGGTTACTTTTTTTTTTAAAGCAATCTTGTATCCTTGTTTAAAAAGTCTACACATCATTAAAGACTCTGAAAGGAGAACGTTCAGAAAGGTTGAACATGCGGTTTCTTTTAAATTAGTTTTGGGCTGTATATATACATTTACTGCAGGTTACTTTTCTCCCCACACATTTCTGGAGTTCCCTATGCTCTCCCATTCATTGTTGGGTGGTTGGTGTGGTTTTTTTTTTTTTAATTTTTTATTATTATTTTTTGGCCCCTTAATAAAAAAGGATTAATGTAGTTTGACTCTTCAAATATTTTTCTCATTGCCCTGCTAAGATAGTTTATTTAAACTGATGTCTGTCTTTCTAAATTAAAAAGATATGTTTTCTGGCAATATCCAAATTTCCTTTTCTGGGTCACTTAAACCATCTCTTATTTTGATTAGACAGACTAATAGAGTTGGTTAAAATTAGTGTGTACATTTTTCCAGTGTAGATCTACACTACAGACTGTGTAGATACAAAACTTCTAACACATGCAAATGATTTGGTTCCTAATGCATGTGTAGGATTTTTTGAGCCTTTAAACTTTGTGGAGGAATAAAACTAGCTTAAGAGAATTAAAGCTTGGAATATTTTTACACAAGTAAAAAAGAACAACAGCAACAATAACCAAATAAAATAAACCCCTCTGTTCATAGTGAGACTCAGAAGGCAGTCAACTAAACAGCTTCTTCAGTTGGAGTGTCCATGTAAAGGGTTTTCTGATCTCTCACTATTGAGATCTCTTATTAGATCTCTCATGTGTTCATTCTGTGATTACAGATGCTGATGAATGTGCCGAAGGGACAGACGACTGCCACATTGATGCAATATGTCAAAATACACCTAAATCCTACAAATGCATCTGTAAACCGGGTTATAAAGGAGAAGGGAAACAATGTGAAGGTAAGGATAGCTGCTCTTTCTTTTCTCTTCCCCCTCCTTTCTTATTTGTTTGCTCTGTAAAAGCTTCTGTAAATAGCTGAATTCCTCAAACGATTAATGTAGATTTACAGCTGCTTAACCTCAAATCTTGGTGTTTATTGGCAAGCATCCCCTGCTGCTTCTGCTAATTGTTCTGCTTCCACAACATAGTGTCCTACAGTCCGCTTTAAAAATAAAACCAGGGGAAATCGTCTTCTATCAAAACCAGTCCAGTTTTAAACAAAAATGTTCCAAGAAGCGCACGGAGGTGTTTAGTTTTCAGTGTTTAAAAAGGTCCTATTCAAATCACGTGGTCATAACCCTGGTGGAGAGGGATCTGAGCCCGGAACACTCCAAACAGTTTTGGCTGGTACTAAGCAGTGACCCTGAACTGCAGTGTGTGGTTACGGGGGGATGGAGGGGGGGAGTAGATCTCTAGACCTTCCTTTCTAATTCTCATATCACACAAATCAGTGATGGGAGAGACAGTTTATGAACTAGTTGTTATTTCTCTTTAAAATTCCCCACAGTTAAAGACAGGTAGTAACATAAGATGCTGTACTGAACCATTGGCCCATGTACTCCAGTGTCCCATTGCTAGCAGTGACCAGTACCAGATGTTTCAGAGGAAGATGCAAAAAACTGTAGGCAGTCATGGGCTAACCTGTTTCTCCACCCTCCCCACAAAGGTTTCCTCCTAATCCCTAATAGTTAGACATTGGCATAAACCTTGAAGAGTCCAGGTTTATACATCTTCCAAAGCTCTTTTTTACATATTTACTAGTATAGTTCTGCATGCTCTTGTTATCCAGGTAGGTATCCAAAGCTGTTTATTTAATGCTCATTAGCTTTTTGGGCTCAATGATATCTTGGGATAATGAGTTCCACAGGCACATTGTGTATCATGTGACAAAAATATTTTCTCTTGTTGGCTTTGAATTTGCTACCTTTCATTTTCATTGAGTGTCCCCTTGTTCTTGTGTAAGTGACAAATTCTCTCCGCCCCCACCCCCCTTTGAATTACAATGATTAAAAAGTTTGGGTAGGAAACCCAGTTGTCCAACATCTGATTTACTGATGTTATCAAGAGACTATAAACCTTCCTGAGTTTCTGGAACCTCACCAGGAGCCTGATCCAGCCCCCACTGAAGTCAGTGGAAGATCTGCGATGGATTTCCGTAGGACAAGGACTGTAACTGAGCAAAAAACCAAAACCAAAACCTTTGGGGGACTCTTAAAGTGATGTGTGTATATAAAGTGACTATGTGTATCTCTGGGTCTGTGGAACACCTTTCCTACTTGATCTGTGCAAAGCTATAGAATTAGCCTTTTTTAAAGCCCATTTTTTATTTCAAGGGGCCTTTGGCATGCCATTGGGTTTATTGTATTTATGCTGACTTTAATGGTGGCTTTACTTTCATCTTTAAGTCCATTCTAAGTGTCTAGGGTATTTTGATAGGCATTATATAAATTAATATTTCAAATGTTATAAATCCCATCTTGTCTTTTGCACTTCACCAGAAAGATCATTCTTTGTTGGCACCCCAGGATGCAGGGGTTTCTTTTGTTTTTTTTTTCACTTGTAGATGCTTAGCAGTGATATCAATTCCCTTCCAAATCCATATGTTTTTCTAGTGCAGTCTGCAACTTTTTCAAAATGTTTAGTGCAGTATACTGCCAGTCCATTAAAAAGATTAAAGACCTAAAAATGACTTTGCTGAAGTCCACGAAAATTTGAAACCACATATTATTCTCACTAGACTTCCAAAATGTTTGTTCAAGTGCTCTCATAAAGCATTTTTGTGGTTGTCATATTTTTTTGTCTTGGGCTTAAATTGACAGAAATAAATTCCTACTGTCCACCTCTTGGTGCTGTAGTGTCTCTGAACTGCTGTTTGTTGGAAGCCAGAGGTTTTTTTTTTCTTGCAAATAGATTGAGAGAATATTTATCCAGCTCCATTTTCCTCCTCCATTCTTATCTTCCAGACAATGAGTTCTACACTTAGAGAAAACCTAATTAAAGCTATTGCTACAAAAGATGTGATGTCCTTAGCATTGATCCTTGTTGCTGTACTGGCTTTCCACATCAAACATTTCCTTAAGCATTAACGACTCATATTTTAGATGTTGATCTGTGTTTAATGGTTGACCTGGCTGATATCCATATTTATTTAATACATATATTTTTCTTTGCCCGACGTACCTTGGCTCATTTAAAAAAGACAGCTCTGTGAGTAGTAAAGTACAGACTTCCCTGCAAAATTGTGTACAAAATGGAATTTGTATGGCTAATTTTAAACTCTAGTATTTGACGGTATTTAGCATCTGTCAAAGATAAGTAAAGTAGGCAAGGCAAATTTGGACATGTTCTGCATGGATGTTAAGTTGTTGGTTAATTCAGGTAAATTAATGTAAACTCTCTAAAATGTAATACCAGGGATTATGTACTGTGTATGATATATAACCTTAGCGTCTACTAATATTATGTGGATTGTTACGGTAAGAACATTGCAGCAGTTTTATATCCATCTTAAGTTCTTGTCTGATAGAAAATTTTGTTTGGGATAGGGGGACAATTTGACATATTTCAAATGTTTCCCTTCCTCAAACTTACCAATTCTTAAAATGCCTGGAGGTTTATTTTATAATACTCATATAACTCCTCTCAATTTGATGAGCTCAAATCACTTTACAATCATTCATTAATAAAGTTCCACAAGACCCTGATAAGGTGGGTGAACATCATTATGCTTTTTTTATAGAGAAGTATACTTGGGTAGAGGGAGGTTAAGGTAAGGTCACACAGCAACTCAGTGGCAGAGCTAAGATCTACCTCCCAGTCTGCTACTCAGCAAAAATAAATTAATTTTGCATCTTGAGGTCAAACTTACAAAAACCACAGAGAAAAATAGAGCAACAGCATTGATTGTTATGTAATACATTACTACAAGACAAATACTGCCAGTAGCCAAACTCTTGAAAGCTATTTTGTAAGATGCATGCGGTTATGCCTGTGATAACAAAGATAATTCTCCCAGTGAAATATGCCAAATAATAATATCTACAGTGTCAAAGCCAGAACTGGAACAATTAATTATTCTGACTCTTTATACCAAAGTTCTTCCAAATGGTTTTCGATCTACTGAAATTTATTACCTATGAAAACAAGAGGTCATTTTGAAAGATAATGTTGCCTCACTAAGTGTCCCTTACAAATGCCAGTGAGAACCATCATATATGTTGCTTAACTTCTTAAAAAAATGCAACACAGGGTAACTCTCTGATAGTGAAGTTGCTTTCTCCATTGAACCAGATTTTGCAAAATAAGCTGGGGTTCCCCATAACCGGAACTGCAGCTCACATGCTGTAATGAACTGAAACAAATCAAGATTTATAAACCATAAACAGAGGTCACTAAAATTGTTAAATATACTGTAAATGGGTTACACTGTGCATGGTAACATTTTTTCCTAGGGCCTGCCTTAAATATTTTTTTGAGTCAATGGAAATGACATTTTTGGGGACAGGGCAGGGATTGAAAACATACTTGATTTATGAATTTATAAAATTGGTCAGATACCCACGTTGTCTACACAAAAAATACAAACTCACAAATCTGGACTTATTTGTGTACTTTTTAAAATCTAGTCAATCATTTTAAAATAAAAAGGTGGGATCTTAATGTTAATACTTGCCTCTTCTGCTGTAGGAAAAGTGGAGCCCATTTTCTTGTGCTGGAATCTATGCATATGTTGCTACTCTATAAACAAAAGGGTTGGAAGAAGTTTACAGGTATAGAAACACTCTCTTGAGAACCTGAAGTCATCTTTTAGCAATTAAACTGAAACAGTAACTTTTCCTGCTGATCCTTACTTTCTCTGGGTGGGGATCTCTTGTCTGTACAGAGCTCCTCTAAACTTTGATTTTCCATGAACCTCAGTTGGACTGGGCTTCTCTGACTGTCCAAGTTTTCCCAATAAAGGGGAAAGGTCCTCCAATCCCTCTGTGTCCCTCACCCTCTTTTGTTCTCCCTAGTTTCGCATTTTCTGCTCCCACCCATGCTCCTGCTGCTCTACCAGATACGAAGACAGGAGCCACAAAGAGCAGTTCCTATGCCGTGGTTCAGCCTGCAACTTTGCATCCCCTTTGAACAAACTACCCAGTTTAAGGTGTTTAAAATATGCTTCTAGGATCCAAATATTAAATTATATGTTAATAACCACAAGTACCAGAACTGTGGCCTTATTCTTCTATTGTCTGAAGCCACTCCCTTTCTTTATAGCAATGTCACTTTCAACATTTTAAAATGGCATTAAACATATATACTCTGTGTGTGTGAGTGTGTTTGTTTAACTGTATGGAGCAACTATAAAGCTCCAATCCCATCGCTAGAATTGCTAGTATCCATTTTGGACACTATTGATATTTCCCACTGGCAGAAAAAATACCGTATGCCATGGAAGATGTCATTGATTGCAAGGGTCCTCTAGAGCTAGTGTCTCCACTTGAAGGCCCCATACTTGATAGCATATTTGTCCCAAATGGTCATGGGAAGGTATTTGTCTTTATGATATCAGTGCCTGGGAGTTCAACTTTCTGGCAATTATAATCAGTATTTCAAGATAATCTCCTAAAGGCTGTGCCTGTATCTGGCTACAAGTGACTTTATCTGATAGCCCGTTGAATTGCTTGATCCTATAGCTTATCTTTTGTGCTCAAGCCTTCCCTTCAGGTTGGTATTCCAGTTACCTTCACAGCTGGAAGGCCATCACAAGGAAGTGCTTCAGTTGCACCTGTTCTTCTTTTGGGCTTCATCTTCTATACAGAATCCTGTCTTCTACAATGTAAATTAGGTCATATTGGGAGGATGTGAGTCTTCCTGAGAGGAAGCTGTCAAGGCTAATTCTCCACTCTGGCACTCCGAGTGCAGAAGATGGGGGCCCGCAAGGATTCTAAAAATTAATACTGGCCACTCCAAGCTTGTATTAAACTGCCAAGGTTGCAGCTTTTCTCTGACCTTGGATTAGTAGATGCTGCCGCCGCCCAAGTGCAGAACACCTTTGAGAGCCCAGGAAGGCGCACTTCGGAATTACTTCCTGTGGGGGTACCCTCAAGCCCTTTCATCCTCCCTCTCCAGGGAAGAGCTGAGAAAGAAAAACAAAGGAAATCAACTGTTGCCACCAGCTAATTAAACAACATGTGCACAAACCTCTTAGGACACACAAATCCAATTCTGTTCTTAAAAAAAGGTAAATTTTATTAATTAAAAAAAAGAAAGAAAATACATCTGGAAACTCAGGCTATTGCTAGATTTAAAAAACCTACATGAATTAAGCACCTAGAATAGCTTTCTTGAGGTCCAGCTTAAAGTTTACAAGCAAAACAAAAGCACTTGGGGTTAGCACAGAGGAATCCAAAAGCCATAAAGAAATAAAAGGGATAAACCTAATCGCATCTTCCTAGACATTTCCTGATCTACTTACATATCTGGGGTTTTAAGTGAGTAGTTCTAGGTATGATACTGATGATTTTTTTTTTCATACCTGGTCCAAGCTTCTTACAGCATAGCTCTGCCCTGTCCGCCTCTCTCTGGAGAACAACAGACAGACAGACAAAGGGGAAGTTTTTTCTCAAATTTAAAAAGCTCTAGCCTTCCCATTGGCTCTTTTGGTTAGGTGCCCACTCACTTTCTTTTACCTATGCATAGCAGTGAGACTTTTCAACCTTTACAGGTAAAGCAAGTAGAGAACAGCTACCAAGAGGGATTTAATAGCTAACTGGCTGGCTGGGTGTCCATAAAAGGGAGCTACCCTTCCCCCCCTTCATTTATCACAGAAGGTCACTAAGATTTTCTCATGGCTTGAAAAGCTCTGCTCTGAGCTTTCTGACATGCAATAAGCTTTCCCTCTTGCTGCTGAGTTTCTACTCTTTTCCACAGCGACTTCATAGTCTCTCATCAGCTGTTCTTATCATTGGTCTACCTAGTTGGCCTGACTTTTAAATTTTTTTACTTCACACAGAATTAAAAAAAGTGTTGATGGTAGTTCTATGGTTGGCACATGTACTTTTCAATTAACATAATCCTTCAAATGTGAATTTTGTTCCTTTTGGTAATGTTCATAATGCTGCTGATATTTTTCTTGCTCGTGGTAGGGAGCGCAACACGAGCTTTGTGTCCCATTATCATTGCAAAATCTCTTGAATAGTTGATTCTCAAGTTCTCACTCACGGGTCTTCTCAGGACACCCAAATTGAAGGATAAAGTCTCTGAATAGTCAGTCAGCAGCTGTTGTACCTGATTGGTTGTTGGACAGACCTGAGTGTGATTTATTATACACTACAATGTACTTGTAGTCCCCTCCTTTCTAATGCATAAATGTCAGTGCAGATGACCTAGCAGAGGATAGTGGTGGTAATATTCTGCAAGGGGGGGCTTTTTCTGAAATGGTCCCCATTAAATAACTCACACATTGCTAATATACTCTAGTTCTTCATTTGTGGCTAATAGAATAGCTTTTGTGCTGAATGAAATTTTATTTATCATGTCACAGTAGAAACCTTAAGGCCCCAACCAACATTGGGGCCCCATTGTACTAGGCATTGTACAAACAGGTGCATGAGACAGTTCCTGCCTCAAAGAGCGCACACATTCACTCCCAAGATGGGCCTTATTCTCATGCAAAAGTTTATAGAGTTCTGGTAGCACAACATGGATGTTTTGTTTGTTTTTTCGGGGGAGGAGGAGGTTTGAATTCTTCCTCAATCTTAAGTCAGACTCATTCTTGTATCAAGAGCCTCACAGCTGGAGTCTGCTGCCATTTGTGTCCTACTAAGTGCTTACTTTCTGCCTTGCCACTCAGTTACTCATCTCAGTGAGGCTTTAGGGTTCTGTAGGGTTTCTTACCCTGTGTTACTTTGAGCACCTCTTGGCTGAAGGAAGGGTGTCAGGGGGAGAGGATCATCTCTCATTGCTGTCTGGACATGTCTGGAATAAGGAGCTGGTATACTTTCTCCTCAAACTGGGATTGTCTACGGGTCACCCATGGCCATTGTACTGACCCCAAGTATAGGTTATCCATATACAGAGAAAGAACCTGCACTGATGTTGAGTTTCCCCAGGCTTATGATGAAATTGAAATCTTTAATTCTGATACCCATCAGTAGCGCGAGGCATTTAGCTTTGTCATAGTCATTGCCTTTCAATATAGGCAGAAAAGTGTGGCGCACAGTACAGATAGAGCCTAAACTGTTCAGTAAGAATTTGCTTTAAAGCGGAGAATTCTGATTTCCTGGAATGCACGTGGCAGTACAATTCCTACCTGGATAAATGTTTGTGATCCAAAGGCTATTATGTGCAATTTATCCTCACACTGCTGATACACTAATGTCCCTAGCCCTTTAGCCAACACAATGATTAAAATGAATGGTTGGCTGAATTCTGACTGGGTCACAAATGGGGTAGATAAACTGTTAATCCGCATTTCCAACACCTCCTGGTGGCTTTCTGGGCAGGAAGCAAGTGGAAAGTTTCTTGTTCCCCTGTTAATTAGGCCCTTTTTAAAAGGGTCCCAGTAAGGATTTAGCAATTGAAGAAGTATCTAACGAACCCTCAGGAAATCTGTTAGCTTTTTCTATCTCATGGAATATAGCTCAGTGGTTTGAGCATTGGCCTACTAAACCCACGGTTGTGAGTTCAATCCTTGAGGGGGCCACTGAGGGATTTGGGGCAAAATCAGTACTTGGTTCTGCTAGTGAAGGCAGGGGGCTGGACTTGATGACCTTTCAAGGTCACTTCCAGTTCTATGAGATAGGTAATATTTCTGATCTCTTGTGTTCAGACTTTGAATGGTGGTGGCCGTATGTCAACTGTCTGCTCCATACCCTTCTCTTGAAATTAACCTTCCCAGCTACCAGATTTCTCTTTTTTGAGGTGGTCATGCTGACCATTTTTAATTTTACCCCATAGGTTTGCAATCTCTCAAGCACTTTTTAAAAATATTTTCCATGTACTGCTTAAAACCCTTGCTGTACATCAGGATGCCATCTAAAAATAGGTCTCTATGTTATCCATACAGTACTAGACAGCCGCTGCTTGCATTGGTCAATCCAATGGCAATACAGAGATCCACTCAGAGTTCTCATTTCGCAACTCCTGTTTTGATACCTCATTCTGTGTAGTGTGTTTCACTGCCACAGAAGGAAGGGTCATCACAATGGCATTCGGGACTCCCTTGAATAGAATGATGATGCCGTCTTTTCCCAGGACCCAAAGGTTGTTCCATCAATCCACTCTCAGCAGATCCTTGGTATTGGACCCTCTTTCCCAATGACACCACCTGATGTGGTAACACTGCTGTTGTTCTCTAGTTTCTGAAACATTAGGCATTTCTTCTTGCCTGTTTATGCTTTGTGTTTTCTGGCTGCCTTGGGATTGCTCTGGCTGGCTGCTTCAATCTGCTGAAAAGGCTCTGCCCCAGTGAATCCCCTTTGGTTGTTGATCCATCTCATTACAATAGATAAGGCTCATATCCTCAAGCAAGGTTCATCCTCTGGGACCTTCCAAATATTGCCTCATTTCAGCCTCAATATTATCACTGCATAACCTTGTCATTATTGCCTGTAAACATTTGCTTTAGGTAATACTTGGCTTGGTCAGATGCAGACATAATATGCTGCTGCAGCTCCTTCCAGCAAATTAAACAATCCAAAAGGGTTTCTCTGGGTTGCTGAACAGCTCTGGTCAAATGTTATTAAAAACTGTCTCCATCCTTTTTCTACGTATTGTGTCTTGAAAATCTGCTGCAGATAAGACTGAACTTGTATTTTCCCTGTAAGTACGCAGTTTCAGTCCTAAATTTATAGCCTTTATTATAGCTTTCTTAGTCTTTATACCCTTTTGTAACCTGGTCTCGGTTTGGTGCTTGAAGCTATAATAACTGGTTTGATCCTTTCTGATCTGGCTGTACAATAATCCTGAGCTCCTTAGGGAACACTAGGGTACTGAAGTTGCTGTACGTGTAGTTATACAGTTACAGGTCTTCTGATACGTTCCTGTATACCACTTAAGTCATTAATAGCGTGTGTCTGATTTTGGCATCACTCTAGAATTGTGGCTCTCTTGCCAGACTGGATCCCGTATATCAGAGATAACTGTTGTCTATTTTGGTCAAATAGATTTGCAGCTGGCCAGTTAAGCACAGACGAAGGGATATTCCATCATCTCCCAACTTCCTGGTGCTTTTTCCTCTAAGTATTAAATTCTTCCATCATTACTCACATTGAGTAGTGCCTTATTCTGTGAGCAGCTCCATTGATTTCAGTGAGAGCTACTTCCAGAGTGAAGTACTACTCAATATTAGGAAGTGTGTGAGAATGTAGCCCTGAGTGATCAGCTGCCCATCTGATCTGAGCACAATAACTCTGGTTTCTTCCTCCTGCTAGTCCCTGTTGATTTGAGAACTTCATGTATATCTCTTGTTTTAACCTAAAGAAAAGGTGTCTCAGTATCTAACAGTAAGGTTTCCTGTTCCTCTGCAATTTTTTCTCTATCTTGCACAGACTTCTACAAGTGTCTACCTCCCAGCTTTTCCATGAGATGAATTTCATGAGATTACTGGAGGTTGGAAGGAACATACAAGCACAGAAATGCTCTTTTGAGAATCTTAATGGAACTTCATTGCAGTGCAACTGAAACAGCTACTTATGGTAACTTTTCTCCTGCTGTTCCTTTAATTCTTTGAGCAGGGCTCTCCTCCCTGTGCAGGGTTCATTTGAACCTTCAATTTACTCTTTTGGATTGAGCTATTTTGACTGTTCCACAGTTTATACAATAAAAGGGGTGTGCCTCCCTTTTATTTATTTTCAGGTCCTCTTTCCAGCCCGCAACTCATTCTTCCTACATGTAAGTAGAGTCAGGATGAGCTCTACCCTGACATCTGGTGGTGAATTATGGCGAGTGTGGAAAAGAACTCCAGGGGCTGATCTTATTTGCATAGGCACACCCACTCGCCTGGCAGGAAACACAGCAACTGAAAGTGGTTACTTTGGCTGGTGTGGGATCCCCAGTTTCTCTATTATTGGGGCAGGAAGAATAAAGTTTTGTTACCCTGATTCTGTGAATCAAGGCCAGTGGAACTGTTGTATGACAGAAGGACTGAGTGAATCTGTCACCATTACCTAAGTAGCATTTGCTTGTCAAGGGGCATGGGTTACAAAACCCAGTGAATGGAGAGAGGATGGGGACAGGTATTTGTACCTGATGGTATGGGCCCCCTCTGAGGGTCCGAAACACCAATTGCACCACCTCCTCCCTCCACTGTGGAATATCAGAGCTAACTTTGATTCCCTTAGGAGTCTAGTTACAGGCTGCTGAGCTGAATTCACTTTGGGCCAATGGTGCACCAGCACTGGGGCTCCCCTACTATACTATGAGCTGAAATCGCTAAGAGCTGAAATCACAAAAGAGCTGATGTTATTAAGAGCTGAGATCACTGAGGCTATGTTAACTAGTGGGGGAGCCTGAAGCTATATTGCTCAGCAGCTGGTGGAGCAATTTGTGGGGACGACTGGAGGAGCAGCGAGCGGTGTGGAGCCTTGCGGGGCCGGTTGGAGTGGCCCAAGGAACGGCGAGCGGAGCTGTTTGCGGGGACGGCTGGAACGGCTCACGGGTCGGTGAGCGGAGCGGAGCGGAGCGGAGCAGCTTGTAGAGCGGAGCAGTTCGTGGGATGGCAGGAAAGTGGACTGGCTCGTGGTAAAGGCTGCGGCGGAACCCCCACGGAGAAACAGACGGCTGGCCAGCCTCGGATCACGTAAGGTGCCCCTTAACACCCTGCGTGCCCCCCCCTTTACTCTGGGGCTGCACTGACCAGGGGCAGAGACTTTGGGGGTTGTTGAACTTTTGGGACTTTGGGTGGTTGCTGGACCCCAGAGACTTTGGGGATGTTGGACTTTGGGGACTCTGGGTGATTTTTGGGTTGCTGGATTCAAGAACCAAAGGGAAAGGACACAGCCCAATTTGCTGGGGTGGGTTTTGCTCATGGTTTGTGTTATGAATCCTGTTTGTGGTGTTTTTCCAATTTTATGCTGATGTCGTTTACCTCATGTCATTAAACATTTTCTGCTACACTCAGACTCCGTGCTTGCGAGAGGGGAAGTATTGCCTCTTAGAGGTACCCAGGGGGGTGGTATGTAATTGTCCCAGGTCACTGGGTGGGGGCTCGAGCCGGTTTTGCATTGTGTTATTGAAATGGAACCCCTAGATACAGAACCCGGCCCTTGTTGCTGCCAACTTAGATGGGCAGAAGGGTTACATACATGTCAGAGCACCACCGTGGTCTGCCAGATGGGAGCTACCTTGAACAGCTCCCCCAGTGGCCTAATTTGGAACTCTCCCCTTTTTACTTTGAACAAAGTATTTTCTCCTAACATTTTTTCAAAACTTTGTCATACTCTACTATACTCTAAACAAATACCAAGATTGGGAATGTGGCCTCATTTGTCAAAGCCCTACACCTATTTGTCAATATGGAAAAATATTTTTCCAAGGACGCTTTTCTAAATAGCTGTTAAGCTCCCGATCTGCCAGATAGTTATATGTATACTCTAGAAACTTATTCACATATAAATACAGATAGCTGGTCACTGCCTCCAGTTATTGAGCTATGGGATCCCAGGTGGCCAGCTAGGATGATGTAAAATAAGTATTCAAAAGAACTCTATCCCTTTCCCCAAATGTACAAAGATACAGTGTGAGATGTCTGCGGAGAGAATAAGTAAAATTCATTAACCTAACTGTTGTGTGTCTTGTCTTTTTTGTTGTCTTTGCACTTCTTATATATCTGATACATGGTGTCTATCTTAGCAACGTTTTTCTGTATTTCTCCTTTCTGTTTAGTTTTCTCTCCCCTCCTCTCCCACGAAGCAACGTATCCTTTCCCTGCATTCCTTCCCTTTCATATTTTCTCTAGTATTCGTCTACCTAACTGTCCCCTAGCCCACACCTTGCTCTCTCTCATGTTACATAATCTTATTTCCCTTTCTGTTCTCCCTCTTTACATTTTCATCTGTCTCCCTTGTATTCTGTTCTCCCTTCTCTGGATCTCCCCTAAGTCCTTCTTGTATCTTCTCTTCCATTTGAGATCTTCTCTTTCTCTCAACTGGTGATACCCATAGTACTGCCTTCTGTCCTCTCTGGGATTCCCTTTCTTGCTTCCTAAGGCATCTCCTTTTCTCTTTCCTACCCGAAAAAAAGGAGATTTTGCTGGTGGGGAAGCAGATTCTCTTTTATCTGGCCCCATGTTTCCTCCGTGCCTGGGAGGCTGCTACTGCCACTATTCAGGGTGGGTGGGAGGCCAGGTCCCTTCTTTCCCTGCTCCCCAGATGGCCTTCTCTTTTCCCACCTGCTATTAGGGGGTTGATGCTGTTGGGTGTGTGCACGTGCATGCTTCCAGGATTTGATCCTTTCTTGTGTAAGCTTTAGATGGCTGCCTGCAGTTGGGTGGCTCTCTTCTCATGGTCATAGTGCACATTTGCAGGTCAGCGTAGGCTGTCATCTTGAGGTTAGGAGGGAGCTTGTGAAGGTTCTAGCATTACAGACAGCAGTCAGAGATGCATATCATTCCCAGATGCAGATCTTTGAGACTCTCCCCAGATTGGGAGAGATTAAAGAGGCTAGGACTTTTCAGCTTGGAAAAGAGGAGACTAAGGAGGGTGTAGCCTGATTTGGGGTACGTTAGTAGGGTTAATTTAATTTACCCACTTAATTTAATTTGATCTAATTGATTTTTAATTAACAATTTTAATAATAATTATTATGGATATTAATTAGTATGGGTTTCGGCTCACCAATTTGTTTGATCAGAAGATAAAGTTCGTCCTGAATCAGGCTTCACAGAGTTTATAAAAGGAACTTCGGGGGTATGACAGGAAGTTTACACTGAAACAGATATAGTCATAAAGACCTTTTATTAAAATCAATGAAGATAGTAAGCAAATGGTAAAAGTTAGAATTACAGAGTTACACTTATCACAGTTCTTTAAGAGATATATAAGATTATAAGCTGCAAAGTTGATTAATACTCACACCCTGTTTTGATAACCTGGTGTTGGGAGATGTGGTACCACACCTATGGCAATTTCCGTTTTCACACCTCTGGCAGAGGAAGCTAATGCAGAGCTGTTTATTCTCTGGCTTAACCTATTAAGCCTTAACTGAAATAAATGCAATCTCAGTCTAGTTACCTTAAACTTACAATTTGAAAGAAATAAAATACGGCCTATTAATAGTTAATAGCCGTCGGAAATGAGTAGCATCGATACGTAGTTGAGGCAATGAAGAGTAGACAGGAACAGATAGGTGGGTAGATTGCCTGTCTAATGGTGAGCTGTCTTGCCTTTTTATAGGGCATTAGTCAGAAATCCTTCCTCTTATGCCCAAATTTCATTCTTCCCCCACGGAAATGTTAGGGTACACTTACCCCATAGGCTAGTATGTATGTGCGTATGGATGACAGGTATGTACGCATTTGTGGTGTATCTGTTAGATTTGTGGGCAAAAATCCCCTTTTTCCACCCTTTATTGCTATTGGTTCAGGTAAAGGTCTCTAGACATCTGCATGGATGTTTTGTCTAATTTTACTTTTCTGGGTAAGGGTCTCAAAATGTGTTAACTTTGCATTAGCTGAAAATACAGGGTTTTAGCCTGTAGGTAGGTCTCTTGCATTACAGCCAAACTTACTTTTAATATAAAATCTATAAGCCTAATACATCAAATACTCAAATTTATAAGAAAGATATATTTATACAGACCAGCAGATTAATCCTTAGGGCTACAGGGGATATGATAGAGGTATATAAAATCATAAGTGGTGTGGAGAAAGTGAATAAGGAAAAGTTATTTAATTATTTCCATAATATAAGAACTAGGGGACACCAAATGAAATTAATGGGCAGGAGGTTTAAAACAAATAAAAGGAAGTTCTTCTTCACACAGTCAACCTGTGGAACTCCTTACTTGAGGAGGTTGTGAAGACTAGGACTATAACAGGGTTTAAAAGAGAACTAGATAAATTCATGGAGCTTAAGTCCATTAATGGCTATTAGCCAGGATGGGCAAGGAATGGTGTCCCTAGATTCTGTTTGTCAGAGGGTGGAGATGGATGGCAGGAGGGAGATCACTTGATCATTACCTGTTAGGTTCACTCCCAGTAGGACACCTGGCATTGGCCACTGTCGGTAGACAGGATACTGGGCTGAATGGACCTTTGGTCTGACCCAGTATGGCCGTTCTTATGTTCTTATGTTCTTTGGTGAACCTGAAGACTGGCTTCGGTGGCTATATTTGTGAATAAGCTGTGAGTGGAAATATCTACACTGTACACTTCCAGCCCTAGATGTTAAATTTGAAGACTTTATCAATATAAAAGGACTGGAAATGGTTAAATCAAAGGTGGAAATTAGTTTTCACATGTAAAGGGTCTAAAAAAAATCAGATAACCTTAGCGAACTTCCACAGGTGACTGTTCCTCTTGAGTGCTTTTCTTTGCATCCTTTATAATGTGCTTCTAGCTTGTGTGTGTAATTTCCTAGCTTCCTAAAAAAGAAACTGGAAAAAACAGAAATTCTATCATGTGGCATCATATTGACACCCACATGGATCACCAACAGGGAACTTGGAACCTTTTGATCCACTATCCCTTGAGCTAACAGAGTAACTGAAAGAAATAGCAGATTGTCATCATCTGAGGACCAGAATTAGAGATGGATGAGAGATGTATTTTGCCAGGGGCTTTCACAGATATTTCCTCACAGAAGAGTAATGATGAGACTCAGGAATCTTCAGGTCCATTCCAGGCTCTGTGGGGGAGAGTGCTCTAATGGTGTCAGACCCTTGTGCATATTTTTCTCAAGCTTGACCGCTTCTGCCCTGTCCCCTCCACTGTGACTCTGTCCCAGTCCTGTCTCTTCCCCAACCCTGGGTCCTCATCCCAATCCCAACCTCCTTTCCATCACTCCAGATCCAAATCCCAGTGTCCCCCCTCACGCTAGTCCCAATCTGACCCTACTCCTCCCAATGTACTCCTTTCTTTCCCTCCAGGCTGGCTCTCATCCCCTCTGCATTTAAGTCAGGCAGCTTCCGCAGTGCTGCCTGAGCATCAGCAAGAGGGTCACTGAGAGCACGGGAGAGCCAGTTTCCCTGCTCTCAGTTCTGCTGCCAGCCCCACCCCAGCCTGGAGAAGCAACTACCGGGAAAATCTTGCTTTGCCCTGTAGCCCTCAGCTAGAGGGAGTGTTCTTAGTTATCCTGAAGGCTAGTCTATACTAGAATGGCTGCAGTGGCACAGCTGTACCGATGCAGCTGTGCCACTGTAGCGCTGCTAGTGCAGACACTCTATGCCGATGGGAGAGAGTTCTCCCATTGGCATAATTACTCCACCTCCCCAAGCAGCGGTAGCTATGGCAGTGGGAGAGCTTCTCCTGCTGACATAGCGCTGTCCATACCAGTGCTTAGGTCGGTATAATTTACATATCGCTCAGGGGGTGGCTTTTCCACACCTCTGAGCAACCTAAGTTATGGCAAGGTAAGCACTAGTGTGTACAAGCTGTGAGGGAATGAGGCATGCACAGTCTGGTCAGCATCAGGAGCTGTGAAAGGCGAAAGCATGTTCAATGAGAATGGAATGTATGGAGAATTTTATCTGCTAAAATCTAAGAAGTCTCTATTTAGCTTGCACAAGCTGAGATTATCCAAAGGTTTATTATTTGACTAAATTGGGACAGATTTTCATGGGGCTGGCAAAAGGCACAAAGACACACAGGCCAGTCCCTGGCCAAATTTCAAACCTCTGCTTCAAAGCCTGGGGACACTAGCACTATTTAAAGAAATGGTTGCCAGAATTTTTTAATAGGCAGACAAAATCATTTCTCCTAGTCTAATTCTCGGAAATGGCTGAACTGATTTGTCTGAAATTTTCCAGAAATAGTTAGCATGTGGCAAAAGTTCAACCCAAATGGTTAATGTTTGGTAAAGTTATAAGCAATGGAAAACAAGATCTTATAATGGTAAATGTCAGGCAACCTTAAAAATAGGTGGTGCTACCAGCCCTTCCTGTATTTAGGTTGTAAGGGTTTCCTACACACTTAGGACTTCCAGTATTCCTAGCAGGAGGAATATGTCTCCATGGTATTTTGTGTTGCTATTTTGTTCAGATGCTCTGATTCAGCAAAGCACTTAAATATGTGCTTAACTTGTAAGCTTAGGTCCTTTTAAGTGCTTTACTGAATTGAGGATATCATCTTGACACTGTAGTGTCTCCTCCTTCAGAGGAAGTTGCAAAAGATTAAAGCTTTTCTCCCTTTGGTGGGGGGAAGATAAGGTAAGGCCCTGATCATGCAGACACTTAAACATGTTTAGCGCTAAACAATGGAGTAGGTCCAGTGAAGTCAATGCGATCTGCTACTGTGAATAACATCAGATTCATGACCAAGTTCTCATATATATTGACATTGCATTATTGTACAACCTCTGATGGCAATACCAGAGATGATATTAAATACATAAAATGACCTTAGATTGCTTTGATTCCTGCATTCAATTTATTAGCCAAACAAACTTTGTGTTTGGTGCGGACATGAAAATTGGGCTTAATTTATTTTCATTCACTGCCTCAGCCAATACAATTTGAAATGGTGAGAGCCTAGTAATTTATTATTCATTGTAAGTAGTGTTACTGAAAAACCTGTTATACAGAACTATTACATGATATACATGGTCCCCCACTTGTTCTTGTCAGAAGGATATAGCACTGGAGTACTTCTGTTCTAATTTGATTATCTGGTAGTTGGAGCTTAGATTCAATTATGAACCTGTGAATAGTCTCATTGACATCAATGGAATAATTCAGACAATAATAACTGTACTCTAGATCTATTTGCATTCCTTCTTTATGCATTTAAGCTTGTGTCTTTGAAGCTTATTCCATAAAACCTTGTTTTGAAAAAATAACATTTACTTCTGTCTTAATATCCAAACAATGCAAACTAAAAAGGGCCAAATCCTGACCATATCTATTCAGAAATATAGCTCTTATAATCCCCCAAACTTTGCCATATCCCAAATCCCCAACAGTCTGACCATCATGAATAAGACCATAGTGTCTTTTTTGTTTTGTTTTTGTTTTTTGTAACTGACCCCACTGCAGGGAGTCACTGTCAGTGCTGTGGTACAGTTCATTTAATATTTAATAGTGGGCTGGGTGTACCATACACACGGAGGAAAGCACTCAAGGCATTCTCAACACTAGGCCCTTCAGATTCTTCTAACTCTCAGTGGGTTTCCACAAACACTCTCACAGATGATGATGAATAGCAAGTGAGTGCTTTACTAGTGCTGTCAGAAATAAACAGTGCAATTAGTCTTGGCACAATTGCTTTAAGTTACAACAAAAGATTAACCGACAGCCCCAAAGGCAGTCCAGTGCAGTAGTATGAAAGTATCTATCCTCAAAAAGAAGAGCAATGAGGACCCGAGGAATTATAGACCAGTCAATCTAACTTCAATATCTGGAAAGATACTGAAACAAATTATTAAACCATTACTTTTTAAGTACCTAGAGGATAACAGGGTGATAAGGAATAACCAACATGGATTTGTCAAGAACAAATCATACCAAACCAACCTAGTTTCCTTCTTTGACAGGTTCACTGGGCCTAGTAAATAGGGGGAAAGCAGTAGATGTAATATATCTTGATTTTAGGAAAGCTTTTGACACGGTGCCACATTACATTTCCCTTGTTTGCTTATAAGATCTGTTGTCTAGATGAAATTACTATAAAGCAGGTGCAGAAATGGCTGAAAAACTGTACTTAAAGAGTAATTATCTATGGTTCATTGTCAAACTAGGAGGACATGGGATCCCACAGGGGTCTGTCTTGGGTCCAGTACTACATTGTTCAGTATTTTTATTAATGACTTGGATAATAGAATGGAGAATATGCCATCAAACTAGGAGGGGCCACAAGCACTTTGGAGGATAGAATTAGAAATCAAAAGAACCTTGATAAATTGGAGAATTGATCTCAAATCAATAAGATGAAATTCAATAAAGACCAGTGCCAAGTACTGCACTTAGGAACGAAAAATCAAGTGCACAACTACAAAATGGGAAATAACTGGCTAGGTGGTAGTACTGCTGAAAAGGATCTGGGGGTTACATTGGTCACAAACTGAATATGAAGCAGCGTGATGCAAATGCAAAAAAGGCTAATATTCTGGGCTGTATTAACAGGAGTGTCGTATGGAAGACACGGACATGGGAGGTAATTTTTCCTCTCTACTTGGCAGTAGGGAGACCTCAGCTGGCATACTGTGTCCAGTTTTTGGAAACCATAATTTAAGAAAGATGTGGACAAATTGGAGAGAGTTCAGAGGAGAGCAACAAAAATAGTAAAAGGTTTAGAAAACATGACCTATGAGGAAAGGCTAAAAAAAAACCTGGGTTTGTTTAGTCTTGATTAAAGAAGATTGAGGGTGGACCTGCTGCCAGTCTTCAAATATGTTTAGGGATGTTATAAAGAAGATGATGGTCTGTTGTTTTCTATGTCCATTGAAGGTAGGACAAGAAGTAATGGGCTTAATCTGCAGCAAAGGCGATTTAGGTTAGATATTAGGAAAAGCTTTTTAGTTATAAAAGTTATAAAGCTCTGAAATATACTTCCTAGGGAGGTTGTAGAATCCCTGTCTCTTGAGGTTTTTAAGAACAGGTTGGACAAACACCTGTCAGGGATGTCTAGGTTTATAGGTACTGCCTCAGTGCAGGGGATGGACTAGATCAGCAGTTCTCAAACTGTGATTCGGGACCCCAAAGTGGGTCGTGACCCCATTTTAATGGGGTCGCCAGGGTTGGTGTTAGACTTGCTGGGGCCCAGGGCCAAAGCCCAAGCCTCCTTGGGTGGTGGGATTCAGGCTTTGTTTTTAACCCTGAGTGGCAGGACTCAGATTACAGCCCTTGAGCTTTGGCTTTGCCCCCCGCAATACCCTGCCCAGGATGGCAGGGCTCAGGCTTTGGTCCCACCTCCTGGGGTCATATAGTAATTTTTGTTGTCAGAAGGGGGTTGCAGTGCAATGAAGTTTGAGAACCCCTGGACTAGATGACCTCACAAGGTCCCTTCCAGCCCTATGTTTCTATGATTCTATGAAGGTGGAGCTCCTCTGGTCTACTGACAGAGATACTCAGCCACAGCAGCCCTCTCCTGAAGGCCATTGTTCAATGGCCTGTAGGTCTGCCAGCAAGAGCCCAGTCCTTTCATCTGGCTTGTTTGGACCCATCCACATGGACCCCCACTTTGCAAGTCACTCCCAAACATTCACCTGTCATGGCTACTGCTTGCCCTCTTGCCAGAAACAAGCTGTTTTGCAGCCTTTCATCACAGCTGCCAATCTGCTTGGCCCTCTCTTTGCAATCAGATTTCAGGCTGCTGTCTGCAACCTTTTGCTCCAGCACCCATGCACCCTCTGCCTTCCTGTGACCTCTGGTGGTAGTTCCCTTCCCTATTTTGGAGGGATTATGGAGCCATCTACAAGTCGGATGTTGCATTAGAGATTAATACAGTATCCAGTAATGAGCCACCAGGTTCATTACAGTTCAAAGAGCATATGGAATGATTCATGCACCTGCAATAAATGCACTATCTTTTTCCCTTCACCCATGACCAATTTTTCACAGATCCCGATTCTTTTTCTCTCCTCCTGCACAGACAGTAGGGTGCTA
Source organism: Terrapene triunguis (assembly GCF_002925995.2). Lineage (NCBI taxonomy): Eukaryota > Metazoa > Chordata > Testudines > Emydidae > Terrapene > Terrapene triunguis. The sequence goes on along the minus strand of NW_020664463.1, from coordinate 10,587,552 downwards.
CAGCTTCCCTGAGAGTCAAGTAATCCATGCCCAAAGGCTTCTGGGTGTCCAATTGAAATGTAAATTAAACAAAGAGAGAAACAAGGTGAAAGTCCTCTAATGTAGCATATGTCCAGAGCAAAATGGCAAAGGCACGCGCACCCCCCACCCACCACACACACACACCATTTAAAGTTTTCAGACTTGATTTGAAGGACACCAGGGATGTGGAATACAAAAGGATATTTCCTCTTGAGTACATGATAGTGGAAAGGTAAACCATCGATCTCCTCCTACCCAGCAATGAGTACCACTGAAGTCAGAGTCTCCATACAAGCATGAACTCGATCAGATTCTAGGATTGGGGTCCAACTTTCAGTATTTTAAGTTTTTATGAGTGTCTCAAATCCCTTTCCCCCCCAGGCTGATGGACATCTCATGTGTGAGTAGACTGGGGGAATCTTACTTATGAAAAAAACCTATATTAGCTTTATTTTCCTGAGGGAGCACAATTGAGAATTAGAGTGAAGCCATGACTGGATTGAGCATAGTCAATTTCAGTACATGTAAATCAAAGTTACTGTGCTGCCCCACCTTCTTTCAGTATGTAAATATTTTGGGTATTGGATAGTGACAGATCAAAAGGTATGAAGTTTGTGTCATAGGCATTCCTCTTCAGTACAGATTAACAACTTTTTTAAAAACTATAATTGTGTAAACATTGGTGATAAACAGATCAAGTACATGAGGACTACATTTTGGAATTAATCCATGTCACAAAGACATGCTTTCCTCAAGTCTTTATGTAGGGGGTCATTTTTAGCTCTCTATAAAAGTGATTTTGCATCTCATATACCCATCCATGACAGTTCAGATCCTCCTTTTCTTTGTGCTTTAATTTCTTTAATTTCTTTTTTCTTAATGGGGGGAATCGAATTCCATTACAGAAGCATCTGTCTGTAGCAAATCATAAAATCCTTTATGTGGTATAACATGGACTCCAAATAGAGAATACACATGTAAAAATATTTAAAACACCTGAAAGCTGATGGAATCATTTATTGACAAGTTTTATTTACAACTGATATGAAGGCTTTTGTATGCAATTCTCCAGAAGATTTCACTGTGGTTTCTCCAAACAGAAGGGCCATGAGATCAAGTTTTGTCTATGTAAAATTCCATGCACCAAACCTTTATTAATGCAACATTAGGGCTGAGACATAAGGCTTTTTAAAGTCAGAAAAAGCAGAGTTAAGGCCAAAATTTTAACTTGGTTCCGCTATATCTCTTTACCATGTAGAAATCAGTATATCTTTATATCAGTAGAAATACTTTGTTAAATAATATAAATTGGAAATAGTTAGGGTAACCTGACATATTAGCTCACGTCAGAGAAATTACTATGTTCCTATAGCATGTTTAAACAGTTTAGGAAGCCTGCCTCAAGCTCTTTTGGTCTTACTGAACTCCTGAGAAAGCTGACGTGTTGGCCTTATGAATCCCATGGAATTGCTACCATACACATAACAAACTGATACCAGTAAATCCATAACTTTCACCGTCCCTCAAAACTAGCCAAAGGCAGAAGACCTTACCAAGACCACCAGAATAAAGAAAAATTGATTTTCTAGATCGATCCATATTGGAATTCTGAGCCCCAAAAGAAGAAATTTAAAACACTTTCAAGAAGTGAAAGCTCTTTCTTTCCTATTCCCCCAATCTGATTTTGTGATTAGACTTTATGGAAATGTTTAGGCAACTCTGACATGAGTGTTACTGTGATTGGAGAAATGAGGGTAGGAGGTGTCATAGTCTTCTTTATAATGGGAAGCTGTCTCAGCCCTAAATCTGAAGGCACTAACATGTCTCCATAATGCTTCTGTGCATACAAGGAACAATGTCAATGTTCATAACTTCAAAACTACTGAATGATTTTATTTGTGCATAGCTTATTCCTTAGATCTCATTAACAACCTATCTCAATCCTGCAATCTGATCTGCGCAGGCAAGACATTTATGTCTGCACAGAAGTCCGTGGGTCTCCAAACAAGCATGGGAGTCCATCTGTGTGGATCAGATTGCAGGATTGGGGCCCAATTTTCAGTATGTTAAATTGTGTGTCCCAAATACCTGACTGAAAAATGTACAGAAAGCATGTGTCTTCTGTTTATAGATGTAGGACTCAAAAACTGGCTGACCCAGTTTTCTTCAAAATTTCCAAAAGACATTAACTTCAAAGCTGAGATCAAGCATGGACAATTTCAACCCCAAATGAATTACTTGACAAAGTTATGAGCAATCTGGAAAAGGTGGGGTATTATACCAGTAATAAAAGCCAGAACCCAGACTTCATGTGTTTCTACATTAACTAGTCAGACGTGTGCATGCACACACATACAAGCAGCTATTGAGTCAAATAAAAACAGGTTAACTACACTTGATTAAATTGTTTAGCAGCTATTTTCCCCCTTTTGATATTTTTATAAAGCATTTTATTTTTACCAACTCTGTCCTTTACTGAACCATATAAAATTAAAGGGCAAAACCCATAATGAAAGCAAGTCTTATACTATATTTATAACATTATAAAACTTGTGTTTTATATTTTGCTCTTAAATTCATGTACTATAGACTACAACACTTCAAATATGGGACAATATCATTTACCACTGAAGACCTAGTTTACCAATGGATTTTTCTTTATGAGCTTATGAGCAACAGGGATGTATAAAACTTGATGGAAACATACGTCTGCTGGTCTCAATTAGTCATTGATACGTTCTTCTTTTCTATTATATTATTTAAGGCAGGGGAGAGCACTTTAAGTACTTCAACCCATTTAACCTTAATTGCTTGGTTTTAATAGACATTTAATAACTAAAGGAACCAAATTATATCATGAATTAGGCTTTACTAATCTTAATTAAAAGCTCTCCTTTGTAATCAGAAACAGCCTCAGCTGAAAACAGTAAGCCTTTCTTAAATGTTTTGTTTAAAAAACTGAAGCCTGTTTGATAATAGTTGTTTAGACTGAACATGGTAACCCATTTCTGTAGATATATTGCACTTAATTTAAAACAATGTTTTCACCTGGTTTTGTTTCACTTCTTGGCTGTCAATGTTTGTTTTCAGGGGAATGGTAAATACTTTTTCTGCAGTAATTTAAAGGAATATTGGTGCTCTTTGTTTTTGAAATCTTCTGGAGTCACAGATCACGAAATTAACATGTGAATTAATATAAATATTAGCTTCCTGCATTTTTATATCCCCAAGTGAATGCTTGTCAGCCACTTAAATTCAATGGATTACTGGGTATATAATTACAAGTTCTAATAATACACTCATTAATCCATTTAGTTTAACATCAAACTGTATATAGGCAGTTGATTATGGACTTCATCCTGCACTCCTTACCCAGACTAAAATCTGTGACATCAGAGAACTAAGGCCTCAAATGTGCGCAGACCCCTAGTGACTTCAGTGGAGCCCATGCAGGCACAGGGACCTATCTGTTACTTGTGAGATCAGGGCCTAAATGTGTATATACTGTAAGGGCCAGATCCAAAGCCTGTTGAAATAAATGGAAAAGCTCCCTCATTCTTCAATTGTGCTTTTGATCTAGCTATGTAAAGGGATCATTACGTTGCAGTATTGTCATTATGGGAAATATGCCCCAATCTTTTGATTATATTCTTATTTATTATTTATATTGGGGTAGCAGGTAGCGACCCAGTCATGAATCAGGGCCCTCTTGTTCTGGGCACTGTACAAACACATCATGGAAAACGGTTTGCTTTACTCAAGTCCTCATCTTAACACATTTTATTAGAATGTAGCTTTTTTGCTGGATATCGGAGATTTTCTTTAATGACGTTGTAATCATTAATGCTACCAGACAACATGATGGTATCTCAATCTTAATTTGCATTACTCCTAATTATACCAGTTGTGAGTAATATGCTTGCATAAACTAAGTGTAGATCCATTGCCTTTTGCACTGATCCTCATAGACGTCCATGTGCTTTCAAATATCTGCTGAAAGTCATTTGTATTAGTCATGCAGATGTGCAGAACTTCTTGAATAGGAGTCCCACATCAGCTCAGTTATTAAATCTTTGGAACACATTTTAAGCTTTCTTATAACTTGCTGTTTAATGTCTAGCTTGTTAGGGTCCATGAGTAGTGGACATATAACAATTGTTAAATTGTATCCATTAGAGATCGACAAGGTCAAGGTGTTCTAAATCTAGGTTCAGATATAGTGTTCTGGTTTGGATCCACCTCTTATACTGATGTATATGCTTTTCAATACCAAAATTTTGTTAGAATTTGAGGTGGAAAAGGAATATAGTTGCATACAGAAGTGATATAGACAGGGCCGGCTCTATAATTGTGATAGAGGGGGAGGGCGGCCGGAGCCCCGGGGGGAGGGCAGCGAGCCCCGGCGGGGGCTCGGCTCTCCCCCCCCGGCGGCCAGAGCGCTGGGGGCAGGGCGCCGGGGGGGAGGGCGGCCGGAGCCCTGGGGGGAGGGCGGCGAGCCCCGGCTGGGGCTCGGCTCTCCCTCCCCCCGGCGGCCAGAGCGCCGCGCCGCCGCCCCCCTCCAGGTGCCGCCCCAAGCACCAGCTTGGGTGCCTGGTGCCTGGAGCCGGCCCTGGATATAGAGCACATCTCCCTATAGAAATGTCCTATAAAATCAACTGCTTCTAAATGCCCCATTGCCCACACTCCTGTGCAAATGTAATAAGAGAATGAATGTTTGTATATGTATAGAGAACTAAGAGAATCCTTAAAATGTGAAAACGAGTAACCATGTAACGCTACCCCTCATCAGCAATTGTTATTCTGTTGCTGGTTGTCATCTCTTCCTGTGCTGTGTTGGCCAAGATTTGCAAAAGTGGTTAGTGCATTTGAGTGCCCAACATTGGACAACTTAAAGCAGCCTGACCTTCCTAGGGTGGGAGTTCAGCACCTTTAAGGAGACTCTGGACAGGCACCAAAAATCCTTAAGCATTTTGAAAATCTTGATGCTGACATTAAATGGGTAAAATTTTCAAAAGCAACTAAGTCACATTTTCAAAACTGACTTAGCCTAAATCTCATTGAGTTCCAATGGGATTTGGGCTCCTCAGTACTTAAATTATTTTTGAAAGTGAGACTTAAACTCCTAAGTCTCTTAGGCACTTTTCAAAATGTTACCCATTGTGTCCCTGTAATGTTTTTGTAATTGATACCTATATGAAAGCAAGTGCTATCTTCACTTTTATCCCCTCACTGACCAATCTATGACAGCATGAGTTGTGCAATATTTCCCCACCCCTAAAATGGGTGCACCATTCACATTGCAAAGTTAGTGTGAGCCTGAATCCTAGCTGCCTTTGGCCATGTACATAGCACGTTGCTCTGTAAAATGTCAGCAGTAAGGTCAGGGTTCAGAGGTACTAGCATATGCTGACCACACCTGCTCATACCAAGTCCCATCCCAGAAATCTGCAAAGTCTGAATTTCCTGAGTGAAATCCTGTCCTATGGAAGTCAGTAAGAGTTTTGTCAGTGACTTTAATGGAGCCAGGATTTTACCCCAGAGGTTTTGAAGAACAAGGAGCGGAGCACAACAGTTGAATGCCATTACGTCCTTCTGACTGGCTTCTTTTCTGCTTACACATGCTGGATTGGGACCATGGAGTTTAACTCAAAACTGGGATATAAATCTACTTATTATAATGGCGTCCAACTTTGAATACTCATATATGATCTGAGCACCCACAACGATGCACGAAAACAGGGTAATTATATGTGCAAACAGGTAACTGAATATGCAGCTAGCCTTTTTTTTTTGTTAAAGAGGTTTTGTTAGTTTTTTAAATATAAGTAAATTGGGCTTTTAGACAAAATACAGATTACTGCATTTTGCTTATCTATACATAGTAAATTAAAATTGCTAGTAAAAAGCATTGCATGGTAAGCAATCTAAACAAGTACCCAGAAGTCACCTCCTACAAGACAGGCCCAATAAAGAAAATAACAGAACACCACTAGCTGTCACCTTCAGCCCCCAACTAAAACCTCTCCAGCGCATCATCAAAGATCTACAACCTATCCTGAAAGATAATCCCTCACTCTCACAGATCTTGGGAGACAGACCTGTCCTCGCTTACAGACAACCCCCCAAACTGAAGCAAATACTCACCAGCAACCACACACCACTGAACAAAAACACCGACCCAGGAACCTATCCTTGCAACAAAGCCCGATGCCAACTCTGTCCACATACTATTCAAGTGACATCATCATAGGACCTAATCACATTAGCCATGCCATCAGGGGCTCGTTCACCTGCACATCTACCAATATGATATATGCCATCATGTGCCAGCAATGCCCCTCTGCCATGTACATTGGCCAAACCGGACAGTCTCTACGCAAAAGAATAAATGGACACAAATCTGACATCAGGAATCATAACATTCAAAAACCAGTAGGAGAACACTTTAACCTGTCTGGTCACTCAATAACAGACCTGAGGGTGGCAATTTTGCAACAGAAAAGCTTCAAAAACAGACTCCAACGAGAAACTGCTGAACTTGAATTAATATGCAAACTAGATACAATCAACTTAGGCTTGAATAGAGACTGGGAATGGCTGAGCCATTACAAACATTGAATCTATCTCCCCATGTAAGTATTTTCACACTTCTTATCAAACTGTCTGTACTGGGCTATCTTGATTATCACTTCAAAAGTTTTTTCTCTTACTTAATTGGCCTCTCAGAGTTGGTAAGACAACTCCTACCTTTTCATGCTCTCTGTATGTGTGTATATATCTCCTCAATATAGGTTCCATTCTGTGCATCCGAAGAAGTGGGCTGTAGCCCACAAAAGCTTATGCTCAAATAAATTTGTTAGTCTCTAAGGTGCCACAAGTACTCCTGTTCTTTTTGTGGATACAGACTAACACGGCTGCTACTCTGAAACCAATCTAAACAAGAGAACTCTGAGTAACTCTCTGCATGACTAAGTCATAATGCTTATGTAAGTCCATGCACATTTAAAATGGGGTGGTGGTGGAATGCAGTAAATTAGGGGTGCAAATATTGGCATGTCATTTCAGATGCACAGTGTTGTCTGAATTCTGTATGTGAGCTGTAGGAATTCTTTTGTTCCTTTAATTCTTCATATTCAGTCCTAAATAAGAAACAAATTGAATCATGAAGTATAACAAGTGAAATTTCCCCTAATTACAAATACAAGCTCTCCTCTCATCGTACTCTTCTGAAGAAAGGGGTGACTTCTACAGTAATTTCCATGATCACAGAATAAATGGGACCCTGCTAATACTTAGTTCTTACATAGCAAGCAATCAAATATGTGGCTTAGCATCTTTTGCATGCCTGTATCTATTGAACTGATATTGAAAGGTTCCTAATTTACAACAGCTGGAAAGAACACAAACTGAAGTAACTTGCAAATGTTAAAAAATTGCCACATTGCACACTCAATGCAATATTTTGTGTGTGCACTCGCATATTTCTGAGCACATCTCCAGCACATCTCCAGATTTTAAAGTTTTGCTCATATGGCTCATACAAGCTGAACCAATTTCCACAGAAGTTAATCTTCTCAACTCTCCTTGAAGTAAATAGATCAGGCCATTAATGAAGCTAACTTTCTTAAATATACATATTCATCCCAAAATAATTTCACTTGTCCAATTTTTTTTCCAAAGGGACTGAGCTCCCCTGACATTAATAGGAGTGTTTAGCACCTTTTTGAAAATTGGGCCACATCAAGATAATTTATCTACCGTTATCACTTTATCTGCCACTGAAATATATCCACCTCTGGGCTGGAACACAATAGCTTTTTTAAGCAGTGCTCAGCAACACTACACCACAATTTAGGACAGAAAGGAAATAATACTTTATCCAGTAGAAAATACAGGGAAATTTAATAAGTAGAATGTAAAATTACCCAAATTGAAATTTGGTCACTTTATCAGGATTGACCTCCTAGTCTTGCCAAAACTACCATGAGATCTTTAATGACCCCAAGCATTGGAACTTCAGTTTTCCATCCCTGAAGGTGACTAATTGTGTCCTTATGTACAGTACACTTATACCCACTTCTTCAATACAACATTTTTAAGTGTTAAAATGGTTGACTGTCTATAGTTGCCCACCTAGTCTGAGTAAACCTTTCTCTAATTTAAAAGCTAGCTGTGGCAATAATGGTGGTACAATAATTCAGAAATAAATGCATGCTTTGCTCATTTGCATGTTCATTTACAGAATCCTCTCCCAGTTAAGTGCAATTTAATAGATGTAGTATTGTCCTGAGTGTTCGGAATTAACTAAAATATCTGGTCATTTCAATACAGCCAGAAGCATATGCTTGTCTCTGCTTTGCAAGCCCAATTATGGAAGGCTTTCCTTACTTAAAGCTTCCAGACCTATATTGAATATAGGCTGATACTAGCTGAATAAATTAAGACTTTTGCAGCTGTGAACAAGTGGGAAAGCATTTTGTTTAGCATATGGTGATGATGATGGGCAGCTGTGTGAACCATTAACTTGCCAAGATTGGAATGCCACAGATGACCCAAAGCTTTTGTTTCCTGGGTCACATGGATACTGGGTCTGGTACTAGCGGGGAACACAACTGCATTGTCCCCCAACACATTATTAAATGGGTTGTTATTGCAGTAAGATTTTTGTCATGCTCCCAGTACGAATAGCATTCATGTGTTCTGTGTAATTAACCAACAGCATAGAGCATAATGTATCACTCATGGCCTTGGGTGGGTCAGCATGAAATTTAAGTAGTACTAATCTGCCAGAGACTGAAGCATGAAATACACTGTACATAGGAGTTACCCATTTTACAGTGTGTGATCAGCCACTGGTTCTTTATTATAGGAATGCAGAAGAAACTACAACTTTCTGTTATGCGCTCCCACCCAAAAGCCAAAAAAGGTAGGTTAGTGTCCAGCAAACAATGCTAGTAAAATGGGCTTTAATTTTAGAAAAAACTTCTATCCATTTTTAAAAGAATCAAAAAGTCATGGATTTTGAGTGACATGTTTTGTATGTCAGAATTCCATGATCAGGAATTCCATGTGGCTCTAGGTTAATACAGTTAGTGAGTTATACATATATTACTTGGATGGTTGCATAATCTTAAGGTGGTGGGGAGAGGACCCCAAATCTTTTATGTTTATTTGCTGAGTTTGAATATGTGAGATTATTCTTTCAACTGTGATTTACTAAAGCCCCAGTTGCCAGGATCCATGCACATCACATGGGGAATTAAGAAGCACCAAAATATGCTCCCATTAGTCTTCCAAGCATTTCCTGGATTAGACATGGAATCAAACATTTCCCCTTAAATTAAAAGAGGGAATTGTGGTGGAAGTGGGTGCGATTTAGCAGTGGTGGGAGAAGTACTGTCAGATGTCATGTTTCACATCCATAATGACTTGTGAACAGGAAGTCTCTCTGCTTGAGCTTGTCAGGTGCTGCAGCTACTAAATAAAGACAGACTCTAAAACTGTTATGTGCTCTGCAGGTATCAATCTTTATTCTGATATCTCATTTGCAGTTCAAAGAACTTGTAGCCAATCTGTTTAAATATCAGTTAGGAAACATGTCAAACCATGAACAAATCCCAATGAGGGGTTCAAGATGTCTTATGCAGGATAACAACAATTTGGACTGATCTAGAAAAGTTCGATATGAACACCGAATAGACCTAGAATGTAGCAAGCAGTTCAGATGAAATTGTATATGTCCATTTTTATGCATGTGTCTGACATTGCATTATATTTGCCCCTCAATGCACGTGTGTAACTCACTGGCTAGTGCATATTATGTGTCCCTTTCTGTGTCACATCCACACAGGATGTGGGTGTGTAACTGCTCCCAGCTTGTGAGCATGGATCTTTAGCTCATGCTGAAGAGAGTCATGCTTTTAGTAGGGCTGGCCAGAAAACAATAATTCGGTTTTGTGAAAAATTTTGAATTTCTGACATTTTGCTTGTCATTGGAATGAAAACTAGACCTTTGAAAATTTTCACCAAAAAAACAGAGAGAGAGAGACACACTCTGAATCAGACAGAACAGGGAATGGAACCCGAGTCTGTGTCATCCCAGGTGAGTGCCCTAAGCTCTAAATTATTGGCTATTCAGGATGTCTCTGTCTCTTGATTTAACCAGAAATTCCATCCTGGACCTGAAAAACCATTTTGATAGATGAACATTTTCCAATGAAAAACATTTAATAAAAAAAATTCCCAACCCCCACTAGTTTTTAACATTGGAGCGCCTGTGTTCAGTCCCCACTCTGATGGCTAAGACAGTGGCCTTCACACATACACAATACTCATTATCACTAATGGTATTTATATACACCCTCTGAGGAGAGAGCTATACTTCTTTGTGGGTTTTTTTATGACCGTACTTGCGATGGTCTTTTTAGAAAATAAATGGGCATTATAGACAAAGAATGCCAAATAAACTCCACTAATGTGCCATGGTAAGGCCGTAAGCAATCAAGCTCTCAACTCTGGAATTTCCTGAGTCTTAATGATGGTTGATTTCATTTTTTTGACCTCACCTCACATTCTATTCCAGGAGTGTCAAACCTGCAGCCCAGAGAGGGGATTTTTGTGGCCTGCAGGTGATGTCAAGATTATGTAGCATCTTCACTTTCATGGCTTCAGAAAGAACTTACCATAGGTGAACCAAGTATAAAGTGAGGCAATAATGTTTGCCTGGGTCTGCAAACAGCTTGAACCAATGATTCAGAGGGGTAAACTCTCTTAGAATTATAGGGTTAGAAGGGACTACAAGGACCATCTAGTCTAACCCTCTGCCAAGATGCAGGATTTGTTGTTTCTAAACCATCCAAGACAGATGGTTATCCGCCCTCCTCTTGAAAACCTCCAGTGAAGGAGTTTCCACAACCTCCCTAAGCAGTCTGTTCTATTGTGATATTGTTCTTACATTTAGGAAGTTTTTCCTGAGATTTAATCTAAATCAGCTATGCTGTATTTTTAACCATTGCCTCTTGTCCTGCCCTCTGTGGCAAGAGAGAACAACATTTCTCCATCTTTTTTATGGCAGCCTTTCAAGTATTTGAAGACCACTATCATATCCCCCCTTAATCTCCTCTTTTCCAAACTAAACTTACCCAGTTCCTTCAGTTTTGCTCATATGGCTTGCATTCCATACCTTTGATCGTCTTTGTCGTTCGTCTATGGATCTTTTCCAGTTTCTCCACATCTTTTCTATACATTGGTGACCAAAATTGGACACAGTACTCCAGCTGAGGCCCAGCCAGTGCTGAGTGGAGCAATACTATCACCTCCTGTGACTTGCATGCTATGCTTCTGTTAATGCAACCTAAAATTGCATTTGCTTTTCTTGCAACAGCATCACAATGCTGACTCATGTTGAGGTTGTAATCCACCACACTCCCAGATCCTTCTCAGCAGGGCTGCTGACAAGCCAATTGTCCCCCATTCTGTATTTGCGCACTTGATTTTTTTTCCCTAAGTGTAGCACTTTGCATTTGTCTGTTGAATTTAATTATGTTGTCTGTAGCCCAGTTCTCCATTTAATCAAGATCCCTCTGAATTTTAACTCTATCCTCCAAAGTATTGGCAACCGCCCTTCCCCCCGCCCCCAGCTTTGTGTCATCTGCAAATTTGATCACCCAGGTCATTAATAAAGCTGTTAAACAACATCGAGCCCAGAACAGATCCGTGTGGAACACCACTTGAGACCTCCCTCCAATCTAACATCATTCTATTAATAGTTACTCTTTGTTTGTGGTTGTTTAATCAATTATGTATCCACTTAATGGTAGTTCCGCTGAGCCCACGTTTCTCCAGCTTACTTATCAGAATGTCGTGTGGGACTGTATCAAAAGCCTTGCTGAAAACCGGGTATATTATGTCCACTGCTGCCCCCTATCCACCAAACCAGTTACCCTGTCAAAGAAGGAAATCAAGCTGGTTTGGCATGATTTGTTCTTAGTAAATCCATGCTGGCTGCTATGATTGCCTCGTCAACCTCCAAGTATTCGCAAATTGAATATTTTTATACTTTGCTCTAGTAGCTTCCCAGGTATTGAAGTCAGGCTGACTGGTCTAGAGTTCCCCAGCTCCTCCTTCCCCCTCTTTTTAAAGATGGGCACTACGTTAGCCCTTCTCCAGTCTTCTGGGACCTATTCTATCATCCATGAAAAAAGCAAGTAGTTCCTTCAAGCTGAAATTGAACCTGCAACCTATGGATTGCTATATAAATTGAACCCATAGTCTACTGCTCAACCAGCTGATCTACTGCAGGAAGACAGTAGCTTGTCTTCCACTAATCTGATTGGACTGTCATCTCTACAGCCCAATGATGATACTTAAGTATTAACATTAATTATTTGATTAATCTTGACCTGAAAAGAGCTCTGTGAAGTCTGAAAGCTTGTACATTCCACCAACAGAAGTTGGTTCAGTAAAAGATATTACATCACCTACCATGTCTTTTCATATTCTGGGACCAATATGACTACAACAACATTGCAAACTAATGTTTAATTGCTGATCATTTTAGCAGATGAAATGGGGGAAAGGAGTGAAAATGACCCCATTGTGGTGGAAATTGGGAGTTCCTGCAGGGAAGGCAATGCAGGGGAAAGAAGAAAGAAGATGCCCAAAGACAGGGATAGGGAAGAGAAATAGAGAAAGTGAATAGGGATTTGGGAGAAACCAAGGGCAGAAATAGCTGTGGAGCTAAAGGGGAGCATGTTTTCTCACTGAAAGATGAATATGACAAGGCACTGAACAAACAATAAATAATTAAACCTGTAATTACTATATAAAAGCTGTATTTATGCTTGTTCTCTGTGCAAACTTCCCATTTAAAAAAAGTGTTAGTTATGGAAAAGCCTTCCCCTATAGTAGCCACACATACATGCACCTGAGTGTTCACCATGACCAGCTAACACATTTTTAAACATGACTCTTTTTGTCTCTGCTAGGTGTTTAAGTGGTGTTTAAAAGACAGGATCATAGGGCTGGAAGGGACCTTGAGAGGCCATCTAGTCCAGTCCCCTGCACTCATGACATGACTAAATATTATCTAGACCATGTTAACTAAAACACACAAACTAATATGTTTGCTAACCATCTCCTTTTCCTACTGAAGCAAACCCACAAGCTTCATGGGCTCCTTGGTCTGACAGTTCTAAAAGAGGCATCTTTATTCCATATGTCTTTAAGTAACTTGCTTCACATTTGCTATGATCACGAGGTATTAGGGCAAGACTCAGGTTTTAATACTATTGTTATTTCTCCGATAAAAGAGATCTTTTTAAGAATGAGTCCTTAAATAGATGCCTTTTAGCTTTCTTAAAATTCATGACTCACAAGATAATAACTAGAGACAATATTTTTTGGAGAAGAGCAAAGACATTACACAGTGCTTCCGCAAGTAGAAAATATTTGCAGCAAGAGGTAAATCATCAGCTATTTCAAATGCTTTCCAAATGCATCAGAAATACTTGTAGGAAAGATACAATAACAACTTCAATTTTAGAACTTTTTTAGTAATGACAGAAATGCATCAATTGTGCTTTTATTTTATTTAACCAGCTTGACATACCCTTCCATAGTTTGGTTTGTGTTAGTTCTTTTAATTTTTTTAAAACTGCCCTAAAAGGGTATAAAACATAGTACCGAGTTATTGCAGAAAAAAGGAAGCAAATAAAACCAACACAGTGTTGCATGTTTTCCACATGAACTGGTTTACTAAAAAACCCAAAAAACGCCACACCACCACAATTTGTATCCAAATCAGACCCATTATATTGGTGCGGCACTTTCATTTCATTGCCATTTGAATATTGGAAAATAGGGCTTTGTGACCTTTTTTTAGAGAAAGCTGTAACAACTAGATTATTTTTGTTTCTCTCTGGACACCCCAATAGAAAAAAGTTGGAGCGAGGCTATCACTAGCAGGAGGGCTCTTATGGGCTTTTATCAAAGCAATCTGATGCTAGAGATACCATAATAACTGTTGCACCTTTCCTCTGGCCTCACAGAGAAACATCAGGCTTTCCTTTTGTGGATCTCCCAACTCCCATCCTGGTCACCCTGTACCTTGGCTCTTAGAACCGTCCGAATGGCTAACAAACTTTACAGTATTCTTGGACACAAACATCTTGAAGACATCATAACTGGAAAGCAATAAAAATGCACACTACGTGTTTCTCGCTGATTCATTAGATCATAGTATTTCAAAGGCCACAGGAGTCAAAAGAACATTAACAGTTATGAGGCAAAAATAGGGAAAAAATCTTATTTCTTTAGGTTGAAGGAAGGAACCAAATCTAATTTAAAAAACTAATGTTTCTTTCCATTCAAAGTAAGGTATGAACCCATCCATGGAAAGGTCTTTTCAGAAATTAACCTCACTTTGAAATGGATTTGTTTGGGGAAAAAAATCTGAATGAATCTCAAATCTCTTGATACATTAATAAATACTCAGGCTCAGAACATGACATGAAATACTCTTCTCTCTGAAAGTCCACTGGCTGAAGTGCAAAAATTTCAATGGATCTTTGGGATCAGTGGAATTCGTAACATATTCTCATCTTTGATTTTTCATTTCTCTGGTTAGGCCAAATCTTCCAATTCATAAGCAAATCTCGAATGACTTGAGATAACGTACAGGGAATTGCACCAAATTCTGCAAACTTCACTGAAGCTAAACTCCCATTTAGAATTGTATCCTTTTCTGGATCTTTCTCTGGTTGTGAGTTTCCAGCGAAACTTGCGCTTCTGGAAAATTTGACCAATGGGTGCGATGTTATCAGTCATAAGCTTTTGTTCCAGCTGGTCAATCCAGAATTGGCTTTCTAGTTCTAGAAAGGTGTAACTTTATATGAGAAGTACAAATGTTCAAGTGGTTGTCTCAAATCGTCCCGACAGGTTATCCAACACGTTTAACAGTATGACCAAGAAAAGTAAATCTATCCATCCTCCATACAGTTTTTCAATTTGTACAACTCTTATGGTTACAAAATACAGATATTGTAACCCAGACATACTAGAGAAGAAGGCTGGTCTTACAGTTATGACCTAGGACTAGGGCTTAGTCCTGAGTTTCTGTTTTTGGCTTTGCTACTGGCTTGTTACACATTATTTAACCTCTGTGTCTGTTTCCTCACTTGTAAAATGGGCAAGATAATGCATTGTTTACTATTCTGAATTTGGAACTAGAAATCAGGAATTTGAGTCCTAATCCCATCCTTGACAGATATACTCTGTGACTGAGGTAGGGTGACCAGATGTCCCAATTTTATAGGGACAGTCCCGATTTTGGGGGCTTTTTCTGATGTAGGCACCTATTACCCTCTACCCCCGTCCCGATTTTTTTACACTTGCTATCTGGTCACCCTAGGCTGAGGGCAAGTCCATTTAATCACTTGGTACCATGGTTTCCACAGTACTATCTTAGTCTTAGTGACCCAATCAATGTAGCTATTTTAAACAAGAGGGCAGGATGCGTAAGTGAAGGGACCTCGACTCCACAAACTACTAAGAACAGAGTCTGGGGGTGAAATCTTGGCCCCATTGAAGTCCATTGCAAACCTCCCATTGACTTTAATAGGGTTGAAATTTCACCCTGGGACTTTATAACCTCCAGACACTGTAAGACACTCCTCTTTTCTCAGACTTTTCTGAGAGGAGGTTGCAGTGAGGAAGAGTGGAGGTCTTACACCTATTAAATTTGGGTGTACAAGCCTTCTTACTTGTACAAGGCCTATAAATTAGCATAGATAGTATCTTTTTTCCCCCTAATGCACACATTTGAAAAATGAGGATACTTCCTTATCTCAGATAGGACGAGTGACTGAGGTTTAATTTGAAGTCCTTGTGTGGAAGGCACAATAGAAACAAAAAATATCACTATTATTATATACGTGATCAATGTGTATTGCAACATTTTGCAATGGGGATTGCAATATTCAATTCCAGAGCTGTAGGTAACATGCTACAATTGAGAAGGTATTGTGTGACCAGTCTTTTAGTGCAACGAAATAAACCCCACAGAGCGTTGCAAGTTCTTCTCTCTCATTTTCCATAGGCAAAATGAGAACTAACAACATTTCTTGGGGCCTGAGGTATGAAAATCTAAAATTATGCACCTATGTAGTTTCTTCATTAACTTTTCCAAGCCTCCAAACAAGACAAATTTTATTTATTTTCCCTAATGATTCTTTGATGATACATTGTTTAAATTGCAGAAATAAAGATATCTAGACGTTGAAACCTGTCTCCTTCAGATCTTGAAGAAATATGTATATCTAACCAACTACTGACACACCAACAATTAAAACATTACATTTCAAACCATTTTAGAGTGCAAACTCTTTTAGGGAGTATGCTGACATCTACATGATATCCTCACTATTCTCATGATATCCTCAGTGCTAGATTTTGCATTTGAATCTCTAATTTAGATGAAAGATGTATAAAATGGATGTGGGCAGATAGATTCCTGTTGGTATATATTTAAGGAGATTCAAAAGCATAAATTATTTTATTCAAAGTCAATTTCAATTTAATTATACTAAATTAAATCCACCACCCCCCTTTTATATCTGGGAGTACAGAAAGAGATTAAGGTTTCTAAGAAAAAACACTCCGTTCAAACAAACTATGCCATGGTCTGAAGATCGATCATTGCAGACACAGACAGCATGTGGATATTGGGATCTGTACCCTTTCATAGTTGTCAGGATAAAAGTCAAGCCAAATGTTCCATTTGCAGCAGTCTACAGAAATCTGCAGAGTGCAGTAAATTAAATTTAGCTCTAAGGCTTTCAAAGGCAAGCCATCCTTTGTTACGTGTTAATTACAATAAGACTGGGTCTGACCCAAAAACCCACAGAAGTCAATGCAAAGACTTCCATTGATTTCAATGGGCTTTGGATCAGGCTCTGTATGAGCTGCTGTTATGCTTATACACCCAGTAGAGTAAATTTCATTACATGCCTCCTGATACTCTTTGGAGATTCAAGTGCTTGATGCATGTCAACCAGTATGGTAAAAAATAGGGATGGACTCTGTTGGAGTTAGATTGTGTAGGATCCTTGGGGTAAGGTCCATGTCCTTCTCTTCCCATACAATATTGAGCATGTTGTTAGTGCTCAATAAACATCACAATTACAATAGAGTGAACCTAATTAGATAAAAAGGGAATTGACATTTACTCAAAACTCTGATTACCTTAGCCTTTTTTTGAGGTTCTAAAATGTAAAACTTTTTTGTTGTTAACTACGGTGTATCACTGTGCCTTTACTTTCCACTGGAACTGGAAGCAGAATTATTGAAATACTAGGAGAGAAAAATCTGTTCTTGTGGTATTTTTAACTTTGCTCAATCAGGTCTACATGTACTTATAAGAGAGCTGGTTCTGTTGAGAATTCTAGATCTAGTGGCTTTGTCAACCAGCTGTGGGCATCCTTCCTTTTACCTATTTTACTGATCCAAACTTATAGCTGAACCAATGCACATACTTGTCAGCAGATCCAGCCTAGTATTAGCTCCTTTTTACCACTGCAGGTTTTTTTACTGATCTTTTCCTTTTAAACTTTAAAATGAACAGAGGATATCACGGATCATCCAAGAGTAACTTCAGAGACAGACAGACTGTCAAAGTAAGCTGAGACACTGATGATGCATTTGTATAAATTTGAAAATTGACAGCTGTGGCAGGTAGTAGCTGCAATGTGGATGTAAGTCATAATTTACAAGTGCAGTATGATTGTGGCAACATAGACTCTATGAAATGTTGTTTTCACAGTACAATCACTCACTCCACTTTTGTCTTCATCTCTTTCATAGAGGTGCTATCTCACCCATGAAGATTTTTTACTGTGGATTATGTGTAGTCGTGAATTAGAATAGTTTATTTCCTTTTAGGACAGTGCCTTCACTTTATATTGGTCCTTTTATATTACTGACTTGCAGGGTATATTACGTTATATACATGAGTTTGGTTGGGTATTGTCGATGCTATAGAGATTGGTTTAAAGCTTTCCCTGTATCTTTTGTAACCAGAATTTCATCAAGGGTATAAATGGTGGTTTTGCCTCAAATAAAATCCAGATTCAAACTGCTTTAACAGCTAAAAATATCTCTCGTGAACACATTAGCAAAGTGAATCTGATTTTTTTCCCCCCTCTACCGTAGGGTACTGGTTGTCCCTTTCCAGCTTGACAGCACAGGAAAAGGTGCCTTATAGTCAGAACCAGATTTTCAGTCTTAGTCACTGTAATTGCAAACACTTATTTTTGTATATGCCTATTTTATGTGCACAAAATACCTGATGTGGGGTGTTTTTGTTTTTGTTTTTTGAATCTGAACATGGCCAGTTCGATACATAACTGTCTCTGTGAGATTTAGGCTCCTAAGTCACTTTTGAAAATTGAATTTAGAGTTCTAACTCATTCAGGGTATCTCTTCACTGCAGTGCAAGCCCAGAGTTAGTGGGCCTCTAGTCAGCGGACTTTGTGTTAGAGAACCCAGAGCTTGAACAGCTACGGTGATTGTCAACCACAGATTAAGAATTTTCTAACCTGAGTTCAAACCCATTGCTCTGACATCCACACTGCAGTACACAGACTTGAATCCAACCAACTATATGCCAGACTTCCTGGCATCATCCAGAAATGTTGCCGCTCTAGCCCTTTGATCATGATACACTGTAGGAAAAATTGGCTGTCCACCCTGCACGTTACAGGAAGTTTGAACAGCCTGCCAGCGCAGCCAGCCAAGCAGTCATTTTGGTCTGTGTGCTCCCAGCAACCGGAGCCAGCAACATGGAGCAGGTGCCATTTGAAGAACTTTTCTTGCTTGCCAGGAAACGGGCAGAGCTTCTGTGAGATGCTGGTGGATATTTCAGTAGAATTTTCTGACCAACTGAAGGCACCTGGCAGAGCAAATGATGGAGCATGAGGAGGAGGACACAGTCATAGCCAACTTGAACTGGCTGATGCTGCTCATGACACTCATTGCAGCCATGGATGCCCTCTACATAGACCGGTGCTTCTGGAGCAGGGCCATAAGCACAGACTGGTGGGACCACATCATCATGCAGACTTGAGGTGACCAGCAGGGAGTCCAGAACTTTCTCATGAAGAAAGCTACATTTCAGGAGCTTGGTGGGTGGCTTGTCCCGACCCTCCAATGTAAAGACACACACATGAAGGCAGCCTTGCCAGTCCAGAAGTGGGTTGCCATAACCATCTGGAAGCTGACCACCCCAGACTGCTACACGTCCGTTGACAAGCGGTTTGGTATTAGAAAGTTGACTGTGGATAAAGTGGTGGCAGAGGTTTCTGAGGCAATCAGGTGTGTGGCTTACCCCAAAGTGGCCAGCATAAATGATATTCTTGAAGTAATTGCTGGCTTTGAGAAAATGGGGTTTTCTAACTGTGAGGGTGCTATTGATGGGACTCATGTCTATAGTTTTCCCTCCTCAGTGAGCACATGGGTACATAAATTGCAAAGAGCACATTGTTATGCAGGCCCTCATGGACCACAGAGGCTGATTTATGAATGTCAGCATGGACTGCACTGGAATAGTTCATGATGCCAGAGTTTTTCACAGAGCGGGAGTCTACTTTCACAGAGAGGCTGGGACACTATTCCCATCAAATGACATTGTCATGAATGGAGTTACTGTCCTCACCATTGTTCTGGGGGGACCTCACACACCTGCTTTTGCCTTGGCTTATGAGACCGTACCCTGATATCAGAGACCCTGGCAAAGGAAGGTTTAATTACACTCTCAGCCTGTGTAGAATGGTTGCTGAATGTGCATTTGGCAGATTGAAATCCCATTGGAGCATTGGTGCTAGCACTACAGGCACAGGTGATGCTGCAGCACCCCCGGGCTTGAAGTGGTTTCCATCATATACAGGGTTTGCAGTTTGGTTCAATGGCTCTCAGCGCCCCCACTATAAAACTTGTTCCACCACCCCTGCATGGGAGAGGTCTACAAACCCATTTGGATTCCAGTGTCATCAATGCTGTGCACATTACTAGGGCTTGCTGTGCTCTTCACAGTCTTTGTGAAGCCAAAGGTGAGCCATTTCCCGTGAATGGACCTATGATAGTGAGGGACTGCTGAACTGGTACACTTAACCAGAAAGTGCACCTACCGCAGCTGGAGCTGGATGCAACTGGGCAACAGAAGTCAGGGATGCTTTGTGTTCCCACACTATGGACTAGCATGACCCAATGGAAGAGGGAGAATAGTACCTTTATGAATGTGATTGTGGGGGAGGAGGGGTTGACTGCTTGAGGGGGGAGTTGATTGATGTGCAATGTACTTATGAAAGACCTGACCACTTATCAAATGCGGGAGGGGTGGTTGAGTGACAGTATGGATTGATATAAGGAAGTGATAAAAGAATGGATTAATGTAGCTAACTGTATTGAGGAATGGTGTTTTGCATACTAATTACCAGTTGTCCCTGATCATATGTTTACCTTTATTATGTTAAATATGCACATTGTATGATGTGATGCAGTGGTAGCAATAAACTTTCTTGATAAAATGCTTTATGTATAAACGTGTATTAGAAAAGTACGATATTCACCCATTGCCAGGCAGGCCAGCTGCCAGTACCACACCAACACACCAGTAACAACAAACCCTTAAAAAAAGCACATGAACGAGAGCAAACAGTGAAACCATGTACAAGACAGAAACCCCCTAGTGTTGCATGTCCCCTGATCCCGTTCTCTTTTCCCTTCCTTTCATGTTTGCTGTGCAATTGGCACTGGGGGAAGGGGTGGAGGCATCCACAGTGGAGGGGGTCAAAATGGAAGAATGCATGGGGCACAGTGGCCCTGCCCAGCCACTCATAGGCCCTGATTGCATGGGCCACCTGACCATGGAGTTGTCCAAGCTGTTTCTGAACTGCATCACAGGATACTGCGGAGGGTACTCAGGGCATGGTGCAGGTGCAGCAGGAGTTAGTACGTTTGCAGTCATTGGTGGTAGCAGCCACCCTGACAGTTCTTTCTGCTGCCCTCTGTCCTCTTCCCTTAGCTGCCGTTCCTGTTCCAAGAACTGTGAAGCAAGTGCCTGCTCCCCTGCTGAATCCCTGTCCTCAAGCAGCCAGCCCGAGCCTTGCCTCTCACCATGCCTTTCCTCTACCCATAAGTCCCCCTATCTTTGGTACTGGACTTGCTTGTTTGCCCTCTCCAGAACTTCAACTATAAGTTCCCCATGGCAATGCTTCCCCTTTGAACGGCCTGAGAAGGAACATTGGTCCAGGCTTCTGCTGCCGTGTGGGTGAGCTGGGGAGGAGCTGCAGCCAGTAGAGGTTGAGGGGCCTGGAACAGGACAAGGCACAGAGGGTTATTGTCTCAGATAGCCCATTGTGGAAGCACAGAAATGTTAAAATGGAGCCAGAAGCCTACCAGGCTCCAGGGCGGCTTCTGTCCCTTCCATCTCTGTTGCTAGTTCCGCGGCAGGCTGTTCCTCGGTGCAAGGATAGGGCATCAAAAAGCTCCTCCAAGTATGGCCCAGGATGTCCTACAGCTGTTTCTGCGGCAAAGCTCTCCACTTCAGTGGGCACTCTCGGTGCCTGCTGCTGGCTCCCATCAGTCCCCATGCTGGATTCTGGGGGAAATGGGTCACCATCCTGGCTGACCAAGTCATTGTGCGCTGCTTTTGGCTCTATGCTTGGGGCAGTACCCAGGACCAAGTCAAACTCCTCATAAAATGGGCACAATATCAGCAAGTTGCCCGAGATGTGGTTCTGGTCCCTGGTTTTCCAGTATTTGGTCTTGAGCCACTTAATCCACTCCCTCAACTGATCACTGGGTCCAGTAAATTTCCAGCTCTGTAAGACTCTTCACTGGTATGCATGGTCATTCCTAATACTCTTACTAAAATCCACTGTTTTAATTCTGGCCTCACACCAGAGATTAAACAAAATCTGGCTGTACTCCTGTGACCATGAAGCAGCGCACTTTTCAAAGGACTACTTCTGATCAGTGTCCATTGCAAACACACAATGTTCTCCAAAGGTGTGTTTGCAGCTCAGTGGTCAGAATAAAAGGGAAGGGTTAATTGCTGATTCAATGAGCTGCTGCACTACAACAAGGGAGGTTGCTTCCATTTCCCTGGAGTCATTTGGCAATTCTTGGGATAGAGAGGACAAAGGAAGTTGGCCCATGGGGTTGTGGGATACTTTTGGTGAATGTCCAAGACATGAGTGTGGGGGTGCTGCATCTACACTGTAAAACACTAGGGCTTAAGCCCAGGGTCCCGTCTTGACTCAAGCTTGAACCTCCACTCTCACAGGGTGCTGGGACCTTGGGTCCAAGCACGAGTCGGAGAGATTTGTGTATAGACGGAAAGGAGGGTTGGACTCAAGCCTGAGTCTGAGCCTGGGTTTATATTGCAGTGTAGACATACCCTTAGGTACTTTTGAAAGTGTTATGCTAGGCTACTGTGGATGGTACCATATTTAATACCATGTCAAGTTAAACCTGGTAACAGAGCAAATCCAATTGATGCTGTCTTTTGTCTATGTTGGGGCTCTCAACAGTTGAGTCTCTGTGTAGCTGAACTGGTGTTAGCAACAACGGGAAACTTTCTAAATATTTCCCTAGCGTAGTCAAAGCTACAGATTCCATCTCTGAGTTGAATTATAGTCAACCTTGCTAACACAAAATTTTAAGAATAGCTTCCATTTCATCAGAGGTTAGTAATTCATATTTGCCCATTTTGATACATTAACACAATGTATACAGTGATGTACAGAATTCTGGAACTTTCCCAAATACCTAAGATACACTTCAAGTTTTTGAACTGTAGCAGGTGGATATCAAAATTATTTTAGAGGTGGTATTTCAGCATAAGGGGCAAAACGGGCTCTTGTACTTTTAGGATAAAGTCACAGCTCCTAAAATACCCATAGTTTGCTCAACAACTTCAGATATCTTTTTAGTCTGGTTTCTTAATTTCTTTTTACTAAATATTGATTTCAGTTCACTACTGTTTTGACAATACCAAAAATCAGTAGATTACAAACATGAATGTTGTAATGAATAGTTTCTCCTTTATTAGAATTTTATATTTTTAGAGCAAGTGCAAGTTAGCATTGTGGACAGATCTTCCCTGAACCCTTATTTAAGTTAATGATAAGGGCAGATTCCAGTGGGGATGTGGGGGAAGTGGGAGCATTTGGATCAGCTCCAGAGTGTGAACTGTGTAAAAAGCATGGTGGGAAAGCCGCTTGCTTATAGCTGGCTAGCTAGCTAGAATGAAGTTCAGTGCAATGACAATGTAGTCCTTAGTGCCTTCACTGAGATTCAGAAAATTTCCCATCACTTTGGGATTTTTGCCTTTGGTTTTGTTTCCATTTTTGTGTGTCTCTGTGCTTCATGGCTTTAACCACGGCTGGAACTGGAAAAACAAAAAGAAAAGCCTTTTTTCTCCTGGTATTTCCACTCTGGCCAAAATGAGGAAGCAATGGAAATCGAGCAAGTCTATTCAAATGAGATTTCCAGCCTGACTTCTTTGACCAAAGAGGTTCTCATGTAGGTTTTGGGTAATCAGACTTTGGAACTCAGTAGCTTTGTGCTTCCCTGAGGTGGTGTCTTGTAGGGTCAATGGTTGGAAAGTAACAGCTACAATATGAAAATGTTGGGCCAGCTTCTGATCTCAGTTATGCTGGTATAATTCCACTGAAATCAACGGTGTTACTTCAGAATAAACACTAATGTAATGGAGATTCTAGAAGAGGAGCCCACAGATTCACATCAGCCAGCCATTTTTATTCAATTATCTCCTATGCAACCTCACTGGTCACTAGCAATATACTTATCGCTAAACCTACAATACAGGCCCTTAATATGGTGATGTCTTTGCACTGAAGCAGTGTTACTGGTTTTGCTCTCTAATGTGGCTAGCATTTTACTTGCAACACAAAACCTATCAATGCCTCTGTCATAGGGACATACTGTATATGAATTCAAAAATGAGCTGCACAAATCTTTTTGTTAAGAAATCCAAACCCACGCAAAACTTGTGTGGTTCATTCAAAGTGCAAATTTTCTTGAAAAGTTTCCCTGAGTTCTCCAGCTTCTTGAGATAGCTTGGATCCATTTTTTTGTGCAATCCCTCAAATCTCCCTTCAGGTGCCAGTGAGTGATTTTTTTGTCTTGATATAAAACCAAGCAAAATGCTTATTCATAGATCCATAGATTTTAAGCCCAGAAGGTCCATTTATGATCATTTAGTCTGATCTCCTGTATAAAAGAGGCTATGTAGGTCATCCAGTAATTCCTGCATCTAGCTCAACAACTTATGGATGGATTGAAGTTCTTAACCAGGGGGTATGCTTACCCCTTGGGATATGGAGAGGTCTTCCAGGGGATACTTAACTCATCTATATCAGTGTTTCTCAACCTGGGAGTTGCGACCTCCAGGAAGGTTGTGGGACAGGTTTAGGGGGTTCACAAGTGCGGAGTCGGCATTAGGGGATGGCAAGCAGGGCAATTGCCTGGGGCCTCACGCCACAGGGGGCCTCACGAAGCTAAGTTACATGCTTCAGCCCCAGGTAGTGGGGCTTGGGCTTCAGATAAGCCTCACAAATGAAAAACAGGCTCAAGTATCACACTGAAAAGTAAGTACCATATAATTATAAAATAAATCGATTGGAATAAATTGTAAAAATGAGAAAGTAAGCAATTTTTCAATAATAGTGTGCTATGACACTTTTGTATTTTTATGTCTGATTTTGTAAGCAAGTATTTTTTAAGTGAGGTGAAACTTGGCTTACGCAAGACAAATCAGACTCCTGAAAGGGGTACAGTAGTCTGGAAAGGTTGAGAACCACTGTATTAAAACATATCTCTGTTTCACTTGTTTCGCTTTGTGTGGTTGGGTTCATCTGGAAAGGGGTCACAATGTTATCAAAGCCTGACAAGCTAAGGGTGGCTGAAATTCGAGAATCAACAGACTGGACTAACTCTATAGTTATCACAGAAAAAAGCCAAATATTGGCCTTATAGGTGGAATAAGAGAAGGTAAATGAAACTATACACAGGGAGCAATTTGAATAAAATGAAAAATATACAGGTTTAATATAACTGGCCATGCTCCTAGTTCAAATTCCTGGTATATTCTACTCACTAAAGCATCATTGCTCTACCTAATCACATTTAATACCCTACTTGGGCACTGCAGTTGCTTAGGACTTGTGTTTATGAATAAACTTCCTGGGCACTGTTTATTCCAAGTGCATCAACGAGCTATTTGGGGACACAGGATGGAGTGGTTATAATGATTATCACTCTCATTGCTGATCTGTTGGCATTTCTCAAAGCACAGTCAGAGACCAAAATGAGCCCGATCTCTGTACTTTGTCACCTTTGTTCAAGTTTTCAGAAAATGATTTAAATTCATCGGTCTTTCTCCCTTGGTGTTTTACTTACAGTTCTGGAGATATAAATTTCTGTCATCCAGCATGGTGAATTCCACTGAATAACAGTGAGTCCCTGAAAAAGACTCCCTACCTGCAAAATGGGTAGAATTTATGGCTCCAGTACTAATTTTATATAGTTTTTTGTACATGGAAGTGGAATAGTCCTCTAACCTGTTGCTAGAATTGAATAGTGTCACGTGAACTCCTTGAGAGAAGAAGGCAAAAAAGATCTGTTCTCTCTGTTAATTTTTCTAGTCTAGCTGTCCATGGAACCACATTAGCTTTATTATTAATGTAATACAAATAAATAACATCTAGAATCTCTAACTGAAGTAGGGCCCTATGGACCTAAGCAGCGTACACTCATACAGTAACAGAAAGATGCTATCCAAATAGCTTAGACTCAAAATATACAAGACAGACAAAGGATGGGGGAAAGGAAGTACTATTACACCCAATTTAGAGAAGGGGAACTGAGGCGCAGAGATTAAATAACTTGCCCAAGGTCATGCAGGAAGTCTGTGGCAGAGTCAGAAATGGAACCCCCATCCTCTGAGTCCCAGTACAGTGATTTTACCCCAGGACCATCCTCACTTCTCACTATACATTGAAAATAACAGAGCACTTCAAAATGGTGGTTTCAGTTCACGTGGAATCTCAACCCCAGTTTTGGTAGACGGGGCCCTTAATATTGAATCAATGCCATAAAATAGTACTGTGAGGTAGTGTAATATTTATGAATGATTCATAAAGTATCCTTGCTGGACAAATTCCAGATTGCCCACCTAAATTCATCCCCGTTCTGTTTCAATTTCTGAGGGGAATATAGTTATTCCTCAAGCCCCTCCTAAAAAGTGTTCTCATGAAACAGAATGGCTGCTACGTTGTACCCACAAGGTGGCTGAAATTCAGTCCTAGCTCATCACTTACATACAGGGCCGGCTCTAGGCACCAGCAAAACAAGCAGGTGCTTGGGGCAGCACATTTGCAGGGGGCGGCATTCTGGCCATCCTTTTTTTTTTTTTTAACTCACTTCCTCCCCTCTCGCAACGCTGCAGAAGCGGAGAACCCATGGGACCCTGGGAGCTGTAGTTCCTTGCCTAGCTCCCTGCCTATAGAGCCAGCCCTGGAGCAGGGAAAGAACTACATTTCCCAGCAATCCCTTGGCAGCTATCAACAGGAAAGGGAGGGGGAGGGAGTGAGGTAGCTGAGCCATGCTGCAGCTTGCTGTGAATGGAGAGCTGGCTGCTAGAACGGGGTGGCACTGTGAGTGGGGGACAAGTGTGCCCAGCCCAAGGAGTAGAAGGCTTTGCCCCAGATATCCCCTTCAGAAAACTTCCCCAGACTGGATTAGGGCTACTGGTGTGACCTCACCTTGCAGCCCCCAAAGAAGGAATTGGGTGGACTAAAGGGACAGTGCACCTCTCTATCTGAAGCCTAGCAAGGGAGGTACGTGGATCCCACTAGAATTTAAAATGAAAAGTAAGGGAGGGGAGGCTCTGCTAGAGGACCTGGGCAGCTTTAGATACAGTACCAGGCACGTAGGAGGATTTCCACTTCTGAGCCATGGAAGCAGAAATTGACTTTTCCTTTCCAGATATAGCTAATATTCAGAAAGGGAATCTAGCACCTGCCTTCCAGATTTGAACACCCTCAAAATTCAGAAGTGCTCAAGCTCAATTTGGGCAGCTGTTACTTCATTTCTCCCAAATCAAATATACTGATCCACTGTAACTTGCTGTAGAAAAAGTAGGATAAAATTGAGCAAGCAATGCTTTCCAGTGATTTTTAGGACTGGAATTGCTATTTTCAACACCTTTCTTTTTTTTTTTTTTCAGTTTTATTTGTTTAAAAGGAAGACAGTGATATTGCATTGGCAAATTCCCTATAGAAAGAAAGAGTGGAACAAAAGAATAATAAAGGCACCTCAACTTTTCCTCATTTATGTAGGACAGTCTTATAACATGCATCCAGACATCCTCCAATCACACAAGCTGAAAATTGTTCCACTTTACTGCAGTTCTGTAACCATATGGGAACCAATCCTGTCTGTGTTCTGTGCACATCCAAAATTCCTGCTGAATGACCCGCCCTGGGAGCGAGATACCAGTGACCCAGGGCTGGGACAGCAGGAGGGTGCAGGTTGGGGGGGAGAGCCCAGGACTGGGTCAGCAAGGAGCGGGAGGGAGCCCAGGGCTCGGGTGGGGGGCAGCCAAAATTTTTTTTGCTTGGGGCGGCAAAAAACCTAGAGCCGGCCCTGCTTACATATACATTCCATAATGCACTCTGAGATCTTTGTTGGGTAAAAGTTGTAATATAAATGTATGATATAATATTCATATATGTTTATTCAATGTTACAAATTTAGCAGGGGGAATATTTCTGTATGCTGACACCCATAATCCAGGATAAACAGAATTCTTGGTAAAATCTTTTAATGAAAATTGCTTTTCCCCACCCTGTGTTTTAGACATTGACGAGTGTGAAAATGATTTCTACAATGGGGGTTGTGTCCATGAGTGCATCAACATTCCAGGCAACTACAGGTGCACGTGCTATGATGGATTCATGTTGGCCCATGACGGTCACAACTGTCTTGGTAAGTAATTAATGTGGTGAAGATGAGTGACTCAGTTTGTGCATTTTACCTATTAAGTTGTGGTTAGCAAGCCATATTTTCTCTCTGAATTCTGTAGTCAGGCATATATTATCAGTTAAGACCTAATCCAAACCCCACTGAAATAGACTGGAATCTTTCCAGTGAGTCCAATGGCCTTTGGATTAGGCCCTTAATATGTTCACTGAGCCTGAGAATGACAAGCTTTGCTTCTCCTAGCCCTCAATCCATTCAAATCTAATTTGTCCATCCCTAATATATATCAAAAAGCCACTGCCACACTTACGCTGAATGTTATTTTTTTCTTCAGAAAAGTTACCTGTCTTCATTTCCCTCCCTTTTTTTAGAGTACTCTCTCTCTCTCTCTATTGCCTCCAACTCCTACCATTCCAGCACTAGGCAACCCATTGTCATATGTTTTAAAGTCTGGCTCATTGTTTTCAATGCAGTAGCAAGGTATCAGTAACTGGTGTACATTAGCAGGACCACATGACTGGCTTTTCATGTGATTTTAAAAAAAATGAAACTCCTAGGGGACTAGAAGAATTAATAATAGTTAAGCAATACTATTACTGGTAGACACTTGGCCAGGGACTAATCCAGTTCTTGACTGTCAAAGCTACAAGTCTGGTGAGAGTATAGGATTCCTGGGGAGTAGAACAGTGCAATGGTACAATTATAACTATGTTACCAGTGTTTAAGTCAGAGATGGGCACAAGCTGCCAGATGTGCATGCAGATTCACATCTGGATTTCAAACACCCAAGGTTCAGGGGTGTTTGGATCCAAGATTTTGGTTCATACCCATTTCTGATTTTTAAACATGTTTGGGAATGAAGATGTATATTCCCACATTCTGTAAATTAAAGATGTGTACATATTACATTTAGTGCCATTACATCCATTTATAACTGCTACTGCAAGTCCCCCATCCCTACCTCCATGATAGGTCTTTGTGCTGAATGCTAGTGTCCATGCTTCCTGCCTTCCATTCAGCTGTGCATGTACAAGTACATGTGCACATACATGTACAATCCGCAATAGACTGAGTTGCTCAAAAATCCCAGGCACAAATTCCAGTGACCAGTGTTTTGGCACATACCACAAACATCACTGTGGGGTAGTATGTGTAAAATCATATGGTAGGTAGTAGGTACTGCCTGGCACAGCTGACATTTTAGTCTGGTTAAAGCTGAAAACCCTGTTTACATAGTGAAAATTGGGAGATCAGATAATGAATAACAAATAATATTGTCCAGTAATGTCAATCTGCACTTAGTGAGGCAGTGGAACAACTAGAATTTTTGAGCAGGTGTTCCTTAATCTTGCAGCTCATATATTTCCCCCATTGTTCATTTTCATGCTGGAGTGATGTTTGTTCAGATGGGTTGTACATCCAGCCTATTAACGGCTTTTTGACCTGAGCTTCCAAATTTTGTCTGTCACAAAAACAAACAGAAATTTAAAAGGCTCTGAACAGACTAATGTATAAATATAGCTCTAGACTTTCCCTCCATTCCACACAGTATTCTAAAAGTCTGTCAGTAAATTTAGGTTAAAGCTTTCTGGGCAAGATCATCCTCCTGGATTAATGTGTTTCAAATAGAGATGGTCAAATTAATAATTATATGAGAACATGGGTGTTTCGTCTATTAAGAACAGTCATTTTTTAAAAAAAACTATTCATACTAATGTTCATGAATATCTAATAAAACAGGGCGCAAACCATGTTCAAATAGCACAGTCAGTTGGCATTCAAATTAATGTGTGTGGAAATGTGTGTGTGGTTATTGCTTCTTGTTTTGTTTTGTTTATTTTGCTGTATTCGACCAGTTTTATTTTCAGCTCAATTTTGGTGTGATCTTCTCGATGGTGGGGGCTGGGTGTGGTGTGCTAACAAACAGAAGACAAGGGGCATGAACTGATAAACACACATTCATTAGATCTGTGGGGTTTTCCTGCAGGTCTCCAGCATCATGACTCTCCCTTGCCTAAGCCAAAACCCCCATCTGGAGGGTCTTCAGAGCACAGAATGGAACTCTGCTGACTGGGCAGATGCTCAAATTTTCTCCATTGACTTTAGGTCAGCCACATGTTTTGGAGGGCATGACCCACAATAATATAGAACACTATACTGAAACTCATGGAGTTTCCTAGAGTAGCTTCACACCTCCTACAAGAGGGCATGGTCCTTCCCAACATATTCTTCAAGTATTGACCTAAGATTTACCAAGAGTCTCCTGAAGATTTGTCATGTTCAGTGGCTATCCCCCAGATCATGCTCCACTTTGTGAATTGGCACTCTTCATCCCATTCAAAAGCCTCTGCAAAGCTGACTGCACAGAGGAGATTCAGTGAACTAAGGAGGAGAGGGAATAATACTATGTGGGCTCCTCAGGATAGATATTTAGGACACTGGACTAAGATTAAGTCTTCATCCTTTTGGGGCCACATAGCTAGGAGAGGATATGTTCCTTGGAATGCATATTGAAAAGTTGGGATGGTGGATGATTGCTGGCATGTGGCAATAAAATAACTGATTTTATATTCTCACAATGAAAAGGAAATTAGGGAAACAGTCTCCCCTTTCCCCCTTTTAAAATTTTAAACCAATATACAGATGTTGAAATGTGCCCAATAGTGAGCCCTCAAGATGGAAGTCTTCAGTCCAGACAGTGGCAGTGCAAGACCCTTGCCATTCCGCACAATCATACTTTAACCTAGTCATGAATGACACTTTCTGGGGAGTGCCTGTGTCTCTTAGAAACTGGACATCAGTCATCAAAAGGGGAACATTCTTGTCTTTTTATATACAGGGTAGGTGTATGCATAACTTCCCGTAAGCTGAGATGAGTATGCATGCCTTTAACCATTGAGTGACATTGTTGGCTGTCTTAATATTAGTAGCTGAGTTCATGAGCACTTAAATCCCAGACAAAGTGAGCTACAACAAACTGCATTTGCACAAGTGAAACTGAGATTTCCATCACTTTTTGGAAATTTTGGCCAGGGCAAACTTTGGCTATTTGCTGCCAAAGAAAAGAGATTTTTCCTTTCTTTTCTAATGGAGAAATTCAACCCTGGAATAAATAAGAGTTGCTGTGTGTGTCCCTTTTCCTCCACACATACATCCCTTCCTTTCAAAAACCACCTCTTGTTTTTGTGGTTAACAGGAAAAACCAGTAATGTTTTATTAAAATGGTACAAAATAGTTTCTCATCAGTTAATTAACTGTTTTGCTGATATTTTTTCAGCTTTATGTACAAGTGATAGCTCCAGCAAATCTCAAAGCCAAAGGATAACCAGTTTGGGACTATATCGTGTCTTTTATACATATCTCCATGTCTTTTCTGGAAAAGCCATATAGTACTTGATCAGGATGAAATAAATAAGGCTCTATAGAAACTAAACAGGATTCTAAATTCTATAGAATTCAACATGCAATGATTTCAGTTCTACAGAATTAGTAAACCATCCTATGGAATTTAATAGAGTTATATTGCTACTATAACATTCCAGAGGTTGGTTTAAACATGGCCTCTTCTTTCTGTATTTAATTCAATAGGACCCTTCCATAAGAGTTTCATTGACATCACTAGAAGTTGTATGCTTGGATACAAGGCAGAGGTCACCCTATTGTAGTTCATTTGCTCTACAATTTTTAATGAGAGACTTATTGATAGTGATTCCCTAAACTACACATGTGACTATGTAGCACTCTTGGGATTACACTTGACTTGTCTAGAACTCCACTGACCAGAGGATATAATCCAGTCACAGTTGAGAAGAAAGCTACATCATAACCCCCACGTCTCTTGCTTCATACAGGACCCTGCAAAATTTTGAACCATCCCTACTTGTCAAGGTTCACATTCCTTTCTAAGCCTCCACTGCATGTCTTTGTAATATAGTCAGTGTAGAAAAATGATTACAATCTTCTTCAGATGCAGCCAAAGATGGAGTTTTCTCAATTAATTAGACAAGATGAGGTTGATGGGTTAAGTGTTTTCTCCTGTGCTCGTATTTAAACATTTTCTCTTTCTTTCTAATGAAGTGAACGTTTTTTTTGGATGAGATTTCTTGGCTACAAATTTATACTGGAAAATATCCAAATCTGTCCTCTGGGGAGTTCAACTCGCTTTCTATTTGACACTTTTATTGAGGAATTTCTCAAATATAATGTGAATGACACCATGGGGAATTCAAACTATGATGAGATCCTTGTCTTGCTAAAAATAACTGCTTTTAGTATTGCAATCACTTGAAATAGCAGTAGTTCTCTTTGAATATTATTATTCTAAATTCTATTCAGTAGATACAAGACTAATGTTTAGGCTCTTGCAATAAGCTTTCTTTATTCTTAATTTGAAACCAGTAATGAAATATGCTTTCTGCTTCCATATATGAAGTACTGCTCTTATTTCTTAAAAGCAATTAGCTCACTTGTCCAGATGTTATTTTCAGTTTTATTTTCTCCCATTGATTTATTGATAAATTAATTTTATTTCATGTCCTTCCTAGTTTTAGCCATAGTGTCACTTTCAGTTGCTCTTTTTCCGCTAGCCAAGGCCCTGAAATAATTGACCATCCTTTCAATTGATGCCTAATAGCCATAGTAGATATAAATCATCCATAGTAAATATAAATTTTAAGATTAAATTCTGTTTTTTGATATGCAGAGTGCTCCAGTAACATCTATAGGAGATGTTGGCATGAGCTTCAGCGGGTGGGATTTATCCCTTAAAAATTTCTTATTCAGAATATGATCTCAGGCCCAGTTCAGCAAAGCAACTAGACATGTTCTTAATGCCCATTATCAGCAGTGGGACTTACAGTTAACCACCAGATTGTGTTTTGCTGAAGGGATCGACTTAAGTGTGAACTTAAATGCTAGAATCATATTCTGAAAGATGATGGGCCTGTATGGGTAGAATTTAGCACTTAATTTATTGCTATATTTTGATTAGAAGAGTTGCTGATTTCTTTGGGGAATTGAATTGTCTAATGGATCACTCTGCTGGTAGCTCTGTGGATAAAGCAGTTATATACCATCACACTGGTGCCTAGACACCGCTATCTTTGCATGAGCTCTTGCCCTGATTTCAAAGATTTAAGCATGGGGTGAGGTGGCTAAAGCACTGGTGCTGTAAGGCTTCTTCCATTTCAGACTAAGGTGCAAAATGGGTGTGGGGAGGGTTGTATTTCTATGCTGCTGCTGTTGTGGAGACTTTAGAATTTGTTGTTACTTTCTACCATAATGTCTGTGAGTTCTGAGTAGCAGCCAGGATGATAAATGGAGAATGACTTGAATCTAGCAGGGAAGAGAGAGATTGATTTTCTTGCTTTTCAGTCTAATCCTGGCTCTGTCACTGTTTTGCTCTGTGGTTTCCAATCTATAAAATTGGGTTAATAATATTTATCTACCTACCTCACTGGAGTGTTGTATGAATGGCAGGAAGAAAGTATGGTCAGCTCCTAGTAATGGTCTTCTGGGAAGCTGTCTGTGCTGATTTTATATCTCACAGCAATCTTTCATGGCACTGACAATGAGGTTTGTTGACTCACTTACGGTGCCCTGCTGGGGGTGGATGAGGTGGTGCTATTGTAGTCCAGATCTTGCATCTGAGAAATTCCAGATAGTGGTGATAAGCAATTTCCCTATCTCCTCAGGGACCTTCAACTATAGGGCACTGCTTACTTAGTCTGGTCATGTATCCTGCTCCACATGAATTTGAGGCTGCTGGGAGAGACAGTGCGATGTACTGGGTTGAAGCATTGCCACCACTGTATAGATGATACTCAGCTCTATGTTTCGTCTTCACTAAACATGGATTCTGCTTTTTTCTGTGGAGTCAAAAATGACTTCTAGGCTTTGGGCTTCAGTGAGAAAAAAGGTGCTATAGAGAATACAGTGAGCTGAGACTATTTTAGAGAAAAGTTCAGGTGTTCAGTTTTGGCCATGTTAAACTGACAACAAGATACATGGGAGGAGATCTCAGGCTGAGATGCAGGACTGGATGGAGGAAGAGGAGTCAGGAGTAAAAAGGCAGATTTGACAATCACCAGCATGAAGATGATGGTTGAAATTGTGTGAATGAATGTGTGTACCTAAAGAAAGGGAGTAAAGTGAGAGGAGGAGGTCAAAGATGGAGCCCAAAGGGACCACCATGGAGAGTGAAGAAGGAAGACCTACCTATTCAGATGCAGTAGGAATGATCAGAGAGAGGAGAAGCACCAGGAGGAGGACAGTTACAATAGCCAAGCAGGAAGATGTGACAAACATAGTTAAAAGCAGCATAGTTCAAGGAGGATAAGAATGGGGTATAGACCTGAGATTCAGCCAGGAAAATGACTAAAAACCTTGGTAAGGGCAATTCTCACTGCTATCCACAGCTAACCATTCCAAAGCTATTCAACAGTTCAGAATAGAAAGTGGAGATGAATGCCTTGTCTATTTGAAACTGGAAGCTGAGAGAGCCTTGTTTTGCAAGATTTCTTGGCCAGAGTGGCTCACAGATAAGCTGATGTTTCTCTGTACCAAGTCTTCTGTTTCCCAATCGCTAATCTGAATATGAAAAAATAAGGAAAGAAAACAATGTGTACAGGTTATACATGGAGGAACATTATTTGGATTGATTGTTGCATTTAAAAACCTCCAAATTGCATTGTTCTTCTCCTGGAGGCAGAATTATGAATACATCATTATCAGTCTTCCCCTCCCCCCCCAAAAAATTGAAATTACTGTCTTAGTACAAATCAAACTAAACTGAATCCACATTTGGGGAAATTATCATGAGTCAAATTTATTCCTGATGTAAAAACAGAATTGTATCAGTAATCAATTTTGCCCTTTGCGTAGCTCAATAAACGCGTTATTCATAGCTCTCTGGACGCCGCCTCCACCCCCAGCTATCATCTGTAACATTCCCTTTTTAACAGGAGTTAGTGTTGCTTTATTACAAAAACACTTTCTGTTTTCCAGATTGTATTTACCTTAACACGTTAAGATTAGTTTATATTTCATAGAGAAGTTTTTTCTTTATAACATCTCTAGGCAATAAGCCTTCTTAAGTAGGTGTCATACAGTTGTTCACCACCACCAAACAAGACACAAGATAATATAGACAATAATTTTTATTTTTAATATGTTAATTTATACATTTATTTTAGTTATAGTCTTCTGTATGGTGTTACTTGCTATACTATCCAAGCACTTCACAAACACTTAATGGATTTATACTCATGACATCCCGGTGAGGAAAGGAAGTATTATTTTCTACATTTTAATAATTTTTGTATGCCTCAGTTCCCTATTTAAGTGACCTCCAGATCTCCACACCAGATACACCTTTGAGGATTTGAGCCTAAGTGTGAACTTGATGTGTGAACAGTGTGAGCTTGATGATCCTGTTGTTGTTGTTAAAAATAGTACTCCTAAGGCATCTTTCATTTGAATGTTTTGTAAACTTTAATTAAATCTCATAACAACCTTTGGACGTCAATTTGGTTTTATAGGGGTTACTTCCACCCCTATTGCATTGCAGCCATCTTTAACAATACACAGTCTAACTGCACAACACTTTGGGACAGGAAGTGAATTGACATTGCCGAACGTTATTACCTGGGTTGGAAACAGGAGAGCAAAAGAAGTCATGTCTCTCTCTAAATGCATTTCGGGGCAGGGCATAAAACCAAGAACCAACTTCTTGTGGTCATTTAGAAGCTAATGGCCCATTTTGTAAAAGTTGGGATGCTAGCCCCAATGTACTGGCCTGATTCCAACCCAGATGATGATATGCTGCAATTTCAATTGGATAATATATATAAAACTTTAAAATGGCAGTTCAGCACTTTTCACATTCAGCACTTCAGTGCCCTCCCTTTGCTGTCAAGGATCATTTGATCATTTGATTTTTTTAAACTGTTTGTTTATTTTAACAAGTTTACAAATTCTTGCCATGTAAATATCAGAAACAAACCAATCGTTGCAACAATTAGCTACACCGGAATATAGTCATCAGATCTTTCTTTTTAGCAGGATGTTACAGAGTGACCATCATTACAACACATGTAATTTCTAGTAATTTTATTAAATTGAATGAAATCTCTATATACACATATTTAACGGACCAGGCATGTCTATCAAATGTTACTATATAGTTTATTTTTTTTTAAATTCAGTTAGAAACAAAAACCTACCCGATGCCTCTCCCGCACTTTTGGGCTGAATGTGTAAAGTGGGGATGGGGTTGGCTGAATCTGTCTCTGAACCTAAAGCAGGAGGGGACTTGCAAATATATAAGAAATCATTTCATATACTCCCAGATGCGAAATGTCGACAAGGTGTAACACTAATTGATTTACGCTTGCATAATCATTGGCGTGGTTAAAGAGAGCAGTGCCTTACTTTTGATTCAGCTTTATTTTTTCTTCTCTCTCTTCAGACAGCTGCATGCAATATGTTGCTCACATGAACTCCAAATGAATGCTTCTATTACTGATGTTTATTTTTCTTTATATTACCCAACAGTTCAAATAGATTTTTTTTCCTGTTAAAACATTGAACATTTAAAATGTGAAACTAAACAACTTTTGGAAAGCTTCGTACATTTCATAAACACAAATATTTTTAAGAGAAACTGAATGATTGGCCATTCATTTGGTCCTCCTCCAGCTGCCCTCCCCGTAGTTTGCTAAACCTACTTGACGGGTAGGGATGAGACCATTTGGTACTGTCACCCTCTAATACACTAGATATGCCTTTAATGATATTATCAGTCATAAATTCTCTTAAAGATTTTCATAGTTGCAAATCTGATTGAAACCCCTTGGCAGTCAGAGGAGGGATTTAGAAACCCAATGGCTTTATTTTAATAACTCTTCATTTTTATTAAAGCACATACAAAACCACACACTTTTATCGACTAAAGCCCTTACTCTTTTACAGCAAGCATTTTGCATGAGTAAGGATTTCAGGGTTTGGCAGTTGTTTGAGGTCTAGGAGGAGGCCAGACTTTCAAAATGAGTTGCAATGGGT
The DNA here is from genome assembly GCF_002925995.2 of Terrapene triunguis. Taxonomy (NCBI): domain Eukaryota; kingdom Metazoa; phylum Chordata; order Testudines; family Emydidae; genus Terrapene; species Terrapene triunguis. Next base: position 10,550,409 of record NW_020664463.1, on the reverse strand, counting down.
GCACCAGCAAAAATCCACATTGTAGATTGAAGTAAAGTGCACAAGTAACTGATTTTTATACACAAATGGAAAGTTTCTCTGTATGGAAACAGGTGAATGCATGTTTATTTTACAGGCACCTTTTGAGCCCTGTTTTTAAAACCTAACATTAGAAGTAGCAGTTCCTAGTCATATCATGTTTTACAAAATATTTCTAACTTCCTACTTGTTCAGAGAATTAATTTTACTTTTAATAGTGTTATATCAGTTTAAAACAGTCACTAGTCCCCATTGATTCAGTTTTTTGCCTCAAATGAATTATTACAATGACAAACACATCTAAGGCACCGAACCCTTTAGCATTCAGATGCACAAAATTAAATACCTGAATTTAATAATGAACAATAGTCATCCGCATGTACTACAGTCCAGTGAGTCTCAAACTTTTTTACTGGGGACTCCTTTCACACAGCAAGCCTCTGAGTGCGACCCTCCTTATAAATTAAAAACACCTTTTAATATATTTAACACCATTATAAATGCTGGAGGCAAAGCGGGCTTTGGGGTGGAGGCTGACAGCTCATGACCCCCCACATAATAACCTCGTGACCCCATGGGGGGTCACGACCCCCAGTTTGAGAACCCCTTTACTACATCTTCCATCCATGGATCTCTAGGTGTTGTACAAATACTAATGAATTAAGCCTCAAAGCTCCCCTTTAATGTAGTGTTATAATTATAGGATTAATTTTGATGTTGCTACCCTTCCTGCCCTCCTCTTGCCCTCATGGCTGTTTTTAAGTTTTAGGGTTTTTCTCCTTTATCCGCTTCTTACTATTGGCCATGTGGTAACCATGGAAAGTTCCAGGAGTCCCTTCATTCAAATCCTCACAAACATCAGGTCTTTGGCTTGTCTGGAAAAGTTTATTTTGGGTAGTCCAGCAGGGACTGCAAAGTGCCGCTTGAAGCGCGGTGGAGTATAGATTTGCCCACACACACCTCTGACTCTCCTCTTTCCCTCTCGGGTGACCCCTCCCCCACCAGCACCTTGAACCCCTATCCTGTAAGCCCACCCTCCTCCAAATTAGAGTGAGTTGCATTGCAGTCTGGCAAACAGAGACACAGTGCCACTCAGGTTTGACCTGGCCAAAAAGTGATCAGACAGTGGCCCTGCGGGGTCTGAGGCCTATATAGGCCAGGCACATGTCATCTGTTAACAGTTTGTGCCCCTATTAATAGAAGTACTAGTTCACAAAACAAGTCCAAGAGAGGCATTTTTAGTACCTCAGGCTTGGTTAGCATGACTCTGGTCAAAGGGCATAAGACAGGGGTGGGCAAACGTTTTGGCCCGAGGGCCACATCTGGATATGGAAATTTGTATGGCGGGTCATGAATGCTCATGAAATTGGGGTTGGGGTGCAGGAGGGGGTGAGGGCTCTGGCTGGGGGTGCAGGCTCCAGGGTAGGGCCAGAAATGAGGAGTTCAGGGTGTGGGAGGGGGCCATGGGCTGGGGTGAGGGCTCCGGCTGGGGATGCGGGCTCTGGGGTGAGGCTGGGGGTGAGGGGCTTGGGGTGTAGGAGGGTGCTCCAGGCTGGGACTGAGGGGTTTGGAGTGTGGGAGGGGGATCAGGGCTGGGGCAGGGGGTTGGGACATGGCGGGTGGCTCAAGGGTGCAGGCTCGGGGAAGCGCTTACCTCAAGCGGTTTCCGGAAGCAGCAGCATGTCCCCCCTCCAGCTCCTATGCAGAGGCACGGCCAGGCAGCCCTGCGCACTGCCCCATCCAAAGGTGCAGCCCCTGCAGCTCCCATTGGGTGCAGTTCCCAGCCAATGGGAGCTGCGGAGGCAGCGCTTGGGGCGGGAGCAGCGTGTGGAGTGGAGGCCCCTGGCTGCCTCTATGCGTAGGAGCCAGAAGGGGGACATGCTGCTGCTTCTGGGAGCTGTGTGGAGTGGCCCCCGACCCTGCTCCCCGGCTCAAGCACCAGAGCGGAGCAAGCCCCAGACCCCACTCCCCGGCAGGAGCTCGAAGTCTGGATTAAAATGGCTGGTGGGCCGGATGTGGCCCGCAGGCCATAGTTTGCCCACCCTGAGGCATAAGACCTTCCCACAAGTCCAAAGAAATTGTTATGGCTAAAGATCTATGGCCTATGAACGATGTCTCTTTTAAAGGCATGCTCCATTAGCCCATGGGTGGGAACCACAGGTGCTGACGTTTGTTTTTGCCAGTGGGTGCGCCTCTCTGTCCCCTCCCAAGTGTGAGCATGGGCAGGGCCTCGCGGGGAAGAGGCCGAGCAGGGGCAGGGCCTACTCAGGGCAGAGTGGCAGGTGGGGCCTCAAGGGGAAGAGGCCAAGTGTGGGCGGGGCCTCTGGGCAGAGCATGGGCGGAGCAGGAGGCGGGGCCACAGTCCAGGCATCAGAGCACACAAAAGATTAATGTGGCCCTGTGGATTTTTTTGGGTTGGTGCTTGAGCCCCGGAGCACCCACAGTGTCAGCACCTATGGTAGGAACTGTTATCTCCATTTTTACAAACCATGTGGGAAACTGAGACACAGAGAAGTTAGAGAGCTCTAATTTCTGTATCCCTGAGTGTTTGGATGCCCAACTTGAGCCACCTGACTTTTCAGAGCTGCAATCCCATGGACATCAGTTGGAGCTGTAAGTGGTCAGCACCTTTAAAATTTTGTGCCCTAAGTGTAGTTAAGCTTGGAAGCCCAAGTTAGAGGACACTTTTGAAAAAGTGTCTCTAGATTATTGTCCAGTGTTTCACACAGAAAAAGCCAGGAATTCAGATTCTAAGGGGCCTGATCCAAAGCCATTGAAGTTAGTGGATCATTGATCTAAAGCTCATTGAAGATAGGTTCTGAGTCCTGAGCTTTAGCCATAAGACATTCCTTCTGCCAGTCCCCAGGAGCCTTTACATGAAAGCTTTCCTTCTGAGCACGTCTTAAATATTTGGGCACCCAAAATTAACCTCCTGTGTTTACGTGACAGATCTTTCTTTGCATGTTAATTTACTATCTGCTTGTTTTTTTCATCCACTGAGACCTAAAAGGTACCAAAACGAGAGTGAGTTTGGGTCAGTTCAATTATAAATGTTGTTAGGTATGAGGAAATACTGTAATAAAAATTATGGAGTAAATCTTGGTCAATGACAACTAGGAAGGAATAATCTCAGCCTATCATAAATAAAGAACCCAGAAGCTGTATGTCAGCAAAATTGATTTCTGCCTCTTGTTTCTGCAAGTATTCCTGTGATTTGATTTTTAAATACTCCCATAGAGGAGGCAGTCGATTAAACTAAGTTAGTGGCTTACATTGACACTGCCACTCACAAATACGTTCTACAGTATGTTAGCATGAGCCAGTAATTTGGAAGCCAGATTCTACTCTTTGATGTGTATTTGGCTCTCATTAAATTAGAGAGAAACATTAAGGTGGGATATGTCTCTACTGTACATGTGTTGATCCAGTTAGTTGTAATCGGATACCTGGAGTGGCCTTTATGTAAACACAAATGGTGTCTCTGTCAATATAAGTACTTTTGAACTGCATCACTATAGTACCTGAGCACCTGCTATTTTTGTGGGATCCACTGAAATAAGGAGGGCACGGGTGATTGGCAGAAGAAAAGGTGTGCAAGGGTGGATTGATAAATTATTATTCATTTTTATTTATAATACAGTACTTGTAATTACACTGTAGTTACATAGTATTTAGGATATAGTTATGCTTTAGCTATGTTTCCTGATAACTAATTATCACTAATTTACATAACCAGAGCTTAACTATATGACCATATACTTATCTCTTTGGTTTCATATTTAATACATGTAGTTTTAGAATCCAAGTGTAGTAACTGTGTTGTATTTATGTTATCTTTATATTTAGACTGTTAGTTAACATCCTGGTTTTAGTAGTAATTATCAAAAAGTAATTAGTAATTATCCTACAGTGTAATTGCAGTGCAAGTATAGTGTAATTAGAGTAAAAAATGTAACCATATTTTTTTTCTAAGGGCTTGTCTAAACAAAGAGTTAGTGCACAGCAAGCTGGGGCATACATCTACAGTGAACGAGCATGCTCACACTCACTAACTTCAAAAGTTCTGTAGTTCAAATTGCAGTAGATCAAAGCACACTGCAGAACATCTAGTGTGTGGTAGTAGGATCCACATGGCAGTTAGAGCACTATAGATTTACACGCCAGCTTGCCACTCACTAACTCTCTGTTTAGTCAAGTCCTAAAATGGACGAGCACTAAAAGTAAAATATGATAATCAATACTCTTGTTAAGCAGGTCCCAGGCCAAAATCTTGGTTTCTATCACTCTTTGTAGGGCCCTGTTCTTGCAATTTGATGCACACAGTGGACTCGTGCACCCATGTAGAGTCCCACTGACTTCAGTAGGACTATGTACAGGTATAAAGGACTGGCGCATATTGTAAGATCAGGGCCTAAAACTCTTTGGGCCTAATCCAAACCCTACAGAAGTCAGTTGGGTTCTTTCCACTGATTAAATGGGCTTTGGATCAGACCCTTTCTATGTAAAGAAATGGCAGTATCTCACTATGCATTACACAATGGAAACATATCCAATTACATGATATAACATTACCCTAAAAGGGAGGAATTCTCTAGCTCAATGATACCAAAACAAACATATGGACAAAATTATGATAACACCGTTTAATATGGCATTTGGAAGACTACAGGTAATATCTAAAAAAGAAATAAATGTATTTCTGGACTTGGCAGTACGAAAATGATGGTTCAAAAAATTGGAAGGACTTTGGAGAAGAACACAAAGAAATGATTAAGGGGCTGCAGAGATTGATATATATGGAAAATCTGGAAAGAAACTGAATATATATAACTGTAAATAAACTAGTAACTGAAATCCCATGCTGTCACACAAGTGTAATTCATAAAGTCATGTATGTAAAAAAGCTGAAAATGTGGGCTCTGGTTTCATTGTGCTGTGTTGTAGTGAGCAATGTTGCTGTTTGTACATGATCCCCAAAGTTTCTGCACAGAGCTGCCCCCGGCTGGAGGCACAACTACCCGTTTGTTACCCCATGTACCTGTTACTTCCACCTCCTCTGATCAACTGTCACATACCAACTGCCCCAGTAGCAGCGTGAAGTATGGGTGGCATGGTATGGGGAGGTCATCACTTTTTTGGGAGGGGATGGTCATCACAGCCTGAAATATTTTCAAACGGGGTCCTAGCAAAAAAAGTTTGAGAACCTCTGGCCTATGCTGGTTGTGTTGTTGTGTGGGTGGTTGTCTTGTTTTGTGTCTAGGGGAGTTGTGCTGGGAGATTTGTGTTGATTTGTGTGGGTGGCAGTTGGGTGCATGGGTAACCAAGTAATCTACCATTTGTGCAGTCTCCCTCATACAACCCATGAAATTATTGCATGTAAATAAGCTGTAAAGTAAGGTTTGTGATTGGCTGAGTTGCCTTTGATATCACGATGGTCTTCTTGTGACATAGATACATGCCTTACTGAATCTGTACACTCCACAGGTATAATTCTTAAGCTCAAAAGGGCTGAGATTGGATGGTAACAAACCGTGAATCTCAGTGATGATTGAATCTGGTGAAATTCTGAGCAAAAAGAGCTCTCAACCATGCTAGTAGTTGTTTCAATATCTTCACACTGACGCTACAGACATAATAGCCTTCAGAGTGATACACACACATTCCTGGAGTCTTATTATATAGATGAGAACTGAGGGAGCATATGATAACCCTTTCCAGATATGGGAACAGGGGTGAGAACCAAGGAGACGTTTCATTTTGTCATAGCTAAGGAAAATTTTGGCTGAATATTACTGGGGGGAAAGTCTTTATAATGATAATGATTAGACGGTGTAATAATTTCCTAAGCAAAGTATTTAAAGCTTTGCTCGAGTCATTTAAAACAGAATGGACAAAGCACTGAAGAATGTTAGGTGGATATTTATTTATTAAGATTTCAGTTTTATAAATATGTCACACCAAAGGGTGCCTTTCCAAAACTCCAGGACTTTGTGGTATACATTAAAAACAATATAATATAGGAGATACGTGATCTAATAAGGCTTCTACATCTGTTTTTCTTCCGTTTTAAAGCAGGTTTAAAAATAAAATAACCAAATTATTTAAATATGTGTGAATTTTTTAAAATGTCTGTGATACTGCAAAAATTGTGTTTAAATTGATTTTTGTAAGTATTCCTAATGTACTGTCATCACAAGCATTATTATTTACAAAAGAAAAAATGTACAATCTTTCAAGGTTGAAATGGTATAAATATGGACTGAAAATCTTTTCTATTATTTACTTAGTGCAATATAAAAGTACCTATAATACATTGTTAGATAAATACTAGAAAAAGAAAACTAATGACACTGTGTATAGCATTTTGGCTCTATATTAAGAAAAAAGTCTTCTAATTCACTATGATAAAATCTACGGTATGTGTTGCTATATTTAGACTCAACTGGGAATTTCAACTCTTTTTTTTAATGCTCTTTAGAAGCATTGCAAAACTTCCTTTGTTTAACTCTGTCTCTCATTTATGTTGAAGAGGTAAGTGAGAAACTGCTTCTGAAACTAGGCAGAGATGCAATAAAAAGTGTTAATATGACAGGCAACATTGAGCTGCACATCCCATTATTGATTTATAGAATTAGAAATGGCCTGGTGCTTCGAGAACAGGTTAGGGAGTCGAATAATCTGAATTCTCTGTTCCAGGGGCTTGTTTTGTGACTGAGGGCATAAGTCATTTAGCATTTGATCCTGCAAGAGGTTAAGCACTCTGGTCCCAATCCATCAAAGCACTTAGATCCCAATCCAGTATGTGCTTATGCATGCAACCCCTTGCAAAGTCAAGGCATTATCTTCTCTGACTCAATTTTCTCCTGTGTTAAATGGGTGTGATACTTACCTATGAGTGTCAAGTCTTAATTTATGTTTGTGATGAGCTTTGAGATTCTCAGTTGGAAGATGCGATACAGTGCAAAGGTTTAAAATTACTGGAAAGAGTCCCGTTGATTTCAGTGGAATATTTTGAGTGACTGTAGGCCCAGTCTCACAAATTTATTTGATTGCATGTTGAAAGCATGTAAAGCTTATTCCTATGATGTGAAATCACATGAACATTGGGGGGTTGGACCAAGTTTCAGTTTAAGTGAGTTTGAAATCAAAACTTCAAATGAAAAACTGAAGTGGTTCAAGTCTACATGAACCAAAAGTAAGAAGGTTCCAGTGAATGGCAACTGTAATTTCACACAGCTTTAGTTCTGAAGTTGGAGTTAACATGTGCGCACCAAATCACTACTCTATGATATGTTCATGACGGTACTTCAAGGAGTGATGTGGCAGCAACTGGCTGTGGCCAATCAGACGTAAGAATATAGTATTTGCCAATACCAGATCAGAACAGTGATTCATCTAGTCTAGTATTCTGTCTCTGAAAACAACCAATATCAGATGTTTCAGAGGAAGATATAAGAAATCCCATAATGGAATAACCTGCCCATAGAGTGTTTCTTCTTAACCGCTGCCAATTAGAGGTTGGCTTATGCAGGAAACGTGGTTTATATCCCCTGTAAATATTTTATCCTGTCTAATGTAACTGTGGATGTTTTCATGATCCACATAATCCATTGTTTAAAATCTACTAAACTGTTGGACTCGGTGGTATCTCATGGCAATGAGTTCTGCAGGTTAATTATGTGTTTTGGTTTAAAAAATATATTTTATCGGTTTGAAATCTATTACCTTTCAATCAATCACTTGTGGAAAATTCCTACAATAATAATAGAAAATGCTTACCTTTTAATTAGTTTTTTTTTTTTAAATCCTACAAAATTAAATAAAGAATTATATTCCTGCTATAGAATTTCATCAAATGGGATTCAAGATACTGGTAGGAAAGATATAACTCTGTTAACTTCTACAAATGTTTTACAGCAATTTCTATATAAGCATATTGGTTTCATCCCAATTCATTAGCACTTTCCATGAGGGGATGATGCAGATGCTACTGTAGTGTCTTTTAGCTGCTCAGTGGATGACAACACCCTCAATTATATCAACCATAGCAACACCAACTGCTCTTTGAAAGAGCTACAGGTAGCTAAACTTGTTCATTTAGTTTGTAATGCAACACACATATAATTAGTATCTAAATGTTTTATACCTATGGAGGCATTTTTGAATTAAATGTTTTCTAAGGTCTTGATAGCTGGAAAACCCACATAGTTGGAGTTCTTACAAGATTTCTAGCAGCGTATATCTGTGTAACAGAGGGCACAATTAAAATGAATGATGTGTCTCATTTTACATTTAAAAAAAAATCTTAACAGGTAGGTAGTATCTTTTACCCTGAAAGGTCTTGATTTTATTTTTAAGACACAACCTGTAGCCTGAATAATCTCTTATGCAGGTTATTGATATGTAGAGGGCTGGAAATTCTGGACTAGATCCTCACCTGGCATAAATCGGTATATTTCCATTGTACCTATGACAATTTACACTGGGTGAGGATCTGGCCCCCCTATGTGTTTTAGAATCATGAACTTTGTAACTTTGCTTTGTTGGGATGCAGCATTGTCCCTGCACAGAGTGAGAAAATGGGTTCTTGTGCTACCACTTCCCCAGGTGTGGAGCTTGTGAAGTTGGCAGGAACGGGGTAGTTTATCGTGGAGACAGCATTCCCCACTCATTCACTCTCACTTCCCAGCAAGGATATTGTCTGGGTTTTTTTGCTCCCTTTCCCTTGCAGAAATGAAGAGGAGCATATAACACGTTAAAGTATAATCCTTAGAGTGCTCCTTATATATCTAACAAAACCTGGTTGGAATGGTTTCCATGCTATCCCAAATGTCTTTCATCGAAAGCCACATTCTTCCAATGCATCTGGGATTGCCCAGTTATTAAGAATCTCTGCTTCTAAATTCAGCTGGTCTGTTATAAGATTATGATAACCCAATATCAATTAACATCATCACTCTTCCTGCTTGGTATTACCAATGCTGCTGCTTCATCTGTGGGAATAGTCAATACCTTTTTCCTACTTGCTTAAAAGCATATACTTGTCCTCTGGATCTCCAGTATATCATCCTTCTGTTGAAACCTGAAATAAATAATTTGTTTAGTATTTATAGTGTCTAAATCTGACACACATGTAAATTAAGGAAGCAGTCAAACACATTTTTCAGACCATATTTTAGATAGATTATTTGGAATAAAATCCCTTAACAGTTTGTAAATTGAAGAAATCCATAAACAGGTTCTTTCCACTATCCTATGCTACAACTGGCAACTGACTCTTCCACCTCTGTCACCAAAAAATGTTTTTCCACATTCAGAACTCTTTCCATGGTATATTGGACATTGCTACTGCATTTTGCCAATATGATAACTAGAGCTGGTTGAAAATTGGAGTTCCATAATTTCCCCCCAGAGGATAGGTATTTTGAAACTTGTTTTAATCCTGAATGGGGTCAAAAGTAAAAATAAACATTTTTTTGTGGAAAAGTTCCAAAAAAAATTCTGATTGAAATCAACCTTTTTCAAAATTCACAGATAGAAATATTCCATTTTACTTTATTGAACTGAATAAAAATTTCATTTTAGATTGGTTTGTCATTAATCTGTGTTTGCCTGAGCTGCCATGGTGCCTCATGGGAATGGTAGTTCAGGTACCTCATCTCCACATTCTCTTCTATGGAAGAGGCCCCCATCTGGCCCATAATGGAAAATGGGCACTTTGCACCTAAACTATGTCTTCCATCAGGCTTTGTGACAGTTCAAGGAAACACAGATTAATGTCTGACTGATCCAAAACAAAATGTTTCAATTCAGTTTGACCAAACTAGGGTGACCATAAGTCTCATTTTGGCTGGGACATTCCCTTTTTTAAGCCCTGTCCCGGCCGTCCTGACTTTTTTGGTACTATAACCCTGACAGCAGAACTGGGAGCTGAGCACTAATAATATTAGGTTTTTTGAAAACCCCACTGTGATGGAGCAGAGCAACCTCATAGGAGCAGGAGCATCTGGGCTCAACTAGCCCTGTCCCCCATTCTCCCATACCTGCAGCCAATGCCAGGCCAGGAGGGAGAAGAAAAGGACAGAGTCTGGCTCAGTTAAGGGCTGGCTGGCAAAGAGGCCTCTCTATGTGAGGGGAGCTCCACTACAACCCTGACAGCCAGAAGAGCTGCAGGGTGAGAAGCACTGCATCCCTGACCGAGAGAGACTGTTGAGGAGACTGGGGATGACCCAGCAGTGAGTGAACTTTACTATTTGACTGTAAGGGCATTGTGGGTCTACACCCCTTCCAGCCTTATATCTGTCCCCGCCCAGAGGGACCTGAAGCTGGGGCAGGATGCCACAAAAGGTCCACAAGGGGGCACTACTCCAAGAGAGCCACTACAGGCCTTTTGGACTATAAGGATCACTCCCAAAACTGTAGGACCCTGTCAATGTTGCTTCACACAGGGCTCTGGGCTAGGACCCAGTGGAGAGGGAGGGCCCAGGTCTCCCTCCCACACCTCTTTAAGGGCTGAGGCTGAAATGCAAGTGGAGGCCAGAAGATTCCTGGCCTAAGGTCAGGAACCAGGAATCTCTGCCAGGTCAGTGAAGCAAGAGTTATTTGTTTTTTAATATTTTAAATAAGAAGATTGAGCAAAGTATTGCTATACCCACTTTATAGTTACGGAATCTGTGTCAGAGAGATTTGTTGTCAAAGCCTTTAGATTTGTGTTTAACTTTGTTCCAAGCAAAGTCTTATTGATGTCAAATATAGGCCTGATATGACAGATAAGTACAGAATATAGATGGACAGAATATAGTGACGTTGGCAGCAGAGAAATCATACATAGCCACATTGTTCATGATCCTGGCATGGGCGAGCTGTAGGGGAGGATGTAAGAAAGGTGTAAGCAGTCAGAAGCTATGAGGAAGTAGAGGAACTGCTTTCTGTGTATGTGTGAGGTAATGTGTGAGGTATGTGTGGGCAACTGTTGTTGCCCAAAGGACATAGGAAGGAGGCAAGACCATCACAAAAGATGACCTGACATGAAGACTGGGCAGCTCACACGATCCCTCCTCAAGCTTTCCCTGAGTTGGTCTGATTCCGTACGCAGTCTACAGATTACTGTTTGGCCAATATTTTCAAACCTTAGGGCCTAAAGTTAGGCTACTAAATCCATGCTTAGGCATCTGAACAGAAGCAGTCTCATTTTCAAAAGCACTAGGCACCCCAGATCCAATGGAAATCTATGGGAACTGCAGGCATATGCTACCTTTATTTAGATATATGTGGGCCTTTAATATAGATTTAGGAACCTAAATTTAAGGGCACCCAGGTTTGAGACTATTGGCCTTTACTAAATAGTAGTAAAGGACATCGTGTGTAGAAAGGAGCAGCGCCAAATACATCCATTCATGTAAATATGTTAAAATATTTTGCAAAAAGAGCAGTTAACTTACTTCGAAAAGCTGTTAGGGAATTATGTTCTGTTCAATCAGTATTGTCAAGGGATATGTATATGTGTGTGTGTGTGTGTGTGTATATATATATATATATATATATATATAAAGGAGAGATGATTAACAAGAATATAGAGGCTTCAAGTAAAATGTCATTTTAGTGAGCTCTAGTGTTTATTTTGGAAATGCTAAAAGCCGTGAAAAGTGTTTTGATGTCTTAAAAGGGCAAATTGTGGTGCCTGATTGTTTATGAGAAAGAAAGAAACAAATGACATCAGCAGACTTGACCTATGTGCTCTGTTGGCATAATAGCATTGAGGCAGCTTATTTCTGTTCAGTAAATGGGCAGATATCATGCAAGCTAATATTAAGCTATCTATTTGAAGGGAATGAAATTATTCCGTTATGACAGAACACAGGCTTCAGCTACATTTGCAGAGAGTGGAAAGATATTTGATTATTATTTTTTAATCAGTGTGGGGGATATAAACTTTTTTTTTTCATTGTATTGTTTTCTTGGGGTTCCAGTTTAAGGACAAAATACCATAATGAATAACCCAAATATTAGCACAGCAGGTTGGGAGCGATTCAGGAAAACTGGTTTGTTATCTTAGCCTTGGATGCTGAGCAGACAGTCTGGCTGCATTTATAGTCTCCAAAAGTGATGTTTTTTGTTGATTAGAATAGAGATGATGATTTATTACTAGAACTGGATAAATACCACTAAAAACTTCCCACAAGTTATTGCTTTTCAAAGGCATCTGCTTCAGCCACACTTGTGCCTTACTGTGTTTTATTTTCAATGGAAATTTGAGAAATCCAAATGTATTTGTACAAATAGCCCCAGAAAGCGAAATTTAAGCTCCCACATTCAAGTGCTTCCATCAAATGTGAGAGCAAATGAAAACCCAATTACGTTACATCAGTGACTGTGGAGCAGACCAACAATTAAAGCTCAATAAATGACACTATTTATAGGAGATGGGATACTGTTTGACACATCATGGGATCAAGCTCCCATTGAGCTAGAGGCTGTACACCTTCATAATAAAAAGATAGCTCCAAAGAATGTACAGTCTATACAGTTAATTGATAATTTGTGCAATTTATTCTCCATCTTAGAGATGTGTTTTCACTTTTAAGATAAAAGAAACCCTTGAAGGGGTAAATGCATTTTTCTTTTCTAAAGAATTTGTGTTATGTAGACAAACTTTTCAGCTAAATCTAATTGCCTCCACACACCAAAAGAAGAGGAAAAGCATTAAAAGAAACTGAAAAAAAGAAATGAAAAACAGGTTCCCACATAGAGCCATTGCAGGTAAATTGATGTTGAGAATAATTATTTCTAATTAGAAGGATCCATGAAAGATGGAATAACCAGATAGTTGCCAGCTGATGCAATTATCAGTGTTTCTTGTTTCTCCCTTTTTCTGCAAAACTTGTTTGCCTTTTGCAGGGTATCACAATTTTCATACTTTCTGTTTTTAAAGGGATATTTTAGTAAGCATTCACAGCTGTCGCTTTTTTCCCACCTTCTGAAGATGCATGTTATCTGTTGATCTGATCTATGCTTTGTGTAAAGTTTCTATCACTGTGGTGTCTAAAGCTGAGCTCGTTGGTTTCATTCTCCTTTTCATGCAATGTTTCTTCTCCACTTTTGTCACATTCCCTTTTTTAGTCCAGAGGCCAGATTTTTCAGGTGTCTAGCTTTATGTACATATGTTTGAAAATTTTGGCCACGCTCTTAAAATCTCTGCGAGATCTACTCCCTCTCACCCTGAAGATATGCTTATTGCACATTCACAATCAGATATGTCCTTTTCTCATTCATTCATGCTCCTAATACCTACCTTTCCATTATCTAAAGGTAGTCCAATAAATGTGGCTAGCAATGATTTTACTTACAAACCTCTTGCTCTTTCACAACCACATCAGCTGGTGTGATCCATCACTCTCTTACCTTGACAAACTTGTCACCTGTTGTATGAGCATTTCAGCAGGAGCTGCTGTCTAAGGGTATGTCTACACTACGAGGGTAGTTCGATTTCACTTAAATCGAATATGTGGAATCGATATTACAAAGTCGAACGTGTGTGTCCACACTAAGGACAGTAATTCGACTGTGTGAGTCCACACTAACGGGGCAAGCGTCGACATTGGAAGCGGTGCACTGTGGGCAGCTATCCCACAGTTCCCGCAGTCCCCGCTGCCCATTGGAATTCTGGGTCGAGCCGCCAATGCCTTCTGGGTAAAAAAATGTGTTGAGGGTGCTTTTGGGTAACTGTCGTCATCCGTCCGTCACTACCGTCCTCCCTCCCTCCCTGAAAGCGCCGGCGGGAAATCAGTTCGCGCACTTTTCTGATCAGTGACAGCGCGGACGCCACAGCATTGCGAGCATGGATCCCGCTGCGACCATCGCTGCAGTTGTGGCCGTTCTCAACGCCTCGCAGCTTATCATACACCTTTCCCTGAGGCAGATGCAGAGAAATCAGGAGAGGAGGCTATGGCACCGCCGTGAGGGCCTGAAGTCGGAGAGTAGCACAGAGCTGTCAGAAACCACGAGACCCAGCGCCCAGGACATCACGGTGGCAATGGGTCATGTGGATGTTGTGGAACGGCGATTCTGGGCCCGGGAAACAAGCACGGACTGGTGGGACTGCATAGTGCTGCAGGTCTGGGATGAATCCCAGTGGCTGCAAAACTTTCGCATGCGGAAGGGCACTTTCCTTGAACTTTGTGACTTGCTGTCCCCTGCCCTGAAGCGCAATGACACCCGGATGCAAGCAGCCCTGACTGTCCAGAAGCGAGTGGCCATAGCCCTCTGGAAGCTTGCAACACCGGACAGCTACCGGTCAGTCGTGAACCACTTTGGTGTGGGCAAATCTACCGTGGGGGTTGTTGTGATGCAAGTAGCCAACGCAATCGTTGAGCTACTGCTCTCAAAGGTAGTGACCCTGGGAAACGTGGAGGTCATCATAGATGGTTTCGCCGCGATGGGATTCCCAAACTGCGGTGGGGCTATAGATGGGACTCACATCCCTATCCTGGGACCGGACCACCAGGCCAGCCAGTACATCAACCGAAAGGGCTACTTTTCAATGGTGCTGCAAGCACTGGTGGACCATAGGGGACGTTTTACCAACATCAACGTCGGATGGCCGGGCAAGGTTCATGACGCTCGCGTGTTCAGGAACTCTGGTCTGTTTAGACGGCTGCAGGAAGGTATTTACTTCCCGGACCACAAAATAACTCTTAGGGATGTGGAGATGCCTACAGTGATCCTCGGGGACCCAGCCTACCCGCTGATGCCCTGGCTCATGAAGCCCTATACTGGCGCCCTGGACACTGAAAAAGAACTCTTCAACTACCGGCTGAGCAAGTGCAGAATGGTGGTGGAGTGTGCTTTTGGCCGTCTCAAGGGGAGATGGAGAAGCTTACTGACTCGCTGTGATCTCAGCGAAACCAATATCCCCATTGTTATATCAGCTTGCTGTGTGCTCCACAATCTCTGTGAGAGCAAGGGGGAGACCTTTATGGCGGGGTGGGAGGTTGAGGCAAATAGCCTGGCTTCTGATTACGCCTAGCCAGACAGCCGGGCGATTAGAAGAGACCAGCGGGACGCGCTGTGCATCCGGGAGGCTTTGAAAGCTAGGTTCCTCAGTGAGCAGGGTAACCTGTGACTATTAATTTTGTTTAAAGAGAAGCTGAACCTGCCCCCGTTTCTTTACCCAGTTTATGTTGACTATCCTCTCCAGCTACATACCCCCTTCACTCCCTTCCCAAAAAATAAAATCTGTTCTGTTTTGTTAATGAACACCGTTGTCTTTATTACTGTTTTCGCGGGAATGTTTTAAACCGGGGACGCAGACTGTGGCGGGGGGCGGGTTTAGTGTTCTGATGCAAATGATGCTTCTAAACTCCCGGAATGACAGGCTCCGCAGTGGTGGACTGGTTGTTTCAACGGAGCCTGCCAGCACTCCTGGGCGGGACTGCGTGTATGTGTCGGATATGTGACTTTCTGGCAGGGGGAGGAGGGTTACAGATCCCCTGCTGCGTGGCTCTGTGATCCAGGATAAGGACCGCTGCATAAGATCTGTAACTGCCCTCCCCCGCCACAAAGTCACAGAGCTACCCCCACCCCCCCCACAGAACATGAAAACCATCTCCCAGACTGACCAGGGCAACTAGTGACTGCACTGTGTATGTGTCCTAATGCTGGACCTGCCCCCGCCTCTGTACCCTGCTAAAGGTGACTGTCCTGTCCAATTACCAAGCCCCTTCCCCCCCTTCAGACAGACTATCCTCCAAAAGAAAATCATGGAAACAGTAATTAACAGAAACGAATATTTTATTATGAACCACACATGAAACGAGGGGTGGTGAAACTTGGACGGGGGCTTGTGTGAGGTGGGTAGGAAAGGACTTTTCAAATTTTGGGGAATGAGAGCCCAAGAGTGCTAGAGCAGTCTGCAGTGGTTGACTGAAAGTTTTAACGGCCCTTGCCGCCCCTCCTTCTTTGGACTTTGGGTGAGGGGGGTGTGGGACTTGGTGGCGGGGGAGGGCGGTTAGAGATAGACCGCAGCGGGGCTCTGTCCTCCTGCCTCCGGTCTTGCAGAACATCCACAAGGCGCCGGAGCGTGTCCGTTTGCTCCCTCATTAGTCCAAGCAGCGTTTGAGTCGCCTGCTGGTCTTCCTGACGCCACCTCTCCTCCCGTTCCATGATTGCTCGGTGCATTTGGGACAAGTTCTCCCTCCACTGTGTCTGCTGGGCTGCCTGGGCTCGGGAGCAGGACATTAGTTCTGAGAACATGTCCTCACGCGTTTTCTTCTTCCTCCGCCTAATCTGCGCTAGCTTCTGGGAGTGTGATGCCAGGCTGGGTTGGGAGACAGTCGCAGATGTGTCTGTGGGAATGGGAAAAAGGGAGTGAATTCCTGAGACAGATAAATGAAGTTGTGAACAAAGAACATAGTCTTTCTCTGTGAACAAGACCATGCACTGCACCTCTCACATGCGCACTCAGGACAAGGTCGAATTTTCGGACCTCGCCTTCAGTGCCTGGGGTCTTGCAGTGGCGATCTGAGAAGCGGGGCAGGACGCCTCAACTTGTGTAGCAGGCAAACATGGTAAGCCGTAGACTTGTGGCTGCTTAAAACTTTAATAGTAGCACTGGCCTCCTTTCACATTGAAAGCAAAGCCAGTCTCTGCTGCCAGCAATCCGGCAAGCATGAACTCTGCCCCTGTCCCACCCCCTCGCGGCTGTCCCAGGGAAAGATCCCTGTATGCTGCCCCTCTCCTGCCTCCACCGCGTGGCTGTAAAGCAGTCCCAATACTAACATTCCCCTCCCTAATTCAAAGCAGGGCATCATGAGCGACATCACCCTGATGAGGATCTCGGACAGCGAGAAGGAACGCATGCTTAGGGAAAGCATGCAAAAACCAGGGCTGTATGCCGCCATGTTTTTCAGTGCAATGATCCCTGAGTATTTGATTGTCTCCTGGCGAGGAAACGTCTCGTACCATGGAGGACCATATAAAATCGCTCTCCCCAGGAACCTGATGACCAGGCTTGAACATTACCTCCAGGAGACCTATGTTGAGATCTCCCATGAGGATTTCGTCTCTATCCCCGGACATATAGACCGGATTTTGGTGTAGCTGCACTGGCAGGGACTAAAGAGTGGAGCGTCTTGGGCAGCAGAATCATGAAAAACCGGACATTGTTAGTTTTTTTTTAAATAGTTGGGACTAAAAATTTTATCGCCTAAGGCAAAGAAATCATGAAAAACCCATTGTTAATATTATAAATATTCCAGTTCTGTTAAAAATAAAAGTTTAGATGTTTAAATCACTTCAAGAAAAACCCATTGTTAATATTTTAAATATTCCAGTTCTGTTAAAAATAAAAGTTTAGATGTTTAAAGCACTTACTGCTTGATCCTTCCCCTGATTCTGTGTCCGGGGTAACGGCTGGGGACGGTTGGTAGGGGATCTCGGTAAGGGTGATGAAGAGCTCTTGGCTGTCAGGGAAATCAGCGGTGCAAGCGCTGTCGACTGCCTCGTCCTCCTCATCTCCTTCCTCATCTTCCCCATCCGCTAACATGTCCGACGAGGAACCGGCCGCGGACAATATCCCATCCTCAGAGTCCACGGTCACGGGTGGGGTAGTGGTGGCGGCCGCACCTAGGATGAAATGCAGTGCCTGGTAGAAACGGGATGTGTGGGGCTGGGATCCGGAGCGTCCGTTTGCCTCTTTGGTTTTTTGGTAGCCTTGTCTCAGCTCCTTGATTTTCACGCGGCACTGCGTTGCATCCCGGCTGTATCCTCTCTCTGCCATGGCTTTAGAGATCTTCTCGTAGATCTTTGCATTCCTTCTTTTGGAGCGCAGCTCTGAAAGCACGGACTCATCGCCCCACACAGCAATGAGATCCAAGACTTCCCAATCAGTCCATGCTGGGGCCCTCTTTCTAGTCTGCGATTGCACGGCCATCTCTGCTGGAGAGCTCTGCATCGTTGCCAGTGCTGCTGAGCTCGCCACGATGTCCAAACAGGAAATGAGATTCAAACTGCCCAGACAGGAAAGGGAATTCAAATTTTCCCGGGGCTTTTCCTGTGTGGCTGGTCAGAGCATCCGAGCTCTGACCGCTGTCCAGAGCGTCAACAGAGTGGTGCACTGTGGGATAGCTCCCGGAGCTATTAGCGTCGATTTCCATCCACACCTAGCCTAATTCGATATGGCCATTTCGAATTTAGCGCTACTCCTCTCGTTGGGGAGGAGTACAGAAGTCGAATTTAAGAGAGCTCTATGTCGAACTAAATAGCTTCGTGGTGTGGACGGGTGCAGGGTTAATTCGATGTAACGGCGCCAAATTCAACATAAAAGCCTAGTGTAGACCAGGCCTAAGACATCTAACCTAATGCCATTTGCTCAACTCCCACAGCCACTTCCAGATTTAACCTTGGTGCCTCCAATGTCATCTTGAAATCAGATCTTCCAGGACGCCTACTGCACAACAAATTGGTGCCCTCTTGAGTAGTGGAACAGGGAGGTGGAAAGAGGAAAGCACTGCTATATATAAGTAGTCCCACTGCTAAATTATAATTAGGTTAAGTTCTAGGGATGGAAAACTTTGATTCAGATGAAATAACAGGCATGAATCTGAGTCATTTTTTAAATTTTAAGGAGTTCCATATGTACATAAGTTTTTATCTGTTACATTTTGTGCACTTTTACCCTTCCCAGTTTATAGCAGAAATACAAGTATCAAAATACTACAAGGGTAGCTATACGCAGTATTTCCACCTCAGGAAGGCCTTTTCTCAGGAGATTTGCAGACCAACTTCCTGACTAAAGAGGTTCAGAACGTACTGACTTTAAGGCTCAAACATCTCTACCCATTTCTCTTATAAGCCTAAAGGCACCCCTCTCCCCTGGAACTGTGTTTTGCTAAACTATCTTGAAGTCCTGCACTACTGCTACCAGCAATCCACCTCTCTGCCGCACAGTGCTACAGTGGCAAAAGCAGCATTCTGAGAGACCGCTGCCAAAAGTTTTAAAGAAAAGGTTTTAGAGTAAAATTTTCAAAAGTTCCTCAGTGACTTAGGCATCCCATTTCCAAAAGTTACTTAGGAGCTTAACTCTCACTGAAACTCAATGGGACTTACTCACTTTTGAAAATGAGACTTTGACTCTTGTGTCACTTAAACACTTATGATAATGTTGCCATAAGGCAGAAACACAAAAAGAAGGCAGAGAAGAGATTCTCCAGGAAAAAGAATGGGGTGGGAGTGGATGTGCATCCCTTGACAATCAGTCTGCCTAGTTTGTTTCCATTTCTTTCCACTGCAAGCTTGTGGGTTTGGTCTCAGATGGGATTGACTTTAGAGGTGTCCTTTGGTTGTTGGCTTTTTCCCTGGAGTGTGTTGAAAAAGTATGGTTGATCAGAATTATTTTTCAAAGCGAGGCCCTTGGGGACACTGGCTGAAACAGGTGTGCCATCTTCATGTGGTAACTACTCTGAATTAGCCACGGTTGCAATACAGGTGGGCTGCTTTGACAGGTTTAGCAGATACATTAATTGAAAAGCCAGAAGCATGTTTGTTGGTTTTACTAAAAAATACTCCATCAGCTGTAATGACCAGACACACACACATGCTCCTCCACCTCATCCCACAATCCAAACCATGCACAAGGTCTAATTCAGTGGTTCTCAAACTTTTGTACTGGTGACCCCTTTCACATAGCAACTAAATTATTTGATGAACATTATTAGACAGCTCCAACTAAGACTGTGCTTGACACTCTAGATAATAGGAGATATGGTTATTGTCCTCTAAGGCCCAGTCATGCAATGAGCTCTAATCAAGCCAGTCCCATGGTAGGACTAAGGCCGAAATAGAGAGACAAACCAATGCTATACAGGGACAAGGCAATCAGACTCTCAGAGTTTGCTGGGGGGGTTTCTACAGTATGGGAGTAAGCATGTTCTAGAGCCGAGTTGCTTCCTTTCACTCAAATCTTCTCCTTTGTCTTTATTTTTTAATCATTTTGGTGCAAGTAACTGACAACATTTTGCTATTAGAAATTTCTCCAGTTGTTTTCAGAGTCTGAACTGTGTTAATGTTAACTCTAAGATACAAAGGGTAGGGGTTGGTGGTAAATGGGGCAGTCTCTTTACAGAAGTGGTAAATCATCAGATTTTACTGTCAAAAGCAGAAAAACATGTTGATAAATTATTGCATTGGTTTCAAATTATTCATCAGAATGGAAAGGCAATTGTTCAAGCTGTTTTGTGAAAATATAGACAGCAACACTTGGAAAACTTCTCACTTTGCTGCGAAATTGTGTTTTTGTGTATGGATCAAGTGAGATTTTTTTCTCCAGTTAGCATTAAGCTAATCTTCTAAAGAGACGAGTCTACAATCCAATGTATAATTTTGAAGTAATTTAGTCCAAACACTGAAGACTGAATTAGGGCTATTTGTGTCAATATTAACATTACTATTGCCGCAAGGCCTATTCACTCACACATGCAGCCTCTTGCAAAGTCGTGTGACTGCTCCTTCCCCTCCCAGCTCCAATGGCTCAGATGGTCTCTCCTAATGTGCTCCTCAAATGGCTCTGATGTGTCTGCTAAAGGGGTTCAGTCTCCCAAAGGGACAAGAGGAAGTGATAACTTGTTGAGAATGGTGAGGGGCAAGCGGTGTTTGTGGGGGGAACTTGAGGGAATAGTGCCTCACAGTTTCCTGGTAAAAGGGAAACTTGCTGCATGTTGCCATCCAGGTCCAGGATAAAGGAGGAGACATTCTTACTCTCTAGCGCTTGTTATCCCCATTACACTGCTCTGGGCCTGCATTTACCATCCTTTATAGTGCTGGAGCTTGAGCAGAAACATCACACTCACATAGATGGATCCCCCGGACTTAGGTCGTCAGGCTCAGTAGGGATGGCTGAACCAGCCCTGCATTGCAGTGTTAATTATCAATCAGGTTTCTCTAGCATTTCAAATCTCCTGGATGCAGTGTACCTGCCTAAGCAACATGTCTGGTAATTTCATTCCATTGGCTTTCCTGAAAAAATAATTACTGCAGTAGCTATGCCAACCCTGCTGAGGCATTTATAGTTTTTGTCCCTTTCTGAAATGTTGGCACTTCCTGTGAAATAACTGGTTGTTTGTTTGCAATGCCTCACAAAAAGAACAAATTGTGAGTTTCTTGGGTGGCAGAGACTCTATTGTCCAAAGAGTTAACTGGGAACAGAGATATTCTGCAATCTTTTATGAGCAAAAGATGAGAGTGCTTGCAAGGTTGAATACAGGTCAGATACACTGAGTATATCGTTTAGTGTCAGTGTTCTCCTAATGGTAAAACATATGTCTCCGTTAAACAGAACAGTATAACAATTTTAATGCCAAAGGGAGGTAATGGCGGGGGAGGGGGTGGCAGAGGAGGAGAGAGGGGACCCTCAAAACAGCCAGTAGCTAATGCTGCCTTTGTGGGTTTATATATTTGCCTATTAAAATGACAATACAGACATGGAACATTTAGATTTAAGAAGTCTTTCTTTCATTAAACAACATTAAACAAACGGACAAAGTAGGGGGTTATGACTTCAGTAATTGAAGCATGCTGTTCTGTTCAAGACCAGAACTCTATAAAGACTCTTTTCACCCAATAATGCCCTTTGTGTTTGCCTGCTACCCCGATAGAAATTACTGTAGGCCCGAAGTATGTCTTTCCAAGTGGATAGGGAATGACAGAGCACAACACCACTTTTGGCAGATGGGGTCACAGCTCTTTAGAACGTTAACATTCATTGTGCTTTGGAAATCAATTTGCGACTCAGAATGCATAGTGGCTTAAGCTGGATGCCCCCTCCCCTCCCCCATAGTTCTTTTAATGTTAACTTTAAACCTGTGAAGTGAGAAAAAGAATTAAATGGATTAATTTGGATTAACTGTAATAGTGCCCATGTAAATTGCATTAGATTGATTTACAGAGTGCCTTTTGGTTGATGCTTGCTATTTTAAACATACAGTCTGCGTGTAGATATTACATTCTCATTTTTCCCCTAGACGTTGATGAGTGTCTGGATAACAATGGAGGATGCCAACAGATTTGTGTGAACACAATGGGCAGCTATGAGTGTCAATGCAAGGAGGGCTTTTTCCTGAGTGATAACCAGCACACCTGTATTCACCGCTCCAATGGTAAGTGCTCAGTCTTGGAGAAATGTTCAGTGGAGTAACCATGTTGATAAAATATTCAGAAACTATGTTCTTTATATTTCTCTCCTCAGATCTCTGAAAATCATTGTGCTATAGAAGTTGGATAGTGTATTGTATCCATAGATTTCTGTGAAATATGTCTGTTGATGGGTTGGTGGGTTTTTTTGGTAGGATCTTGACTGATTTATTATGCAGCCATCTAAACTGGCAGCATATTCATTAGTAAGGCAGGGAAAAAAGATTTTGATATGAAATAGTAATATCTGGAATGTAAAACTACTGATCATTAGAACACAGAAGTCATTTAAAATGGCAACCCTCTACCCTAGGCATTGTGGTACCAAAATTTACATTGAAACAAATGGCCAATTTATTTGGGAAATTATACACACTCTTCTTTTGCCAGAAGCCCACTGAATTTGCTTGAGTTTTTGATTGCTGATAGCCAGTATCTGTAAAATCAAGGATTTTCCATACAGCTGTGGTCATAATCTAGTGATGATTTTTGTTGGAGCAAGCTCCTCTCTTTTTCCTGTAAATTTCAGACACAGAAGACAAGCTTGGGTGCAAAAGGGAAAAAGAGAGCAACAGAACTATACATCTTTGCAATTAAGTGGATTCTTGATGTGATCGTTCAGACTTCTGGTGACCCTAAGAGTAGTGGGAATATATTCTAGTAAACTCAGTTTAAAAAAGGTGATGGTGAGCCTCAAAGCAGCAAGATAAGTCTGGTCAACAAAATGACCACTCTAAATTTCCACTTGCCATACAAACAGTGTCTGAATTATTTTAAGTCACTGTAATTAACCAGAGGTTCCTACTGAGTGTAGGATGTGAATTTAGTCACTATATTAACAGAAAACCAAGTTTAACAGGAGGAGCTTTCTTAAAACTCTAAATATATTTCTCACAGTGTGCTTGTTCACTTAGAATTGCAGAGATAAATAATATTTTTGATTTTAAAAATATGTACAATCCAGAAAATGATTCAGTTTCTCTGTATTTTAAAATGATTGTCAAGTTTAAAGCAACCAAAGCACTTTGATTTTGAGGAGAACCTGCAATTAAGCTCCATCCGCCGATGTATTTTAAAAGTTGTTATCTAGTTATCTGGTAGGTTTTTACTCATTCTGTTCAATATAAATTGTTCAAATTTCTGTCCAGCGTAAAGTAACCCTGACACAAAGATATCCAACAGAGCAAGGAATAGTAGCTGGAAGCTTAATGAAAACCATTTGCAGAGTGCTGCAATACAATCATTATTTCAATTTGCACATTATAAAAATTCCCAGCTGTAATAAAAGGGAATTTAGATGTCCGAGATGGAAGCTAATGAAACAAATGAAAAATGAGATTCTGAAGGCAAAAGATTTTTATATGAAGTAGATTTATTGAGGGAAATGGCAAGTTTTTATGGTGAGGACGATTCTTAGTTTGCAGGAGGACTGGGGAAGCTGATTTAAAGGGTGACTGAGGTATGCCCGTAATAAAAATGTGTGGGGTGAGTGTGTTTGTGCTAGCTTGTTTATAAAGAATGTGTGAAATAAGATTTAATTAAAGCAACACAGTCAAATTATTTGGGGTCTGAAATAAGAGGGCAGGAGGCAGTTACAAAATGTATTATGACATGAATGCTCTATGACTTTTCAAAAATAAAGTGTCAATTTTTTTTAAAAAAGTAAACATTATTCTGTAGCACTGTGAACCCAAACACAAACACATTGGGCTAGCACATTAGAACCAGGAAATGAAACTGAGTGATCTATTTTCATTGTCCAAGCTGACTGAAGTGCAAACAGTAACCAGGCATGGTGAGAAGTGTATCAGATTCTTTCCATTAAATATATAAGCTGTTAACCTTAGGAATATTGTTTATTTTCAGTCTGTATCACGTGTGGGTGTCTATATAAAAACTTCGGGACAAAACAGAGAAGAAATATTCTTTTATCAAAGTGTTTAACTAGAGACCTCTTTAGTGCTAGATTGTGTCTACACTTACATGGGTGCACAGGGGTTTGTGGGAGAAAGGCACAAGGATCCTTCAACCCTTCCCACACCCGGCATCAGTATGTAGGCTCCAGTCACAACCCAAGCGCAACGGTCCAAGCACTTCAGCATGGACGTAAATTTTAAACACAATTACACCCATTGACTTCTATGTAAAAATGTTAAAATGGGTGCCTATCCATACATTTCAGGCACCTTTGATATCAATTAAAAGTACATCCTATGTGCCACACTTTAAGATAATCCACAAGAAAGCTCATTCCCCACTCAAACAATTTCCTGCTCTTACATTTTCTCCCACCATTTTCAAATGTCTGGTGAAAAAGAGAAGCTGTGCAATGTGCCCCGAAGGGCATTGGATTTGGGCTATTTCAGATGTGGGAGAATATACCCCAAAGCTCTTGAACCCTCACAGAGATTTCCCAGCCTGCAGCCTTCTCTCATTTATATTAATGGGGGTCCAGCTTGAGAGTCACTGCTGACCTGTATGGCCAGTATGGCTCATGTGGTTTAAAGTTACGTGCATGCTTAAGTGATTTGGCATTCAGAGCTGTGGCAATCCACATGCAATTTGGAGGGGAGAGAAAAGGTTGCAGGAGGGAAGAGTTTGGAAGAGGCACCAGAAAGTCAGTCTGTGTGTACATGGCTGGAATATTCGCTATGGTTGCAGCACTTCTGTAAATAGTTCTCTTAATAAAGAGCCAGTTTAGTTTTAGAACATGGAGTCTTCTCATGTTATTAGCCAATGTGTGGTACAGGAAACATGGTAGCAGCAGTCAGTCTAATGCAGTATTGACAACTAGGATTTCTGTGCACGTCATGCAAGATTGGCCAGCATGAGAGCCAGTCTCAGGGTGATGTGAGAAACTCCAGCTCTCTCTCAAATTTCAGCTCTGCCTAGGGAAACTTGCCTCTGATTGGCTGCTTTCCCATCAGTTCCACCTCCTGGGGAAGAGCAGCCAATCAAAGCTGCTACAGGAAACAGGCAGAATTCTCTCCCCTACTCCCCAGCTGCTGACACCATTCTCACGGGAGGGGGAGGAGGAAGCAGAAAATGCCCAGCAGCTCAGGATAGCTCCACTCCCACTTCTCCCTTCCCCTCATGTGAGCAACAGCACTTCCCCTCTCCCTTGCTGCAACACTTGGCCTGGGAAGGAGAAGAGAGTGGTGAATAATCTCTGGAGCTGCCTCCCCTATATTGAAAGCAGGAGAAAACAACCCCTCTGCAGTGCCCTCCCTCCCCAGGCCTGGGAAAGGGGTCTGATGAGCCCAGGAGCTGCAGACATGGGGGGGGGGGTCTGAACTGATGTGGGGTGGAATTGATGTGGGACAGGCAGATGTGGGGGTGAGAGCTCCTGCAGCAGGGTTCAAAATCACCTTAATACATTTGGGAAACACAAATTGTTGCACACCTGCATGGGGTTGGATGGTGAGTTCAAAACTCAAAAGACCAGCCAAGCAACTCAATATAACACTTTAAAAAAAATCTCATGATTTGGGGGGCAGTTTCATGACTTTTGGGGGTGTGACTCATGATCTTTGATCATTTGAGGTTGGCAATACTGTTAGTAAGACTCACAGCAAGGAAGAGCGTGTGATTAACAAGAAAATAAAGCAGCAGCTAGAAACAGAGCAAACAAGCAGCATGGAGGGACTCAGACCACTGGGAATAGTGGATTTCCAGACAAAAAGCCCTGCACAAGCATGGAAACAAGAACTGAGTCTGTAGACAGAGCTGACTTTGGGGGATAAAGATGCGAAAATGAAGGTAAAGTTTTTTAAATTTCTCATTTGGGGGGAAAAGGACAAGGAGTGAGTCTGTTGCCAGAAATAATGTCGGAAGCATTAGAACAGCTGATAAAGGCATTTGATGAGTACTATGATCCCAGACAGAACAAGACTGTAGAGAGCATGAGACTGGGGGCAGGGTGTATGTGTGTGTATGTGTGTGTGGATTGTTTGTGTTGTACCCAAAACAAAGAAGCAGAAGAGGGAATAGTTACAAAGCTGAGAACTCTGACATCCACATGCAACTTTGGAAACATTAAAGATTCCTTAATTAAAGATGGGCTCTTTTCTGAGACATGTGGTTTCAGCTTATAGGAGAGTCTGTAGAGAGAAACAGATGTAAGCCTAGAGAAGTGCCTCCAAATAGCAAGGGCACCCTTGGTGAACAGAGAAAAGATCAAAACAGTGACAGTCACTAGTGCAGAACAAGTACACAGGCTCAAGCTAATGGAACCCAAGAAGCAGAACAGAGACAGACTGAGAATGCAGATATCATGGTCTAGTGTATATTCTCTGAAAAGCAACATGAAAGGCAGAAAGAAAATGCCTTGCCTATGGACAAAGTTGCAAGGAGTGTGGGAAATGAAACCACTTTGTCACAATGCTGCAGAAATATACCCCCAGAAATATAAAGCAGCAGGACATTCAGTGATTGAGGACATAGTGACTTCCAGTGAAGAGGACAGTGTCTGCAGTGTGACTCTTGCATATCCCAAAATTCTCAGCAAACATGCACTTTAGAAGTAGGCTGACATAAATTCAGCTGCCATATTTGCAATTATTCTATCTGATCAACGACCAATCCAATCCCAGCAGGACTGTGGAGCCAGCTGCAGTGTAACACTGGAACACTGATAAGCAGCAATATTAGACTGGAGAAAGGTGACCAAGTGCTGAGGGCAGTGGGCAAATGCTGGCTGGTGCAGTGGTGCTGGAACTAAAGGTGTTGGGGGTGCTACTGCACCCCCTGGCTTGACGTAGTAATAATAAACACCAAATACATGATTGCCATCATCAGCACCCTCACTATAAAAAATTGTTCCAGCACCGCTGGGCTGGTGTCTCCTCCAAACTTTTCCTTCTTGCAGCCTATGCTCCTCACTCCAAGGTCCATCTAGGTTGCCACAGAGGCCATGGACTGGATGGCAGCATTACAGTCCCCAAAGTAATAAGGAAGGGTAAAGCTGTGCCCCCTTTCCCATCTGCACTAGTCATCAGGGAGTGGGGAGTGTGTGCAATATCCCACTTAAGAATCTATGAATGCCTGCTGCCACATACACTTCCCCCAACATTCAAAGCGATATTGTGCCTGCCTTCATCTCAACATCTCTAGGAGCTGCTGCTGGAGCATTGTGTCTTCACTCACCACTCCCACGGGCTGTGGTTAAAAGCCACAGCAGGGGGGTTTAATATCTTCTTCCGTGTATCCTGGATGGCATGTCTCCATGATTTCCAGAAGTTTTCTCATTATTTCTTATGGGCAGGAAAGATCAACTTAAATCATCCTCAGAGCAGTATGAATTTTATACTGGAGGGATTAGACTGATGTTCAAGTCAGGACAATCATTTTGCAATGTTTGTTTTGTTTTACTTTCTCCGTTGCTGACCAACGAATTAACCTCACACATCTTTTGGGAAGAGGCTATGCCCAGTACAATGTGATTCATTTATTATGCCTAAAATTTACTTCATTTCCCTCCAGCTAAGCCAGGTTTCAACATTTTATTACGCAAAAGGAAAAGAAAAAGAACAAAAAGAGTATCTTATGGCGAGGGACAAAACTTAACAGAACATAAAAGAAAATTTTGGTTATTCATATAAATATTGTGCATCTTAGTTGCATTGGTAGGCTATGGTAACTAGTAAATTATATAAGAGAAAAAACTGGTGGCTTTAATAGAAACCAAAATTAGCTACCTACTAGCCTAACATATGTTTAACCCCTTAAGTAGCATGCACTTCAGAAATCCTGGGAAGATTAGTATTTTAGGCACCATCTACACTATATCAAACTAGATGACATTAACACAAACTAGGTACCTTTTAGTTCATGCCAGCAGGGTCTACATGGGGCAATTGGTATAGCATGTTAGCGTTCTCTACAATTCACACCCATCTAGTTCATACTGCGGGGCCATGTATACAAGCCCTTAGACAGAGTTTAATTATGTGTCTATGGGTATGTCCAAACTGCAACTGGATGTGTGACTGCAGCATGTGTAGACGTACTTGAGCTAGCTTTGATATACCTAGCTCATGTAAACGCAGTGAAGCCACAGCAACATGGGCTGTACGAGCTCATCTGGGACCTGGGTGTGTACTCAAGAGGCTACCACTATGCTGCTTCCTGTTTAGTTATGGCTTCACTGATATTGTTAGCTTTGATCTAACTAGCTCAAAAAATAACTTGGGTATGTTTACACTCACTGCAGTCTCACATCAGATTGCAATGTAGACATACTCTAACTCTGCTAAAGACTTGGACTACCTAGGTCTCCTGTACATACATTTTGGAGGTTGCCATGGTTTTTCAGACCATTTGAAAGCCATTTGATGAGGAGTTGCTTATCCACTTCCTCTTATCCCATAGGAATATGGTGTTCAGTTGAATCTTATTAATTTTGCAGCGCTAGCCTAGGAATGATCTGATGGATTGATGCCCGATGTCAGTCGTGGTATGGACAGGTGTGATCTTAAAAGTTCACTTACTTCTTCAAACTGCTGGCTTCGTTATTGTTGGAGGAGAAGAAAATTATACTTCAGTTTTTCTTCTCCTCCACCCCAACCTCAGATTTATTTATATTCTTACCCTGTTTTCATAGCTCCAACAGGATTCTGCAGTGGCAGGATAGCAGAAAGCCTGGGCCCTAGGGAAGAAGTGACCCTCAGTGGTTAGAGCTGGTGGGGACTGCAAGTTGGACTTGTGTGTTCTGTTCCCAGCTCTGTTGCTGAAACTGTGTGTGACCTTAGGCAAGTTCTTAACCTTTCTTTAGTATAGTTTAACCATGTGCAAACTATTAGACTGCATAAGGTCTTTGTGAGAGATCATCAGTTTGAGAGCCACCTGTGAATGGCTTCATAGAAACACAAAAATGTATTAGTATTTCATATTAATTTGTAAGGATAACTGAATAATAAGTGT
>NW_020664463.1:10427580-10516288 GCF_002925995.2 Terrapene triunguis | reverse complement strand
TACAGTTGGTATGGCTACTTCCACCTTTTCAGGTTCTCTGTATGTATAAATACCTTCTTGCTGTATGTTCCAGTCTATGCATCCGATGAAGTGGGCTGTAGCCCACGAAAGCTTATGCTCAAATAAATTTGTTAGTCTCTAAGGTGCCACAAGTACTCCTGTTCTTTCTGCTATCTTATTCATCTTAAAGTTTTCCTATTTGCTCAAAAATTGGACTCAGTCTCAAGGGAATGGGCTTTTTTAGGAGATTCCAGTACTAATCTGTTGCTCAGGCAAGAGATGTAGAGAGAAAAGCCCCTCTTATGGAATTTCAGCTTTTTTGCTTCTGTCTGGAATCCAGAAATACATAGGCACACATGAAAAATAATGGAGAGAAGTTTCCTATAATGTTTGAGTTCTGGTCAAAGGTCCAGGTTAATTCTTTTCTAAACTAATTTCACCATCACTAACAAGAATAAGCTGATGTAGTTAATAATATGTGCCCTTGCTACTTCTACATGGTATATAGTATGATTGTACAGCTTCAAAAGACTTGTTTACTCATAGAGAGACAAGGTGACCTGAAGAAGAGCTCTATATAAGCTCGAAAGTTTGTCCCTCTCACCAACAGAAGATGATCAGATAAAAGATTACCTCACACACCTTGTATCTCTAATATCCTGGGAAGAACACGGCTACAACAACACTCATTTACCCATAGGTAGTTGTGGAAAATCTGTTTCTTCCACAGCTCCAACATAACACATCTACCTATGGAAAAACACCCTTTCCCCTCTCCATGATATACAGTATCCCCTTTATAAGCTTTCCAGTGCATTTATATCTGATTAAATCATAGCACAAGCAACGTAACCCAATATAACCTAGTACAATGTGCTGTAAGCATCAAGTTACAATGGTGATTTACAAGTCTTGGCAGTTTTTCCCCCCAATAGGTAATATGGACTGGGGATAATGCTATAGCTGCAATCCACATCAAACTGTAAAGTACTAAACAAGTCATGACCAAGAAAACACACTTCTCCTCCTTTCCGAAGAGAAAATTTTTGTCAGACGTTCACATAATCAGTGTTACCATATTTTATGTAATAAGAATCATTTATTTAAACTGACATTTATATGGAATGTTACAAGTACAAAGTTGGGAGAGATAGCAATAAAAATTTATTCTACAGTGTGCATTCTTGACAAAAGGTAAGGTAGATCTGCCTATCAAAGTACTATCCTGATAATTATTTGCACTTCTGATACCAACTTTCATCCGATGACATCAAAGCACTTTACAAATTCCACCTAAATGTCATAAGACACCTATAAGATAGGCAGTATTAGCTCCCATTTTATAGATCATGTAAATTAGAGAGAGAAATGTTAATTGACTTGCCCGTGGTCACACAGGAAGTCTGTGGCAGAACTGAGAATCAGAGCTGGTCAGAAAAACTTTGACAAATTTTCATTCAGAGAATGTAGTTCCGTCTAAATCAAAAAGCTTTGTGAAATCATGTCAATTGTGCTGAAATTTAGTTTGAGGAAAAAAGGGGAAAAAAGAAGTCCTAACGATGTTGAAAGTCTCATTTTGACATCAGAATGAAACATTTTGATTTTTCCTGTCAAATCTACTTTTCATTTCATTTCAATTTTTAAAATTTTTGTATTAGATTCTAACATAAAATAAAATGTCAAAATCAAAATGAAACATTTTAATCAACCTCTTTTTTAAAATTTTATATAGAATTTTAAAGTTTTGGAGGGGTTGTTCCTAATTGGAGCAAAACCAAAATTTGAACGCTTCCACAAAATGGAGTTTCTGTACTCTCTCCAGTTTCTCCACATCTTTCCTAAAGTGAGGCATCAGAATTGGACACAGAACTCCAGCTGATGCCTCACCAGTGCTGAGTACAGTGGGACAATTGCTTCTCATGTCTTACATTTGAGACTCATGTTAATAGATCCCAGAAGGACATTAGCCTTTTTTGCAACTGCATCACATTAATTCATATTTTGTTTGTGATCTACTGTAGCCCTCAGATCCTTTTCTGCAGTACTATCATTTAGCCAGTTATTCCCCATTTTGTAGATATGCATTTGATTTTTCCATCCTAACTGTAGAACATACTGGAATTTCATCTTGTTGATTTCAGACCAATCCTGTAATTTGTCAGTCATTTTGAATTCTAATCCTGTCCTCAAAAGTGCTTGGAACCTCTCCCAGCTTGGCATCATCCATAAATTTTATATTCATACTCTCCACTCCATAATCCAAGTCATTACTGAAAACATTGAATAGTATCGAAGTTAGGCTGACTCGTCTATATATAATTCCCTGATTCCTCTGGGACCTCACGTGTCTTCCATGAGTTCTCAAAGATAATTTATAGCAGTTCTGAAGTAGCCAATACCCTAGAATGAATTTCATTATTTCCCTATTTTGGCTTGTATTCCTTCCCACTTGTTAATATTAATTGTATTGAGTATCTGGTCACCATTTTAACTTTTCATTTTATACTGAAGCAAAATAGGCATTAAATGTCTCAGCTTTCTTGATGTCATCATTTATTAGCTCTCCTGTCCCACTAAGTAGCGAACCTATACTTTCCTTCATTTTTCTCTTGCTCTTAATGTAATTAAAGAACCTCTTCTTGTTTCCTTTGATGTCGGTTACTAGATGTCACTCATTTTGTGCCTAAGCCTTTCTGGTTTTTGTCTCTACATGCCTGTACTATTCTTTTGTACTCATCATTAGCAGTTTGTCCATGTTTTCAATCTTTGTAGGATTTCTTTTTCATTTTCAGGTCAGTAAAGAGCCTCCTGATGCAGCTATATTAGCCACTTATTATTCTTCCTATCTTTTCTTTGCTTTGGGATAGTTTGCATTTGTGCCTTTAATATTGTCTTCTGGAGAAACTACCAGATCTCCTGAACTCCCTTTTCCTTTAGATTTTCTTCCCATTGGATCTGAACTACCAATTCTCTGAGTTTGTTAAAGTTTGCTTTTCGAAGTCCATTGTCCTTATTCTGGTGCTCCCACTCCTTCCTTTCTTTAGAATCATGCAGCCTAGCATTTCATGATCACTTTCACTCAATCTGCCTTCCACCTTCAGATTTGAAACCAATTAGTCCTTGTTAGTGAGAATTAAGTCTGAAATGGCTGTCCCTCTGGTTATTTCCTCCACTTTCAGAAACAAAGAGTTGTCTCTAATACATTCCAAGAATTTACTGGACATTTTGTGTTTTGCCATATTACTTTTCCAATAGATGTCTGGGTAGTTAAAGTCCCTCATTACTATCAGGTCTTGTGTTTTGAATATTTCTGTTATTTGTTTTAGACATGTCTCATACACCTCCTTTTCTTGATTTGGTGATTTATCATAGAACCCTACAGTTACCTCACCCCATCTTTTCCCCCATTTGTATTTACCGAGAGACTTTCAACTGTTCTGCCTCTCATATCCGTCTGGACCTCAGAACAAGTGTATATATTCTTGATGAATAATGCAACTCCTCCTCCCTTTTTTCCCTGTTTGTCCTTCCTGAACATGCTATACCCTCTGTACCAATATTGCAGTCATGAGATTTTACCCCAGCAAGTCTCAGTTATGTCAATTAAGTCATATTTTAGCTTATGCACCAATTCTTCCAGGTCTTCTGGTTTATTCCCATACTCCTTACATTTGTGTATCGACATCTAAGATGTTGAGCAGATTTCCCCACTGATTTCACTCTTGTTGCTCTTATGACCATGTCCCTCTGAACATGTAGCCTTCTGTTAAGGTCACTATTTTTTATGCTTACTTGTGTGGTTTTATTACTTGCTCCCTTTGAATGTAGTTTAAAGCTCTCCTATTGCCTTATTATTTTTGGTTGGTTGGCATGGTCGAGAAAGCCAAAGCCCTCCCATTTACACCAGCCGTGGATTCATCTCCAGGATCCGCGTCTCCTTAATTGCAGGGCCGCCCCGGGGGGGGGGGGGGCAAGTGGGGCAATTTGCCCTGGGCCCCGCAGGGACCCTCACGAGAATATAGTATTCTATAGTATTGCAACTTTTTTTTATGGAAGGGGCCCCTGAAATTGCTTTGCCCCAGGCCCCCTGAATCCTCTGGGCAGCCCTGCCTAATTGGGCCTTGCCCTGGAATGGGAGTATGTATGAGAACACCATATATGCTCTCAACTCCTTCACCATCACTTCTAGAGCCTGTCAGTCATGCTAGCTGGAGGGGTGATGATGCAAAGAGCCCTATTCCCACTCCTTTCTCCCCCTCCAAATTTGTCTGCTTGTTTACTGTGGGTTCAATCCTTCCAAATGATGAACAATATCTGGATATGTTGAGCAACTTTAACTCGTATTGAAACTATTGGGCGTTGAGGGATCTCAACACATTGCAGAATTAGGCCCTAAGACTGTAGGAGGGGAGGCCAGCCAGTATTGCTTTCAGTGTGCACGGACCCTGAAGTGACATGTCTGTGTGGGATGAAGTGCACAGCCATGGCCACTAAATGAAAGTCAGGTCCAAAAATTTCCATTACCATTTTTTTTCAAGGGAAAATTGGGTTTTTGACTACATGAATTTTTTCATGAAAATTATTTGCTTTGTACAATATTTTTTATTTTTAGTCAAGCAATTGAACACCAAAACACTGAAGTATTTTGATTTGGATATTCCACCATTGTGCCTCATGGGCGTTGTAGTTTGACTGCCTCATGTCCCCTTTCTCTTCTCTAAGCTGGGCTCCTCAGCCAGATTTCATCTCCCATGATGTATCACGGCCATGTGATTCGTATGATGCCCCACAGTCTCCCGTCTTGAAGAGGGGAGGTGGTGCATCGTGGGATACATAGTCCAACCAGGGAAATGGGCCTGTAGAGAATGGGAGCATTTCTGAATCAAACTAGTTAAATTTTTGGCCAAAATGTCATTGGAGGCTAGGGGTGGGTTGGTTGGTTGGTTTTCATTTGTTTGCCAAAAAGTAAAAAAAAAAAATTGGCAGGAAAAACCCTCCATTTTGCAGCCAACTCTACTGAATGACGACTTTCAAGCTGAACAGGAAGTGACACTGACTACCCCTGTTCTTGTGAGTGAGGCAGGTCTCACTGATGAGTGTTCTATCCGCAAGTGCTCCAGGGCCTTTGTACCTGCTCCTGGCTTCCCCAGACATAATGCTTCCAGAGCCCTCCACTCATCTTCCACAGGAAGAGCTATAATTTGGCCTAAATGCTTCTCTAATGGACACTAGATTATGCTGCTGTAATTGGGGGTTTGAAAACATATCATTAAAGAATCCTGTAATCAACTGTAATCAACAACAGGACTTGGGAAGCAAATACTTTCCTAGCTAATCTAGGTCTCTGTCTTTTATGCTGAATAATTTATTTACCCATTAATACTTCAGAAAAGGTTTGGTACCCAGATATCAGCATATCTTTTTGGCATTTGGCTAAGATACAGTTCATTTTCAGCCAGGGGCGGCTCTATGCTTTTTGCCGCCCCAAGCACAGCAGTCAGGCGGGCTTCGGCGGCGCACCTGCGGGCGGTCAGCTGGTCACGTGGATTCGGCGGCGTTTCTGCGGGTGATCTGCAAGTCGTGCGCCTTCGGCGTACCCACCGCCGAATTGCTGCCGAAACCGCGGGAACGGCGGACCTCCCTGACTGCTGCCCTCACTGCGACCGGCACGCTGCCCCCCGCGACTTGCCGCCCCAGGCAAGCACTTGCTGCGCTGGTGCCTGGAGCTGCCCCTGTTTTCAGCTACCCTCAGCTGAGATACCTTGCTCCATGGAATCTTACGAGAGTTCACAAAAGGAGATAGTAAACTGTCAATCTAGAGCTATGTCTTAAAGAAGCTGAATAGTTATCTGCCTAGTGAATTCTGAATGAATCTAGAGGATTTCAGAAACTCAGTGGACTGCTGTATGGAAAACCCCTGTAACAGAGCAGAACACAAATTGCAGCAATAGACTAAAAGACTAACAATAGTTATTCTGAGTACATAGATTTAAAAAAAAACCAAAGAGTTTTGGTGGGAGCAGGAAACTTTTTGTACTTTCTTTTGTTTGCTGCTCTCTTTAGCGTATGTCTACACTGCATCGGAGTGACCCTCTCAGCCTGGGTCCACAGACTCACGCTAGTAGAACTCACACTAATGCTCTAAAATAGCTGTGTAGACTCTGGGGCTGAAGCCCACCCCAACTCCACAGGCTTAGAACCTGTGCTCCAGCCCTAGCCACAATGTCTACACAGCTATTTTTAGAACACTAGTGCGAACCCCACTTGCACAAGTCTGTGAACCCCGGGCTGGGAAGCCCATTCCCAGATGAAATGTAGACATGTCCATACCCAGAGTGTGATAGAATCTGTTACAGTGTTCTCTCTGATATCAAGTGACCAAAGAAGCTTTTCTATTCTCCATACTGAGGGTCCAGTTTTTAATCCAGCTTTGAGGCACACCAGAGCTGGCTGTGAGTTGCAAGTCGTGTCTGTATGTGGTATTCTTTTGCTGATATGATTCTTTCAAAATATAATTTTCAAATCTTAGAGATATTTTTCCATTCTAGATTTAAGTGCTTAAGGTTTATTTTTATATCACATGATTGGAATCTTATCAGGTGTAGCTAGACTTGTTTTATTTCTTCATTTCCTATCAAAACACCTATAAAAACATCATTTTATTCTAGTGCTGAGTTATATCAGTCATGGCATGTCAAGTGTGATTATGGTCTGAAAATGGCTCTATTAAAATTACATCTTAGTGTTCCAAATCTATTCTCCCCAGTGACTTCCAGATGATATTTACAAGATTTTCACACTTGCCACCATAACCTGTCAGAAAAAAACATGCGAAATGATTTTCTTTCTTACTTTGTGCAACATCCCAGATGTTGCCAACAGAAGACTCCAGAATCAGAGTTGAACTGGTGATTTTGTTAATGTTACATGAATGAGGCAGAGTTACATATCAAGAACAACATTAGCTTTCCCTTTTTCCAGCATCATCCTTCCACAGACATATTGATTGCACATTACTGACAATGGTAAAAATGTATGGTCTTTCTTTTCTGAGTGCCCCAGCTCCCAGCTGACTTCAGCACCTCTGTAAATCAGGCCATTGGTTTTGCCAATAAACTGGGTAAATAGGCAAGTATTAGACATGGTATGTGTAGTAATCAGGCTTTGTACATGTGACTGTTCTGATGATTACTGCACTCTAAGTTTGTGCTATGTTGCATGGCTCTTTTTTCCTTTATTTCTTTATGCAGAGCTCATGAAAGTGAGGGACTACTGTGAGCCAGGTCTACCGCATGCAGGTGCAGTGCAAATTTCCCCGTGCAGTTCTGCCAGTCCATCGTCATCCTGTGCTTTCACCTTTCAGCCTGTTTGTGAGCACAGAATGCCAATTGTTAGGTGCATAAGTGGGTGTTAAGATGAAATAAGACACAGGCACCGGCTTCCTCCAGGCCCCGGGGGTACCACCCGCTCAGCTCCCGGCCCTGCCCCCTTCCCTCAAGCCCCTGTCCCCAGCCCGCCTCTTCCCACCCCCACTGCACCCCAGACCCCACCCCCACCCCACCCCTGCCCCCATCCCAGACCCACCTCTTCCCGCCCCCTCCCCTGAGCACACCGCATCCCTGCTCCTTCACCCCAGCGCCTCCTGCATGCCGCGAAACAGCTGGTCACAGTGGGCAGGAGGCACTGGGAGGGAGGAGGAGGAGTTGATTGGCGGGGCCACTGGCGGACGGGAGGCTTTGCGGGGAGAGGGGAGCTGTCTGCCGGTAGGTGCTAAGTTCCCACTAATTTTTTTCTGCACCTATGAAATAAGATTGCTTTGATAAAGCATGAGAACTTCAACCCAGGTCTTCAGAATGCTTCCCCTAACTTCTCACACTATAGTGTTCTGGCTGAAGTGGAGACATGATTTAAGGCCCAATCAAACCCCCATTAAAGTCTGTATACTCCCATTGATCTTAATGGGAGTTGGACAGGCCCGTAAGAGACTAAGAACATCTGTCAAAAGCTAATACAATAACAGAGAGTCTAAACTAAATGTAATTAAAGTTATTATTGATTTGTATTACAGTAGCACCTAGAGGTCCTAGCCAAGATCAGGCCCCATTATGCTAGGTACTGTATAAACACACAGTTTGAGACCATCCCTGACCTGAAGAGCTTACATCCTAAATAGACAAGACTGACAAAAAGTAGGAGAAAGGAAATATTGTTATCTCAATTTTACGGATAAAGAACTGAAACACAGAGAGATTAAGGCCCAAATCCTCAAAGATATTTAGGCACCTAACGCCCATCAATACCTTTGAGGATCTGGACCTAAGTGACTTTCCTGAGTCCCACAGGAAGTTTGTGACAGGGCTAAAAACTGAACTCGGATCTCCTGATTCCTATTCCAGTGTTGTAACCACTAGGCCATCTCACCTCTTTGTCAAAAAGTCCCAGCTGGAGAAGAGCCAGACTACAAACCAGTTTAAGTTTTAAACAAGCATGGTGAGAATTTTGGAGAGGGGAGTAAACTTGAATGTAACCACAATTTATCAAGACTATAAAGATAAGAGGTTAAGAGGAAGAAAGAATAAAGGGGAGAACATCACTACTGAAAAGCCTTGTAACTTCCTGGGACAATTATAACCATGGCCTTTTGTCACCTAGTTTTCTGATGGCAGGGGAAAGGCAGCATCTCTGGTAATTCTATGCTGGAATAGAAGTTGATATTTTGAGGAAATACCAGATTCAGTCATGGTCATGAAGAAGTATAGATGTTGATATAAGCAGTTAATATCTGGACCACACTATAGCTGGACCACAAATCTCTGTTGAGGGCTATGGCCCTTGTGATCCTTTGTCGTAATCTGTAGGTCAAAGGTGTCTTTTGATGATCTGCAATAGAAAGAGTGTGAGAGAGAGGCCAAAAGATGCCAACAAGAAATTAATATATGATAATTAGGTTATAAAACAACTCCTTACTGAAACTTATACTTGCCATGCGATCCCATGATTAAAACACCACTAATGATAGTTATTCTAGTATAAAAAGTGCCACAGAAGTAAGCAGGTGTTGAGATAGTCATTTAAAAAAATTCTGGCACCAAAAGAAGTTGGGTTTTTAGTCTAAATAACCAGGTCTTCCTCATCTACCCAGCATCAAGTAAATCTCGATACGTAGAGAAAGAACAAGAACATTAGGGTTGTACAGTGATTTAGTCAAGATTGTACAGGGGATGTTTCTTACTCTGAGTATAATGTTCCATGCAACTTTACAGTGGTATAAGAGAGCCAGGTTCTTCTCCCTTACTCACACAGTGTAGTACTTGGCAAGTTGTCTCATTGAGTTCTAAGGGACTACTTGCAGATTAATGTGGTACTCAGTGTGAGTAAGAGTGCTAGAAATGATTAATAATCTGGGATCTCCCGATAGAGATGCTTCCACCTGAGACATGGTACGGGGTTCCCCTGAAAAATTCAATCCTTTGTGGGAGGGGTACGGTGGAATTTGATGTCTCATAAGAAGACTTCAACACCTGCAGGCTCTGTGTGTGTGAGAGAGAGGGGGGCAAAGCAGGAAGGGAACAAAGACAAGAGGATTATTTTGATGAAGGTAAATACCCAAATAAGTTAAAGCTAAAATATAACTGCCGTAAAAATTCTCTTCTCATTAACTTGCTTGCTCTAATAATGAAGATTTTGGAAGTCTGATACCTCCTGAAATATTTTTGCTTGCCATAATGTCTGGATAGTTCTTGATAACAGGCAACTTCTGGCACATGGCAACATGTTTGATTTCTCCTCTCTGCATCTGTCTTTTTCTCCAGCACCTTTCACTGCTCCCCCAACCCTGCTTTCAAAAGGCCTTTTAGATGACTATAAATCATTCACCTCTCGCCATGCTCCCACCAAACGTTATCATTATCGCTCTGACTTGAGCCCTGAAATTTGATTTGTGTGAGTTAGGCTTCCTACCTGCCTCAAGCTGGCATTTTATTCAAATTCTTTCTCACAAGAAAACAGAATGACATATTCCATCTCCAAAGGGCCGTAGCTTATTTCACTGTAAAAGAAAAAGAAAACCTTTGTATTTAAGTCATCCGCAGAGATTGTAAATTGCAGAGAGAGAGAAATTCCGAAGGGAATCAATAACATTTTATTTTTTGGTTTCTGAAGGTTTTTTTTTTTTTTTTTTAAGGCAAGGGAGAGTCTTGTAGCCACATTGTGTTTTACTTTAATGCACAGCCAATCTTTCAGGCCTTTTTCATTGGGACTACCCATATGCTTAAGATTAAGCATGTGCTTAAGTGTTTTCCTGGACTGGAATCATAGTGCAGTAATGAATTAACATACATACCAGAGTAGAGCATTCTCTTTCCTCTTTTCCAGGTGTTTAATATTTCCAGCATTTGTATAGAATGCATGAGCAGGATGACAAATGGCATAGTTTCTTTATGGTGAAATTGACAATTGCCCTCTTGGTTAGTGACTTTAACTGTATCATTCCCTTGAAATAGCCTTTTGATCAACTCTTCCCTTCAGTGAAGAAATGTTTGTGGTGGCCACTATCTCCATGCTCCCTTCCTGGCCTGGGCACTGTTATGTTAAGATGACAGTTTGTGGGTACATTTCATCATGTCTCATATTAGGCAGTGGTAGAATTTGGATTAGATGCCAGATGACCAGAAGGGTGGGAGGTGTGAGACATTCAATATAGTTTGACTTCTCATCATGAAAAATACTGGGTCCTTTTCGTACAGAACTCATGGTTTTCTGTTGCATAATTTCTTGCCTGTAGCATTGTAAATAGATGAGAACTCCCTGGCAAATTTTCTCCTTTATGGTTGAACTTTCAATCCTGGATCTGTGCTGAGGAACACAGGGACTTGGCCATCCTGCTCATGAGGCAGCAAGTGTCTGAGTTCTACTTTCACTAAATTATTTCTAATCCTCTTTTTTAAATGTTTCCCCTTTTAATCTTTATCAACACTCGCTGTTTAAATTTGGTGGCTTTCTCAAATCAAGGCCTTGCCCTGCCAAAGAGGTTAGTACCTGGGTTCCCAGCCCTCCGGAGTGCAGTGTTGCTGGATCCATCCCACATTGTTTGTTGACATAATTTTCTGGGCTGCCAAGTCTTTTTCCATCTCGCATCTTGGTGCTGTCTCCCACGCTTAGACACATTAACTTAGAATTCCTACACAGACTGGTAGAGCAGCAAGTATTTTAAAAGTCAGTGGTATGTCTTGTCTGCTCGCTTTGGTGCCTCTGTGATAATTATCTTACATTTTTATATAGCACCTTTCATCCTGAAGGATCCCAGAGCTCTTTATATACTTGATTCTGTCCTAAGTGGTGCTGAGTAGCTGCAACTC
Organism: Terrapene triunguis; assembly: GCF_002925995.2. Lineage (NCBI taxonomy): Eukaryota > Metazoa > Chordata > Testudines > Emydidae > Terrapene > Terrapene triunguis. The sequence continues at coordinate 10,504,931 of NW_020664463.1, read as the reverse complement.
ACATTTACTTCCAGTAGGCATCGCAGCGGCTCAGCAACTCTTAGGATCAGGCCCTTAATAAACTTTTATATGCGAACTATGCACAGGAATCTTTTCCTCCACCACTGAAATGCAACGACCTCTTGTCAAATAGAGCAACGGTTTAGCTATGCACAGCAGCACCATGTACCAGTTTTACATTAGGAAGGAAAGAGTACAATATCCAGCTGAAACTGCAAGGAGAATATGTACGGGCAGATTGTAATTACCCCTGTTGGGGGTGTCACACTGTCTGGAGTGGCTCACAACTGTGAGTGCCTATCTCATGGCAGAGTGTCAGAAAACAGGGCAGACACTGCAAACTGCTGGTGTGTTCTATAATTAGATTTCACCAAACCGGTACCAAATGTGAACTCCTGGATCATTATAGCAGTCTTACCGTGGAGTCACAGACAGTCCCCTTAGCGGCTCCAGTCTATCTGGCCACCCAGACAAACTGGACTTAGTGATAAATGGTCTCTTACACCAACGATCACATCACATTTAGGTTGCTTCCAGTCCCAAGAGACCAGTCACTTACCCCAGATCGATTGATACTCGAGATGACAAGTTCATTTCACTACAACTTTCCAGGTTTTGAAATTTGTTTTTGTTCCTCATTGGAACAAAAATGAAATCTTTCAAATGTTTTCACTAAAACAGATATTTTGACACATCCCAGGCCAGTGCCCTAACTACCAGGCTATAAAAACATTGTCAAAGCCAGTACATCGCTGAGAAATATTTTGGCGTCAGCAAAACTGAACATTCAACATTTCATTTTGTCAGGAATGTTTGAACTAGCACGAGGACACTAGCTAAACCATTCAAGTGCTGATAGTCCTCCAGTGCCTTCTCACAATTCTTCCATGTGTCCTGAAGGACAGACATTTTCTCCCATAATTCACTGGGGAAAAAATCACAGAATCAAAGAAATGTAGGGCTGAAAGGGAGCTTGAGAGGCCATTTAGCTCAGCCCCCTGCCCTGTGGCTGGACCAAGTATACCTAGACCATATCTCACAGGGGTTTGTCCAACCTGTTCTTAAAAACTTCCAAAAATGGGGATTCCACAACTTCCTTTGGAAGCCTATTCAAGAGCTTAGCTACCCTTCTAGTTAGAAAGTTTTTCCTAATATCTACCCTAAAATCTCCCTCGTGGCAGATTAAGCCCATTACTACTTCTCCTTTCTTCAGCTGCACATCCTCTTTATAACAATCCTTACCAAATTTGAATACTATTATCAGGTTCCCCTTCAATCATCTTTTCTCAAGACTGAACATGTCCAGTTTTTGTAACCTTTCCTCTTAGGTCAGGTTTTCTAAACCTTTTATCATTTTTGTTGCTCACCTCTGGACTCTCTCCAGTTTGTTCATGTCTTTCCTAAAGTGTGGCATCCAGAATTAGGCACACTTCTCCAGTTGAGGCCTCACCAATGCCAAGTAGAGCGGGATAATTACCTCCCATATCTTCTATCTAACAATCTTGTTAATACACCCCAGAAGAGTATTAGCTTTTTTCACAACTGCATCATATTGTTGACTCATGTTTTATTTGTGATCCACTATAGCCCCCAGAACCTTTTCTGCAGTCTAATGCCTACCCACTTATTCCCCATTTTGTAGTTGTGCATTTTATTTTATTTTTCTCCCTGTGCATAGTACTTTTTACTTGTCTCTATTGAATTTCATCTTGTTGATTTGAGACCAATTTGCTAATTTGTCAAGGTCCTTTTGAATTCTAGTCCTGTCCTCCCCGCTCTGTGTAATCCACAAATTTTATTAGCATACTGTCTACTCCATTATTCAAGTCATTCATGAAAATATTGAATGGTACTGGATCCAGGACTGATCCCTGCAGGACCCCACTGGATATGCCCTCCCAGTTTTGACAGTGAAACATATCCCAGAGCAGCTCATCTTAGTGCAGTGCTGAGAACTATGCAATGTGCTCCCCAAAATCCTAGCAAACGACACTTGTGAGTGCAGCACCATTGAGGACATAGTAACTCAGGGTTTTGCAGTGTGGCTGCTCACATCTGAGCTAGGTTCACCCAGTTACTCAGACCCAGGTGCCAATCCCTCCAAGTTAACTCTGCAGTGAAGACATACCTTTAGAGAGAAGAATGGCAGTTCCTGAGCTAGTTGATCCAGCCAGCTTAAATTGTGAGAGCTGAGAGATTTGCAGTACAAAGTGATAGGCCAATAGCAGACCCTACTTTTCCTCAATGTTGCTAAATATGAGAAAGCAGCAACAGAATGGGTTGAACCTGCAGTGTTTGCATTTGGAATGAGAGGAAAAGAGCAGGATATTGGCTGGAAATTTGTTATATATATAAAGTGTGTGTGTGTGTTCTGTGATCCCTTTTCCATGGAAATGTCTGGAAGGAGTATAGAAAAGCTTTAAAAAAGCTTCACAGAAATAAGAAACATCTGAGGGTCTGATCTTGCACTCATTGAAGTAAATGGTAGCATTCCCGTTGATTTTTATAGGTGTAGGATCAAGCCCTAAGTGGGAGGAATTGGAGGATCAGGCACTTAAGAGGTCCAGGTTACTCAAACTGTGTTGTTCATCACACCTTTGGTCAAACCTTTTGTTATCATGGTTAATCTGTAATTGCTAACATTAGAGAACAGGCTTGAACTGTAATGCCTGGTTTTCTACTGTTTCTTTATATTTAATTTTTACCCTATGAAAATTTAGAAGGGGAGGAATTATTGTTGTTGTTTAGGTGCTAAACCTGCCCTTGGAACTGTACATGTGCATGAGTACATAGGTGCCTGTGTGTGTGCTCACACGCACATACTCTCTCTTGCCTAGCTGGGTGTGGTCCTGTTTTGGGACTTGAACACCATTTGAATATCTTTTATTTTTATTTTTCCCATTCTCTACCCATCGGTGCATCCTGTAACCACGTGATATAAGAAAACAGCACCAAACATAAAGACAAAATTTGTTAGCTCCCCTGCTTATTTTAATCTACTTTAAATACTGAAGGTGAAGGCTTGTTTTACCAAAAGCAATGGACAAAAGAAGGTTAAGGGGGTTTAAGAAGAAAATAAGTAGCTCAACTTCAGCCATATTTAAGCCTTAGCTGGCAGCAGGTCATCTAAGATGAAACGGGGGTAAGAGGGGCTGGATGGAAGGGAGCAGGGCAGGACTGGGGATGTTTATGTGAAAGTCACTGGTATAGAGAAGAGCACCAAAGCCATGTCAGCAGATAGGGTCACCCCGGGATAAAGTGTAGAGGGAAAAGAAAAGGGTAAGTAACATATCCCTGTGGGGCTCCCAAAGATAGAGAGAGGAGGAGAAGCAGATGCTGAAAGAGAAGTTGGATAGGTAGGAGAAAGTCCAATGGCAGAGCCACAAAACTCCAGGGTAAGCCAAGGAGAATAGGGTGATAAATGGTGTCAAAGGCTGTAGAAAATGGAAAGATTGAGGACAGAGTGAAGACCTTGGGATTTTCAAGGAAGAGGTCATTTGAAACCTGGGTGGGTGCCATTTCAGTGCAGTAGATTCAGGAAGGATTGGACGAGGGGAAACCAGTGCCGCAACTGTAAAAAGCTTTCTCAAGATACATAGATGTGAAGAGTGGAAGTTAGATGGGATGGTTGTAGTAGAGACAGGTATAGCTCGGGCATTTTTTAGGTCTATGCTTCTTATATGAGAAAGTAAACACTGTTGTGTCATTAAAACTTTGTATTATCAGGATATGGCCAGTCATCACCAGGCTTGCTGCTTTGAACCTTTTATCCTTACCCTCCATTTCTCTGGGCAGTCTTGTACAGCACATACTGCCATAGCTTCACTGCTCCAGGATCCGAGCTAGCTAGATTAAAGTTAGCTCAGATATGTCTACCTCAGCTGCAGTTGTCCCTTGTGGTTTCAGTGTAGACATACACTCTCTGCCTGTCTTCTATGTCTGTAAGCACTTTGTATTTATATAAGCACTTTGGGATGAGGGCTGTGCCTTCTTTTGTACAGCAGGCTATGGATTCTACTGGAAACATAATAAATTGTAACAGTAATATTGAGGACAGGACATGCACGTACAAAAGAGAGGAGCTAGATAATAGGGAGAGATTGAGAGAGCCATGAGAACCAATGGGGGGCAACATGTAGGAGGGAATGGGATCAGATGGATAGATGGGAAGGACTACAAGGGAGAGTACCCAAGAAACCTCAGAGTTGGTGATATGTAAAGGAGGATGCTAGACTATAAGGGGACGGGGGATAATTGAATGAGCTCATTCCTTGAAATTCTCAAGTTCCTTGACACAGAGGGACAAAAAAAGAGGAGAGGGACATAAGAAGGTGAAGGTGGCAAATAGGTATTAATTTCTAGGTATGGGAGTCGATAAGGAAGGAGAAGTAATGCTGTTATTTGAAAAAGATGGCATTACTGAAGGAGGCAAGGATGAAGTGGAAGAAGTTTGCAAGGCCCATGGTCAGTGGAAAAGAGGGCAGTGGAGCAGAGGAATGCAAGGTAAAGGAGGGAGTGGCGTTAAAGGAGTCAAAGAAGGAACTAATGGAGAGTGAAGCTCCGAGTCCCCTGCTCCTGACAGAGAAGCCAAATGTTGATGGTTTAGGGTTCCGAGAATGGCTGGAAGAATGGGCAGGGGAGATGTTAAAGGGAATAAGGTGATGGTCAGAAAGAAGAAATTCAAGGATTGTTTCCTTAGGATCTTTGCTTGAAAGCTTCCCTGGCAGATCTCCCCCCCTCCCCCCGCGTTTCTCATGCCCCACACACGCATGCTACATAGAAGAGGGCAAGCTGTTCAGCCACCTCTGTAGCACTGTCTTTCCCCCTTCTACCAGACTCCCTGGCAGTCTCTGCAGAAGCCCAAGGATCTCTGAGTATGAAAAGGTGGAGAGGTGGTGTGCTGCGGTGGAGATACTGCACCTAGTGGTATCATTAGATCATCTATACCTGTCTCTAGAAACTGTGTGCAGAGCCTTCTGTGGGCTGGAGACCCTTTAAAGGGGCTCCCAAGAACAGGTATAGCTGGAAAGTCACACCCCCAGAGATCTCGAGCCCACAAGGTCCAGCGGTTTGTGTGCCGAGCCCTGGTTTATTCTATGGGGGACAGCAGGGAGTGGCCCCCACCCTGAAAAAGTTGGAGAAATCCTATAAGACTCTTCTTGCAGAGTTTTCTAGCCTCTCCCCCCTCTGTTTCTGCATAGGAACATGATCTGACTCTGTTAGTGAAAGGTCCGGGGTTGAAAATATTTTTAAAATATTAATTGCTCAAAACAGCCTAAGAAAATGGGGGTAACAGTATTTGTATTATGCCATATACAGTAACTGCTGTGTCTTGCTGTCTACTCACAAGTATGTCTGTACATAAAATATATCTATACACATTAAGCGTGTGTGTGTGTGTGTGTGTGTCGGAGGGGTGGGGTACTTTAGTCCAAAGAATCCCATGGTCCTCTACAGACTATACACACACAGAGTACACAAAGCACAACCTCTGGGATAAAGGAAAGTGACCCACTGACACAGAGCATTCTGCAATGATACTTGTATAGTAAACTCTTTATAGAATCAATCAGTTGTTAAGCTAATCCTGAACCCTTTCTTGCATTCTCAACGAGTCTAGTTTGATAGTGTCATCGGTACCTTGCTCCTCCCCTCACACACAGCAACACTAGTGATTCTTTCTCCTTTTTGGTTGGGATGGCTCTGCTTACACATAGATAGGGTGACCAGACAGCAAGTGTGAAAAATTGGACGGGGTAAAAGGAGACTATATAAGAAAAAGACCCAATAATCAGGACTGTCCCTATAAAATCAGGACATCTGGTCACCCTACATGTAGATCATTTCGCTCTGTGATGCTATGAAGGAAAATTTCTACTTTCTGCGTTAAAGCTCCGCAGAGAGCATAGAATCGGGTTGCTCTCAATTGTTCCTGCTGTGAGTTCTACAGTTACTGTGTGCAGCACCCTCCTGTGGTGTCTCATTGCTTTTACTAATTTAGTTTCACTTTCTTTTCTGTTCTCTTTCATTCAAAACCAGTGTTCTGCTACTGACTCATGAGTATAAGCCAAGAGTGGGGGTCCAATAGTGAGTGATTTATCTGATACTGTTAGCTTTCCTCAGTTATTCTTTTGTCTAGGCTTCATCCCTCCATCTCCCAATCCGTAGTCTATATGCCATCAAAAGTTGTATTGATTTGCTTTGATCATCTGAATCCTATGTTTGGGGTAGTATGGGGTAATGAAGGAAAAGTACTGTGAAGAGGCAGATCTTGAAGATCTTCTTATCTGTGAAGAGGCTAAGCATCTCCACACCAGAGAGCTTCCAAAGCTTCTCAACTCTGAGCTGTAACAATATCCTTGTTGTTAGTCCTGAAGCCTCTTCTGAGCAGAGACTGTCAATCATGGTAAAATGTATGTAGTGGTTTTGTTACATGAATGGTATTCCCTAGCATCAGAAACTGGATGAAATACCTCATTCTGGAATTTGACTCAGGATGAGAAGCCATATCTCCAGAAGTTAAAGCCAAGTGCATTAACCCATTTTAGTACCTATTTTATTCTGGATAGGTTCTTATACTTTACTTGTCACTATAGTATAGAATGCCTTCCAGAAGTGATTAACATTTTTCATATATTGTTTGTTCTATCATCCTCTCCAGAAAAAGCATGTGCAGTGGAGTGTCTTGTTTTGGTAGAGTTTATTTCTTCTGTGTTGGTCAGACTACTGTATGTTTGAAAGCGGAAGAGGAGATTCCTTCTCTGAATATATATATATATACACACACACACACACTGCCATGTGTTTATATTAGAGAAGGCGAGGTCAAAGAAATGCTCCTAGCACTTGGAACGGATGGAGGTGAGGTTTGTAGTAGTCCTTAGTTCGCAGAGGAGTTCATTCCACAGTCTCGGACCAACCCTGAAGAAAGCTCTGTCTCCCACACAGGCAAGCTTTACTCTTATTGTTGAGAATTCCATTGTGCCAAAGGAGTGGAGTTGTCAACCATGGTCTTCTTCCTGCGGCTTTAGTTGCTCTTTTAGATATCCTGGGCCCAGACCATGAAGTTCCTTCAAGATAAGGATCAAGACTTTGAAAGTGATTTTAAAACTATAGAAAGCCAGAAAGCAGAGGGCAGGTTTGCAGAGAGATCCAGAAGGATGACAATGGTTGTCTTGTCTGCCCTCTATCCATTGACAGGAGGAAATAATCCATCATGGCCACTAAAGCAGTCTCAGTTCCATGTCCTGGGCTGAATCCAGAGTGTGCCAAGTCTAGAATACTAGCTGCAATTAGATGAGACTGTAGGTGGCCTTTGGCTAGCTTCTCTGTGGGTTTGCTCAGAAATGGGAGGTTTGACTTTGGGAACTAGTTGGCTAGATCCAGTGTTTCCAGGGTGGATTTCTTTTGTGTTGGTCAGACTACTGTATGTTTGAAAGCGGAAGAGGAGATTCCTTCTCTGAATGATACACTGGCTATTTTGGTGAGGAGTAGCACCAGTTGTTCATGACTTTTCCACAAGCCAGGAAAGGCATGGGTCAGATTCACAAGTGTTGGTATTTAATTTCACCACCTGTCTCAGCCCACTCCACTTTGCTATCCTGGTTTGACTCTTTGTTCATCTTCTAAATGTCAAACTAGGAATGGGATAGGGCACCTTTTTGATTGACAGCTGAAATACAATAATAAAATACAAACCCTCGATGAGGGACTGTACACCAATGAATCCTAAAATCAGAAATTAGTTTTCAGATTACTCTTTGTAACTCTGCATTGGATCATTTGTTTTCTTCAGGTACAAATTGACATTTTATTATTGTACAAATGGAGCTCTTCTGTTTTCTTTCTGAAGGAAGACACAATTGCAGATAGAAAGTTTAACAAATGTGTGGTTTGAAAAACAGCCATGCCAGAACTAGACTGAGCTGAAATGTCTCCAACTCTTATGATCACTTCAAGAATATTGCTTCCTTCAGATGATATTAAATTGCAACTATGTATTACTGTAAAGAACAAGAATGGATGAGAGTGAAAGGAGGAGAGAGAAAGACAAAGACTGACAGAAGGGCATTAACAAAACACTGTTTTGCAAAGTCCTCATGGAAATTCGTAGCTTGGTACCTTTCAGATCTTAAAAGTAGGGGAGATGGAGTGATTTCAGTTAAAATGGTATTTGTATGGTTCTCTGTGAAGCTGGTCATTGTCTTTTTAACACATTAGGAGTTGAAATCTAGACATGTATGGTATTTTGTCAGATTAGTTGGAGATGATGCATCTCTCTAATACTTCTTAACTAACACTGAACATCATATCCAGCAAGACTAGGAGGACTGAAAGAAACATGGGTTTTTAAAATGGTCACTGAGTAGGATGTTGTAAAGTAAATAAATTAACACAAAAAACATGTGAAGTCTTAAGATTTTTACTCATTTCAAAGCTAATTCAAGTTTTCCCTTTTCCTGTCACAAATGTAGTTTTTAGGAATTTTTAAATGAGATAACTGAAAATTTGAAAGGTAAAAATACAATGGAAAGAAAAAATGCAATTGTATGGCAATTGTATGGCAACTACTAATTTAATTTAATTATATATAAAAAAGTTGTTGTTCCTGGTTCTAGGTACTACTTACTAATCTTTAAAATAAAAATAAATACATACAAATGAATTCCTTGCCAATTTAAGTTCAGCAAACTTTTTATTTAAGAGAATGTGTAAACTTCTCTGTAGAACACTGGAGAAGTCTGCAAGGCAGCGGGGGAGAAGAGAAGTGAAAAGAGCCAGGAGGAGCACAGTTTAGATTTTTAAGTAAATCTAAAGAACATTTTTGAAAATAGACAGCACAGTTTTAATTTTCACACTAACTGTTTTGCCCACTGTTGCATGGTCTTTACTGGTTTGGGGTATTTACAAACACAAAAGTTCTATTAATTATTAATCCAAAATGGAACTCCAGATCCAACCAGACTCTTCTTGTCTTTGGAAGAGTTCTCATCTCTCTTTGAGAACCAGGACATCACATCTGAACACCTTTGAACACTGAGAAAGTTTCGATTCAGAGCTTATTTTGGATCTGAACTCCATTACTTACCTGCCATTAGTATTGGAAATGGATTTATGTTTAAAACTGCTTCCTCACACTCAAAGTGTAAAATGGACTGTTTAAACTGTATTCTGTTTGCTTGTTCAGTCATTGGGTTAAATTCTGCTCCCAATAAAATCAATGAGATTTTTGCCATTGACTTCAGTGAGAGCAGAAGTCTGCCTCTACAGAGTAATACCCAGAGTAAACTTTGTTTTGTATTATTAAAAATAGTTTCTCTGAAAGACAAAAATCATTAATTTGAACTAAGCACATCCCCAAAACGTGATCTGAAGCTCTTGATATCTATGGTTATTAGCGGTGGTTCAAGGGACAATGGGCATGTTTTGTTTTGGTATTATTCAGTTAAAGCGCGCATTTAAAAAAACCCACCTGAAATATTAAGAAGAATACTTAGCCAAGTAAAATCACCACATATCTTCCTGTGGTTTCCCCACCTCCCATCCTGAGTCTGTCCCCACCCTTTTTATTGTTACTGTCTTCCTCATTGAGCTTTGTCTAAGGGCTTGTCTATACTAACCCCCCAATTCGAACTAAGATAACGTATATAAGATAACGTGAATAACGTAGCTGAAGTCGACATACCTTAGTTCGAACTTACCGCGGTCCAGACGCGGCAGGCAGGCTCCCCCGTCGACTCCGCGTACTCCTCTCGCCGAGCAGGAGTACCGGAGTCGACGGCGAGCACTTCTGGGTTCGATTTATCGCGTCCAGACAAGACGCGATAAATCGAACCCAGAAGTTCGATTGCTTGCCGCCGAACCAGCGGGTAAGTATAGACGTACCCTTAGCTTTAGAGCAAAATCCTGATGGCAAAATTCCAATTGAATTCAGTGGGGCCAGGATTTCACCCCTAGATTATAAACTCTTTTGGCAGAGTCTGTCACCTTACGTTTTCTGAGGTACACCGCACATTTTTGGGTGTTAGGCAAATCATCATCATCGTCACATTTTTCTTGAGATGTGCAAATGGCAGCTACCTGCAGGTTTAATGCCCTTCTCTCTTCCTGTATCTGACATACTGCCCCCCTAATAGTAGCACTTCCCAAAAGGTGCGGTACATCTGAAAGTGATGCTTCATTCTCAATTTAGTGACTGTTGAGATGCTATATTCTTACCTACTGCACCACTGAAGGAAGCAGACCAGCTAGCAGAGATCATGAGCTAGGCAAGTGACAAGATATTGATTCTATCAAGATAAGTCCACCTTGTTTATGGGTACACAGTGGCAAAGGAAGACATAGTTGAATGTCTTACGTGAGCTAAGTCCTGTGTTCTGAAGTCCTGCACATAAAGTTTGCTTCCTAGCTGCATTTTCAAGAGTGGCTATGTGGTCGTATGTTTAGCTTATTTAAAAATGTATCAATTCAAACCGTATCAGCTCATCTCTAAAGATATTCTGTGTGGCGGCACACAAGCTACCTAGAGAGGAACTCTTGCAAGTGGCATTGTTTATGAGAAGATCTATTGTGAGTAAGTAATAGGGTGACCAGATGTCCCAATTTTATAGGGACAGTCCAAATTTTGGGGTCGTTTTCTTATATAGTCTCCTATTACCTTCCCCCCCCTACCCCTGTCCCGATTTTTCACATTTGCTGTCTGGTCACCCTAGTAAGTAAATAAACACAATTTTAAAAATAACAATAATGTGTTCATTCATTTTCACTACTCTTGGGTAATGTATTTTAAAAATTATTTACAATACTTCATAATGTATTAGATCCTCCTTTTGGTTAAATCCACTATAAAGTTATGGGCTATTTGCAAAATTAAGGATCAGATCTGGATTTATAGTTAACACTGCTAAATTTAAGGGTGTTGATATCTGAGGTGTACTTAACTCTCTTTTTTAAAGGTTTATACATAATTATACCAAAATATGCAGTGTCTTTAAAATCTATTACAATTTTGGCTATGCAAGCTAATAATCCATGCTGCTTCATGTAACTTTGAACATGGAACATAGTGAGTCTCCATTTGAAAAGCCTGTGTATTTTGCACTTCAGAAAGCCACATAACTATCACATAGGTGATGAATATTTCAGCTAAGGAGCTGGCACTGAACAAGATGATGCTATTTTCTGTTTGTACCACAAAGACTACTTAAAAGGGTTCTTTGCTGTGCTAACTACAGTACAAGGGGCTGAAATCTCTATTGCAGTGCACTGAATTTGCAGCAGGTACTGTGGCCAGACAAATACATTTAAGCAGCCTTAGTGGTATTACAGGTGGGAGAATTATTATTAATTTCTATTACAGTTGCGCTGGAGGTCCTATTGGAGCCCCATTATGCTAGGTGTTGTACATGCTTAAAAAAACATGCCTGTCCTAAGGAACTTGCAATCTACATACACAAGAGAGACAAAGGAAGTAGTATCCCTCTTTTAGAGATAAGGAACTGAAACAACCAAAAAATCTCTGGGCTAGCCAGGGACAGAACACAGGCCTCCTGACCGCTAGCCTACAGTCTTAACCACAAGTTCATCTTTCCTCGTGGGTCTTTAGGGAGGGTTGGGGAAAAGAGATTCTCCAGAACTTTGATACTTCAGGTGAATTCACTTATGAGAGTTGAAAGCAAAATATTAAACAACAGAAATGCATTTTCAAAATTAAATGAAACATGTAGGATCCAGTTCTGCTCTTGGAATCATGTTCACAACTGCAGCTGATTTCAATGGCTTGTCAATGCAAATGATGGTAAAGTGGCTAGGCTATAAAACCAGTACTGGCTGATAAAGTAGCAGGGATGGTAACCACTGTGTCCTCTGTTACAGAAATTGTGACAGCCATGGCAGGATTCCTCATGGTGGACCAGCGGAACTTGCTGTGCTGCCCCTGTTTAGAGAAGCAGCATGTGGTCCTGGCTAGCACTTGCTTCTAATAATGGAATATGCACTAGTCAGCTAGGAACTGGACATATTGGCTTCACTGCAGACTGAGCACCCACAGGCATGTTGTTGTTAACCAGTACCTTAGCTATCCCTCTCCCCTAGTGCACTCTTCAGAGCTCTGGAGAGATCCAGCCTTGCTCCTTGAAAGGGAACCCAAGGGGCTCTATTTGTCCTCTTCCATCCCATTTTTCAAGCACCCACGCAACAAAGGGAAGGATTTAACCCAACAGCTATTTCTGATTTATGAGACAGTACAGGAGTGTAATAATACATAGCATAGGCATAAAGCATATGTGAGTAGTATTCACTTCAGTGGGTGTTACACCTCTGTCTGAAAGCAGAATTTGACTCTTAAATGCTAAAATAAACACCAGACCAAACCCCATGTTATGTAATAAAAAGAGAATGATGTTGAGCTAAATTTTATAACAATGAAATATCCTAGTTATGCAATTAACCACTTAAATAACACTGGCCAAGGCTTTTGAATGTGGGTGCCTAAAGTTAAGCTCCCAAATCCAAATTTGTGGCCTAAATAAATGGCCTTGTATTCAGAAGTGCAGAGCTGCCGGTGGAAGTAAAGGGGAAGTAAACAAACAACCTAGTGCTTGGCCACCAAATTACTTCTGTCAATAAGCAGGAGTAAGGCCAAAGAGGAGAGCACATAGCAAGTGGCTCATGTGCATAATGAGTATTGTGAGCACATGCCTCTTAAGACATGTCCATTCTTCACCCACGTGCTACTTATTCTGCACTGTTGAGTGTAAGTGAGTTCCCATGCAGGGGGCTTATGACCTTTTTCCACTGATTGCCAAGCTTGCAGGTACCCATGTGTAGCCTCCACTCATGCTTGCACTGGAGTGCTACTGCCTTGTGCTCACAGTCGCACACTATGTGCTTGGATGATAAGGATAAGAAAAGGTAAGTATAACGTGGCCCACTGTGTTGTATTAAGTTGATGAATTTTGGCTTTTTCTCCTAGTTTGTGTGTTAGGTTCATGACTGGAATGCTCCAAGAGATAATCCCTACGGTTTTAACTTTCCACGTGTACTAGTGTTTTTTGTACTTCTCTGTGATAGCAAACTAAAAACATCCGTGAAGACAATCAGCTGTATTACAATAAATGAAAGGGGAGACCCTCTTTTCAGTTTTGATCTCAGCTTTGTGTTAATGATGAATCTGAAATTGCTTAGATGGAAGTTGAAGCACATAAGGCAGCAAGCAATGGGAGTTTGCCTGCTTGAGAGTTAGAGAATCAGCTTGTGGTGGATGATAGATTTTCTGCTCATGATGAAGTAATAAATTAATTCCACACACAATAATGACACCAGAGGCAGACTTGCTATTTCCAAAAGGAGAGAAAAACAGCGTCTCTTTAGACACAGCATCAAATATGTCTCAAAGTAAATATTGAGTATAACTGGAAAAGTCTTTGAACATATTTCCTTCTCTTCAAATAGGCTAGTTAATATTTTACAGAGTTCTGCTTCTTCAGGGCGACTTACTTTTAAAAATGATTATTTTTGTAGTACATACCTTGGAGTAATACAGGAAGGTCAATTTTTCCCCCTTCATTTCTTAAAGGTATAACAACTGTTTCTGCCTCATTAGTGCTAACCATGCTGATATTTGTTTTGGTTCTTTCTAGTCTATTCCTTGACTGTTGTTAATTCTGTCTGATATTTTGGTATTTCTGTCTCCATCGGACTATCATCCTCCAAAAGTTGTCCTCACTTATTTATATTTTATACACTCATGCTCTGTTGCTCTCTCAAATTATTAAATGGATTCATGTGTGGGGTGGGACAGAAGGAAGCAATTAGATTATTGAATAGTAAAGCTTTCAACCTTGTATTGATATGGGGTGAGGGGGGCGGGAGAATCCAAATGGTAGAACTTGTTAAACACATGAGGATATCTGGGCTGAAGTAAGAAGAAATGCAGAGGGAAAACCCTACAGTGTTTTCCCTACAATTTGTGTTTATTCTAGAATTAACTAAAAGTTATTGTAAATGACTTGGGGGTTTAAGCTCTGATTTTGATACACTTATACACATGCTTAGCTTTACTCATAGGAAGAGTCCCATAGAAATCAAAATCAATGTGACTGTTTCTGTGTGTTTCACGTGTGTTTGCAGGATTTACTGAGAACAGACACATAAGAAAGAATTGCCATAAATGGGCAGACTCATGCTCTATTTACTGTTCTACCTTGCATCCTGGAATAGCCTATATCAAGTGCATCAGGACAAGGCGAAATGCCCCCATAATGCACTTGGTTGGCTGTGCAATAGGATATCATAGGAGCAATCCAAAATAGAGCAAAATAGTTGCTATATGTCAGTTTTTTCTTTCTTTTTTGAAATCATAGCCAAACTCTACGCTTCGGTTGTAACAAATAAAATAAATGAAAAATTATATTGAGTTAAATCATTACCTGGTGATAGGTTGTAACAGGGCTTGGAAACACCCCTGGAAATGAGTGGCAAACCTTTTATTAACTTTAATGGTGCAGGATTAGTCCCATAATAACTAATTTTATTTTATTTAGTTTTCTAGTATTTTTTAATTGTTGCTTCTAATATGTGGTTTCCCATTGTCTCTTGTGAGTGACCTTGCCCATTGTACAGTCGTCTGCCTCTGAGATTTAAGTAGCAAAGAGTGGCTTAAATTTGATTAGTGGGTAGTAAATTGCAATAAAAATTAAATTTCTAATAAGGGGAAAATACATGCTTTTACAAAGCCAGAAGAAACAACTTTGAATTCCCATAAATGCCTCTTTTTTCTAATGCTTTCTAATTCCTTGTGAATCCAATCATATTGTGGATCCAGTTACTGCTCCATTAAGTCAATGGCAAAATTGCCGCTGGCTTTTAACCTGAGAAGGATCCAGCTTTGTAGAAGAAAACTGTGTTAAGGTCCAATGTTTCTCAACAGTCAATGTTTCTAGAAATGAGACTGCCAGAGATTTAAGCAATGCAAGTAATTTCCTGAACCTTATGCGCAATGGACCTTCAGT
Organism: Terrapene triunguis; assembly: GCF_002925995.2. Taxonomy (NCBI): domain Eukaryota; kingdom Metazoa; phylum Chordata; order Testudines; family Emydidae; genus Terrapene; species Terrapene triunguis. The sequence continues at coordinate 10,489,920 of NW_020664463.1, read as the reverse complement.
TCACATCTTGGAGAGAATAAATTAAGAGGTGTTTCTAAGGGAAAATATAGTGTGTCTGAAGTGATTCTCTCAAAGAGCTTTCTCTTGCTGAATGGGAGTTTTGTCATTGACTTCAATAAGGGCAAGATCAGACCCCAAATAGTAGCAATTATTATGGCCAAGCTTTTCAAAAATGACTAGTGATTTTGAGGGCCTCCATTTTTGGGTATCCAACCTCAGGCACTATAAAGGGGCCTTGTTTTCAGAAGGCATTTGCCTGGTATTTTCAGAAAGTACTGGGCATCTGCCTTCTGAAAATAATGCCCCTTTAAAGGAACCTGAAGTAGGGCACCCCAAAATCACTTTTGAAAATCTTGGCCTATATGAATAGCATCTGCTCAACATGGGCCTAATTCATTTCCCACTGAAGTCAATGAGGCTATTTACATTTACTTTAATGGCTGTTGGATCAGACCCTGTGAGCCTAGGACTCATATATAACATGAGACAGTTCATTTAGCATAATAAACTGGCAATAGTGGTATTCAAAGGCATGATCATTCATGTAGGTTAAGGGCCAAAATATTTTCTAAATCTCCCTGACCTTCCCCTTAATTTTTATTGTGCCATTTGTAAGACTTCTAAGCATGACTCAGCTTGCTTGAAAACTCTTTCCCTTCCTTTTGCAACCACCTTTCAAACACAGAAATAGACTGAAGTGGATAACTGCTCTGGCCTTTCACTCCCAATACGCTAGTTCAACAACGACGTGTTTTCTTAATGGAATGACTTAGGTGGTCTCAGATCAGATCCCAGTTGACCGTAGTCTATATTATAAAACCACTGTGTATGAATTCAGTGGAATTGGCAGTCTTTGCTTGAAAAAGGTCCAGGGCCAAGCTCGCATAAAGAATGAATTATTTCTTGTTCCTAGAGAGGGTCTCTTTAGGTCAGGGTTGAAAGCATTGGCAGGCCAGTGTAGGGAAGCTTCCACTCCAGCTGCCTGCATTGAAATTAGACTGTGGATAAATAGAGGGCTACAGTTTCCAGGACTGCCAAATCCTTAACCTTCATTAGCACAAATATTTGCTCAGAATTTTCTAAATATTACCTTTTCAATGTCTCCTATTGTATTACATTACTAGAACAATATTCTTTTATGACAGAATCCAGAGATTACTTTTTTAATGGAAGCACAGTAGCATGCACAAGCTACAGAAGAATATGGATCACAGTGGGGATATCAAAAAGATACGTTTCTGAATATTTATCCAGGTATTTCCTCTTGCTCTATGGATGTTGGTATATGGTAAGAGGTAGCAGGGATTTTTCCCTTTTAAAATAAGCTAGGGGGCCCACAGGGACTCGTAACCTAACTTCAAAAAACTGCTTTCTTAAGCCACTCCTTATGGTTGGCTAGGAATCCCTGGAGACCTGGGTTAGTCTGTGGTCTTGGCAGGGATTTCTGCTGGCCCACCAGGTCTGGTGCAAGCACAGGTAGTCCTAGGCATAAATAACTCAGATTTTAATGAAAAAGATTTATGTGGTCATAAAGAAAATGTTTCCCACTGAGCCAATTCTGTACATTGCTTGATACCCAGCAACAAATGCACAATAAAATAGTGTCAGTTATTTTTTATTACTCCACCACATGAACAATAGAGATGATTTTGGATAACACCACTTCTACATTCTACGTTAAGTGGCCAAAATTTAACTATCAAATACACACACACTTTCAATTGCTCCTCGATGTGTTACTTGCAGCAAATTCATTAACAGTGGAAAAGTGGAGGGGAAAAATCCTCCAAATAAATAGATAAAACATATGTACACAGGAAAGAAAAAAAACTCAAAATAGCATTGTGACGGGTTCGGACACAGAGATCCCCTTGGAACTGTCACCTGACGTGCTGAGATTACCTCTTAGCCTGTTTCCCTGCCAGCTTGGGACTCCAGAACCCTGTCTTGTTGATCCAGACATACTAGCCTGCTGCAACACAGATACAGGGTCCGGTCCACGCCCCCAAAGCTGCAGACTTAACTGAAAACAGCTTGGCAGGTCACCTGCCTCCAGCACTCAGACACCCAGCTCCCAATAGGATCCAAACCCCAAATAAATCCGTTTTACTCTGTATAAAGCTTATACAGGGTAAACTCATAATTGTCCGCCCTCTATTACACTGATAGAAAGATATGCTCAGGTGCTTCCTCCTCCAAGTATTAATCACTTACTCTGGGTTTACTAATAAACAAAAGTGATTTTCTTAAGTATAAAAAGTAGGATTTAAGTGGTTCCAAGTAATAACAGACAGAACAAAGTAAGTTACCAAGCAAAAACATGCAAGTCTAAGCCTAATACATTAAGAAACTGATTACAGGTAATATATCACCCTCAGAGATGTTCCAATAAGCTTCTTTCACAGACTAGACTCCTTCCTAGTCTGGGACCAATCTTTTCCCCTGGTACAGTCCTTGTTAGTTCCAGCAGCCATCTTAGGTGGTGACGGGGGTTTTCTCATGACTGGCCTCCTTTGTTCTGCTCCACACCCCTTTTATAGTTTTGGCACAAGGCAGGAATTTTTTGTCTCTCTGGGTCCCCACCCCTCCTTCTAAATGGAAAAGTACCAGATTTAAGATGGATTCCAGCATCATGTGACATGGTCACATGTTCTATGAGACCCCAGTCTCCATTCTTCCTGGACTGGCCCACACCTACACAGAAAGGTTTGCAAGTAAACAGAGCCATTTACAGTTCATTGATTCTGAAGCACCCTTAATGACTTCCACTTAACATGTTTACATTAGTAATACAAGTTTATATCTTATTCTCCTAACTCCAGGCATAGAAATAATACATGCAAACAAATAGGATGAACACACTTAGTAGATTGCAAGCTTTCTAATGATACCATATAAGGGGTATTTAGCGTAAAGCATATTCCAGTTATGTCATATTCATAAGCATATTTCCATAAAACTTATGGAGTGCAACATCACACGCATACCCTCCTATTTCCTGTTCATAAGCATGGGATATTAATATGCAGTGCAGCATATTCACAATGGTAGAGTGCTGGAAAGTGTGAGTACCATTTTAAGATAGGGTGATCAGATGCAAATAACTTCCTTTCACACTTGGGGCTCTCTTTTAAACCAGCATGCATCACCCACAAGAAGAGTTTAGTTGTAAATAAGAGGCACGTGAACTCTATCCAACAGACAGCTGCATTGGCAACTTTCCAGGAGCCCGAGGACAATGTCCTAACCTGCAAAAACTGGGGCAGACTCCAGCCATGATGGAGTATACTTTCAGAAGTGTGGTTCACAAAGAACATAGGTGTCAGCATGCCATGTTCCACCTTGATACGAGTGGCTTTCCATTGACATAAAGCTCAAGCAGCACAGGTAGGGACCTGCAATCTTTGTGTTCAGTGTTCAATACAAGGTTGGTCATGGACCATGGTCTAACACAAATTGCCCCTGCTGAAAGTATACCTCTGGCAGGAAATTATTATTCTGTTGGTAGAGTATAGGGGTGAGGGAGGAAGGGAGGAACAATAGGAGTAGAGGATGACAGGAGTGGAGCCGGAGCTTGTCTCTATTCTTGTTGTTCATCATGCAAGGTACCTCAAAAAATGTCCTGACCTTGGAGGAGCAGAAAGTTCTTTGATATGCTCAACAGTGACTCCCCTTAGTAATTTAAAAAGTATCATCAATAGGAATCTGCCTAATCCACTAAAATTGTTGTGTGGCTGAGATAGTGCCTTAAGAGTACAGTTTGTATAAAGCACCAGAGAACTGGCAAGCCTAATGGTTACAGCACAGATGGTGAAAAGAATTTTCATTCCCTATAGGCAAAAGACAGGGATAGTTTAAAAAAGGCCAGGAGCATACTCCTGACCCCAGAAGTTAGTGGAAGTTTTGCCATTAACTTCAGTGGTGCCAGAATTTTCCCCCAAATATTTGACGTCACAGCACATTACAAATGTGTTGCTATTTTAATGATGCTTACTGATGTACCTCCTTGATAGAAATATTTTAATGGGTTTTGTTTTAGTAACTAGTCATGTATTTTTCATAAAACCACATTGTTAAAGCAGCAAATGTAACATGATTTGCATTGACATGAACTCAGCACTAATTACATAACAAATAGCTGACGCATTGATCATATAAATGTTAAAAGTTCATTTTCAAATATTTCTTTATTTTACAGAGAACAACATGTAGTTCTTAATTGTGATGGGTACAGTTAAAAATGAAAGGCAATTATATACAGCACAGCCCTGTTGCATCTGACAATAACAAGATATACCCAAAGCCAGTAGGTAATGGGGGTTTGGTAAACTGGGAGAGCTACAAGAGCATGCTTTGTATCTGGGCTGGGAATACAACTTGAGAAGGGTGCATGAGCGTGGGAGTGGGAGTGGGTGCTCAAGTGGTTAGGGCTCTAATCTATCACTTGGGATAGTCAGGTTCAATTCTCTGCTCTGCTGTAGACTTCCTGTGTGACCTTGGGTAAATCATTCAGCCTCTTGGTGCATCAATTCCCCATTCATGAACTGGGGATGATAGCCCTGTCCGACTTCACAGCGGTAACCTGAGATAAAGATCTTTACGATAAAGATCATGAAGCGCTTGGAGGTCTACTGACAAAAAATGCTACATTAGAGCATTTTTATATACATTTAAATCTAAGCACATCTAAACAGATGTCTTTTTGGAAAATCCTAATATTTGAAAAAAGAACCCCAAATATTTTAACAGTTGATGAGGCTCCAAACTTACTTCATCCAAATGCTTTTGAAATTAGCCAGGGACAAATATGGGAAACAATAGGTGTTGTCTGTGACAGCATTATATTGAAGTTGTTTTAAAAAAAAAATTAATTGGAGCCAAAATTACTTGTGGAGGGGGCCGGGTAAATTTGTTTTACAAACCCCAATTTGGAGGATACCATGGTAGCACTGCATCCAAGGTCTAGTCTCCTTAGCCCTATGCAGAGATAGTAGGATTGGAAATTTAATCTTTGAGCAAACTCTTTCCCTTCCTACGTTCTCTCTTTTGAGGAGTTTGATTTTATTAACAAATAATATACTAATACAAAGATTAGCTCCAACCTCCCCAGGTTGGCTGCTCCATTTGATTCATCCCTCAAGACTACACAGCCCATGCACTAGATCCTCTCTCCCCACAGAACCACTCCCACCTGCCTTTTTATCTAGGTGTGGTAACAAGTCACCTGCCTCACTGAGTGAGCAGAACCATCTTAACTCTTTCCCAGACAGGATCAATACCTACTAAGAGGGTGGGATCTTTCAGGCAAACTGTGTCAGCCTGTTACAAGGCCTTGGTGAAAATGGGGAAGGTTAAACAATTAGGGATTTACTGTAGATCTACTTTAAAAAGAGTGGGGGTAGGTGAGAACAGTCGGTCTTCAAGGCAGTTTTTTGTGGAATGTATGTCTGTCAAATTATCATAAATATAACTAGGCTTGGGCCGAGATGCTGTTAGTCTGGTCCATTTTGGGTTCAGGTTTGGGTTTGATGGTACTGAAATCTCATATGCAAGATTCCTGCCAACAGGAGCACAAATCAGTCAAAATCTCTATTCCAGTTGCATGTGAAGCAATCCATTCAATAAAACACATTTGAAACTGGTTCTGAATCCTACCCAGAACCGAGACTGGGATATTAAATCATCTGAAAATCGTAGCTCAAGACTATAACAGTGCATTTGAACCTGGTAACTTAAATGTGAACTCTTCTTTCCTACCAAAAGTTCAAGTGCTGGTCCACCTCTAAATAAAACACATAACATTGTGCAATCCTTTGTCATTTGCCATTGAATGATCTTAGAGCTGCTGCCTGTGCATCAGACAAATCAGTTAGTTCTCCAGTTCTAACAGGCCACAGTGGGAATGTTTCAATAAAACTTTCTTTGTAAGGCACAAGTACTGTGCACTCTGCATGGAACTAGGATTTGTTCATCTTCAAATTATAAAAATGTGCTTACCCAACTAGTTCTAAATGCATATACAAGAAGTAAACAGCTCTGTAATGGTCTTAAAGCCAAATGGATTCCCACTCCCAAAGAGCTTGATATCTTCCCTCAGCTCACCTTGCCTCCCAGCAGGCAAAAGCCTGATGGAACAGATGAGATGTATATCATGTCTTGAAGCCCTGAAAAGAAAATGACATGGGCACAGATTCCAGACTTGAAGTCCCTTCACTCAGTCTCCTGCCACCAACTCTCAGATATTCAAATCTAGTGATGGTTAGCAAAGTCATTTAGCTGTAGAGCTGGTCAAAAAAAATTATAAGTGTGTTTTGTGGAAAATGTTGTTGACTCCACATTTTTTGTGATTTTTTTTTTTTAATTTTCCAATTTTTTAATTTAAAAAAGTGTGCTTTTATTTTCAGTTTCAGGGAGGGTGTTTTGCTCTTTTCCTCTCCCTATTATGTCTTTTCTGTTTGCTATTCAAAGGAGGTAAAAACTGGAAAAGAAGGGCAAAAAATGAAAAAAAAATCAGTTTTTCAGTTTGGGGGATATTTTGTAGAAAAATCAGAATTTTTTAAAATTAAAATTTTGTATTTTTTTTACAGATACCATTTTTCATTGGAAAATTTTTTTTAATGGAAAATATCAATCATGTCTAGTAATCTCTTTGGCAGGGCCTCCAAAATATACATGTAGAACCCCAGCGCAATGGGGGCCTGATCTTGGATGAAACTTCAATGCACTTCTGTAATACAAGTAATAATATAATTAATAAATAAATAGTTAAAGTATTACATTTGATCTGCAGTGCTACAGAGGGAGAGTGATATTCTCTCAAAGGGCTATAGAGATGAATTTAGGATTTATAGAGAATAAATTATTTGATTGAATTCACCTCCTTTTCTGTCTACAAATTGTCCATGAGCAGATCACAATTTTATTGTATTGTTTTGTTAAAATTATTTAAATAATAATATTAAAAGCCTTATTATTTTTTTAATATGACAGTAGTACCGAGAGACCCCAACTGAGATTAGGGCCCTATTATGCTAGGCGCTTTATGAACACATGGTGAGAAACAGTCCCTGCCCCAAAGATCTTAGTCTAAATAGATGAGACAGACAAAAGGTGAAAGGAGAAGCAGAGGCACAGAGAGGTTAAGTGACTTGCCCTAGGACAATGCAACAGGTCCATGGCATAGCCAGTTCTCCTGACCTACATTCTAGTACACTAGACCCATCTCTCAGCTAAGCATGTTCTCTGAATGCTTCTTAGTCTGTAACACGTTTATTAGCAGTCTGTTGTGATTTTTCAAAATTATATTTTGATTGCACATATAGATCATCTCATCTGTTTCTGTTTGCCTGATTACAGTAGCGTAACTGAAAATCAGGGTTGTGGTGTGAATACTCCCTATTACAAATTCAAAATTTTGCTTTGTGCAAATAATTTGTAATGCTCACTGAAAATTTGTTGTTTCAGCCAACACTTCTGCCAGTACATTTTTTGCTAGAATATTCTTTGCAAGGAAATGTAAAGGGGAAATATAAAATTAATAAAACTTCATTTAAAAATTCAAACATATTAAGGCTTTTTTAAAAAATATTTGTCCAATGCTAAGAAGCCAGGCTCAAACCATATAGGGTTTTATTGCTCAACACTAACATCCATGTTGACCATATTGATAATGATTCATGGTAAGTATAGCACCACGTAATAGCAGGGTTTAGACATAACAAGTACCATGAGAATACATGGTTATTTCATCTTCTAAACCACAGTGCAGAGACATGGTAAATACTTTTGGACCAACTAAGATTAATTACCAAGTAAGCTGCAGGAACATGTAATTATTATGTAGCCCTATGATAATTACCAAGTAAAACTGGTGTAGTTACCACATAAGTAAAATGTACTTAGTAATAGTATATTTGTTCCTTGTAATGTAAAATATTACCAGTCGTTCATGTTGGGATTTTCCCCTAGGAGTTATGCCATTCACTCAGTCTTCTATGAATGTGTCCCACTGCATCCCGCAGTGCTACTCCCAAACAAAGGACGTAATTCTACATTCTTTGCTCCTCCCGCCAAATTCCCATGCAGGATTGAGTCCTAAAGGAAGAGAAGAGGACCTGTTTTTTTCTATTTCATTTCACAAGCAGGTTCTTCTCATTACTCTAATGACTCCACTGCCTTGCGGTTATGGACAAGTATTGAACTGTACAGGGAATGACCCTTTGGTTCCACAAACCTATCCTATTTGATAGTTGCACCTTCACCTCTTTGCTTTCATTGTATCTTCCACATATGCTATCTCCATAAAATAGTGTCACTGTCGCTACAAACCTCATTTACACATTTTGCTTCAATCACTATTAAAAACTTTCCCCTAAGACATTACCAACGTGGAGAAAAGCTGCCCATTGGTTTGTGTGCACCCCAAAGGTGGAAGGGTTGGTGTTTTTTAATGCAGTGTGTTTGCTTTGCTGTTAGCTTAGACTGAGTTGAAGATGGAGGGTCAGACTCAGCTCATGCATAATATAACTAATAGTGATGCCAAGGTGGAATTTAGTGGAGGAAAGGTCTGTCAGGAAAGGGAAAGGGAAGTATAAAATAGAAGTATGGTGGGGCCATGAACAATACAGCATTAACATGGCACACATTAAATGGATTGAAAACTTGATGATAGGCCTCAAAATGTAAATTGTAAACAAGGAATCATCATCAAGTGGGCATGTTTACAGTAGGCTCTGGCAGGGATCAGTTCGTGGTCCTGTGCATTTTACATTTTTATCAATGACCTGGAAGAAAACATAGTCATTATTGACAAAGATTGTGGGGGAGGGAAAATAATGAAGAGGATAGGTCACTGATACAGACCAATCTGGATGACTTTGTAAGCAGGGCACAAGCAAGCAATATGTGTTTAAATATGACCAAATGTGAAGTTATATATCTAAGAACAAAGAGTGTAGGCCCTACTTGCAGGATGGAAGACTCTACCCTGGGAAGTAGCATTTCTGAAAAAGATTTGGGGGTCATGGTAGATAATCAACTTATCCTGAACTCCCAGTGTGGTGCTGTGGCAAAAAGGGTTAATGCAATCCTTGGAGGCATAAACGGGAATATCGAGTAGGAAGGTTATGTAACCACTGTGTATGGCATTGGTGCAACCACTACTGAAATATTATGTCCAGTTCTAATGTCCACCATTCAAGAAGGGCAATAGTGGAGTCTCCATCACTGCCAATTTTTAAATCAAGATAGAATGATTTTCTAAGGGCTTGTCTACACTACCGCGGTAGTTCGACGGCTGGCAATCGAACTTCCGGGTTCGATTTATCGCGTCTGGTGTGGACGCGATAATTCGAACCAGGAAGTGCTCGCCGTCGACTGCGGTACTCCACGTCAGCGAGAGGAGTACCGCGGAGTCGACGGGGGAGCCTGCCTGCCGTGTGTGGACCGCGTCTGAACCGCGGTAAATTCGAACTAAGGTATGTCGACTTCAGCTACGTTATTCACGTAGCTGAAGTTGCGTACCTTAGATCGAATTGGGGTGTTAGTGTAGACCAGGCCTAACAGATGTACTCTAGTTCAAATAGTAATTAATTCAGGGAAATTCTATGGTCTGTGTTATACAAGAAGTCAGGTTAGATTATCACAATGGTCCCTTCTGGCTCTATAATCTGTGGTCTACTTGGATGTAATGTTAATGTTCTTAACTCACTCTCTCTCTCTCTCGCTCTCTCTCTCTCTCTCTCTCTCTCTCAAAAAAAAGTATTGTATCTTCACAATGACTGCCATAATCCACCTCAAAAATGGCTTTACTTTTTGCTCATAATGGTTGCTGTTTTTCCCCCAGAAATCTCTAAACCATTTTGTGAGAAGCAGTGTTTGTGTCCTCATTTAACGGGTCTCATTTTGCTGGCAATGTTATCTGAACTTCTTCAAACTCGTTCCAGAATATTTTGAAAATGTAGTGAACAGGCATGGTTATCAATAGGCAATCTGGAAAATGCTAAAAAAGCCTGGTTTATTTCAGGCACATTCTTCTCTGGTTCTTCCTCTTTGTTTATCTCCATTAATTTATTTATCTCCTAGAACTGGAAGGGACCTTGAAAGGTCATCAAGTCCAGCCCCCTGCCTTTACTAGTAGGACCAAGTACTGATTTTGCCCCAGATCCCTAAGCGGCCCCCTTAAGAACTGAACTCACAATCCTGGGTTTAGCAGGCCAATGCTCAAACCGTTGAGCAATCCCTGTCTCTGACACTGTATAATTCTTCATGTCACTTCATGGCTATAATAATGCACATTAGTTTTTCCATACTCTTATAAAATAAAAACAAGTACTGGATTATGCCATACTTTCAGAAATGCTTTTGACCCCTTCCTGGGATAGTGAGAAACTGCTTAGCTGTTTGGATTTTAAGCTGCAGCTAGAATGGTAAAGTTGGTTTATATAAAAGTAAATAAAATGCTCTCCATTGATGGATAGGTCAGACATCACCTTCTTTGTCACTTACAAAGGCTACTTGTGCAGTGAATCATCATTAAAAACCTCAACATTCATCCTCCATATAGATTAAGCAATACCATTTTATTACAATCCCTGCCGTATAGTACATGTTGAGGTTTTCAATAACACCTGTTATAGTGAGTTATATATATATATATTAATCCAGAGTATCATTTTGTCAGAATTTAAGATATTGCTTTCTTTTACAGACTATGTAATAACATTTCTTAGGCCATGAGCACACAGATATATTTAGTTTGCATCATCTTATTGCTTTTCTGTTTACCATGTGAGAACGGAAAGTCAAGAATCTTTTGGTGCAGTGGCTTCTTTGTGTGCAAACAACTCATTCTTGTCTTAATTTAGCCTTTCACTTCACCTGTGATCTCATAAATTCTGGAAAGTCCTAGGCACAAATTGCAGCAAAAATCAACAAAAGCAGCTAGAAGCTGATGACCAGCTGGAGACGTTGCATATAGCAAAAGGAAAAAGTTCAAATGCTGCATGGGATGTGCACAACCTAAAGCACACAAACTGAAGGCCTAAAGAGAAATAAGGGGGATATAATAATTGATCATATGGGTCTGAAAGGAGAGGACATCAGTGAGTGAGAGGACATTTTTAAGGAGACACAAGGGCATAACTAGAACTAATAGAATAAAATGGATTGATGGAAAATGAATGCTGAATATCAGGAAATAGTTTCTGACTGTGAGAGTGGTCTCCTTGGCGAAAATGGTGGAAACCCTGTTGCTTGACATTTAAAACTAGACTGAACAAAATACTAGCGAATACATTGTAAGAATAATCCTGCACTGGCAGGTAGTTCAATTAGAAAGAGCTAATACTGTAAGATCTCTCCTCTAATTTCTCTGATTCTTTGATTGTATTTTAAAAAAAGCCATTATCGTTTATCAGAAGGTTTTTTGTAATTTAGACATTTAAAGACAGCCTTCCAAAAGTCGACTCCAGAATTGTTAGGAAACCCATTTGTACATGTAAATAGGCATTTTCACAGCTGTGTATGACGACTAACTAATTCACACAATGACTTGAGGAACTCCTGCTACTATGGGCTGTGTGTATTTCCAAATAGTCAACCACTCATTCAAACCTATCAGCTTACGTGCTTGGGCCTATTGCCGCAACCCAGGCCTTTGTAGCTGTCTTTTCATTTTCTTGGTAAAGTCTTTTTGAAATCATCCTTAATTTTTTTTATTTTTTTTTTTGCTTTTGTCAACATGTACCACAACAGTGGGCTTTTTCCATCTATAACACAACTAGCTATCCAGTCCTCTTAGGAAAAGATTTATGGCATTACTATCTGAAAGACATGTTGTGACATGTTAAGATCAATCCTTCTTACAGAAATGGTTTCTCCCAATATATTCACACATTTTTATCTCTTTCCTTCCCCTATTACTACATGTTTCCAATATATGGAAGAGAGGGGAATTAAATTTTTGACAGGAAAAAGTTACTGATGCAACAAGATCCAGACCCAGTATTTCCATATTCCAGCAAAGGCCAAACAACTGAACAACTTGGAGAAGAGTTTGAAGAGCAGGGAGGTGAGGGTAGTAAGATGTTTGCTTCCCTCTACTTAACAAGTGATGCTGTCTTTATATGGGGTGATGCCTTTTTATGTAACTATTCTAAAACTTAAATAGAAGAAGTCAGATTCTTGCCAGGCTAGGGCCCAACCCAACATCTCTCAAATTCAGTGTGATTTTTTTTCCATTGATTTCAATGGTATTGAATAGGATTCTTAATAGACTTGGGGTAGGATTTTCAAAAGTCCCCAAGTAATTTAGGAGGACAAGTCCCATGGAAAGCCAATAAGACTTGTCCTCCTAACTCACTTAGGCTCTTTTGAAAATCCCATCCTTTGGACTTTACTGACTCATCCTATGTTTGAGGAAGTATTTTGCTATGGCGTTTGGACCATTCACTTCAGTCCTAACCAAGAGAGACCATTACCAAGGTAAGGGATTTTCTGACAGTCTGGAATGCTTCCAGAGGATAGACTTTGAGTATGAACTTTGAAGCAGGACAATGGGCAGTTTGTGATGCTTCCCCTCGCTGAGTAGGAGGCATGTAGCTTCTAGTAGAAAGTATGTTTCCCCAGGAGATATGCAACCCCCACTTTCTCTCCACCAAAACCTCTACAGCCTCTGCTGAGTGCTGCCTTGTTCCCCTTCCTCCTACTCTTAACCATTGGCTGACAATGATCCCCAGCACTACCAGCAGGGAGGGAGGCCTACCTATGTAGTCTTCGTCAGTTTGGCTGCTGATGGCCCTCAATTTTCCAGAACTGCCCCCAGATCTCCTCCCAGTAACTATTCTGATTTCCTATTAGCAGCTTGCTTCCCTCAGTCAGTTGGCTGCAGATTGTTTTTCCATTGACTGTCAATTGAATTAGTTTATTAACTCATTGCTGACTGACTTGCTTTATAATTTATTTGTCAGTTTCAATTGATTTTTTGATATTTTGATTGTATCTCTTTCTCCCCACCTCACCCCGGTTTATAACTTATTCAGTGCAGGAACTGTGTCTTCCTAAATGTATGTGTTTGCCTATTGCCCTGAGCAATGGATGCTCTATTCAGAGCACTAATTCGATAGGAAAAAATTAACAGTAGGAGATGTTGATCCTGTACATTGGATCAAAAATTGCTGGTAATTATTCCAGGCATACTGTAATTTCTGGATCTGAATGATGTTGGAACAGCATACATTTCCTTTACAGAATTTTGATTTTTTCTAAACTTCTATCAATCTCCATTACTCAATGTTCCAATAAAAAAGGCCAAGTTGTTGGCATTGCACGTCATCTTAACAAAACAAAATAAATAATTGCAAATCCATTTAATTACCATTTGTTTACAAGAAACTGAAGTTTTAGTTATCAACAGGTTGATTCCTTTTTATTTTTAAGCTTTTGACATTTATTGCAAAGAAGCCATTCTAAAAAAAAGTGTATACAGTGTAAAAGATCCAGACAACAAGCACCAGTGTCATAAGTAACATTGCAACTTGTTGACTAGTTATGAAATCTGGCCATTAGCATCTTGGGGAAAAAATGTCAAGTGGCTGCCAATAAGATTTCACAATAGTAAATGGAAAAGAGAATCTTTGTCCTATTGCTCAGACTGTGAAGTTTAAGACATGAAGTGGATGGCACCAGAGCAGCAGCAGTGCAAATAACAGAAAATGGTTCACTAATAGTGGAGGCTAAATGTCCTGTAGACTGTGGTAACACAAATCCATGTTAACAGATGTGCCCAGACCCATAAATTGTGTGTCTCAGTTAATGCAGAGAAGGTTATAAAAGCAACTCCACAAAAGAATTTTAGGCATAGAGAAAGAGGGGAAAGGCTTCCCATAGAGTCTCTTGTGGGGAGAGGAGAGAGACTGTTCCAATTTTGCTTCCTGGCACCCAGCACTTGGCCTATAGTCTTCATTCCCTTGGCAGAACTCGTTCAGAACACAAAGTAAGGGTAGCAGTTCCAATTCAGTAAACACGCACATCCAAAAATAAGCATTGTGTTTTATATTTTGGCTGGCCAATTGTAGTAGCTGGAGTTTGTGCATATGTTGATCATAATTCAGATTATGGTACCCTATAATTTTTAAGGATGTTGATTAGCGTAATATTGGATTTAAACATTTAAAGGCAATGTTAAATGCATGATCTTTGTCTGCTTTACTGTTTCTATGATTGAAGCAAAATAACTGCATCAGTGATACGTTGAAACAACATGAAACAGCTTTTAAAGTGATGTATAATCCAAACCTAATGGCAAAATTTCAAATCCACAATTTGGTGGCATGGTGTTTTTTTGGTTTTTGTTTTGTTTTATGACCACAATAACCCAAATAATAATACTTTCTGGTGAAACAAGAAACATACTTTTTTATTACACAAAATCTCATTTCATAGGCGCCCTAAAAATGCTAAGGAGTACGTCCAATATAGTAACTGGAGCCTGAAACTATTGTTGGTGCCACCGTTTAAGTTATTGTCTAGTATATCCTCTGCCCCTGAAGATATAGAGTTTCCAGTCTCATTGTATTATTGAATATCAGTAATGATGGTACTTATGCCAGTGACAGAGAAATGTTAATAACATTTCCCTGGTCTGATGTCACTGCGCAAGCAGCTTGGTTATAAAGTCATGTGTTAGGAAAGATTATAGCTGGTGAAATCAAGTCTTCCCAGAAAATGCAATTGAAGTTGCTGAAAAATACGGGACATTCAAGTAATCTTAACATAATAGAGAGACTTAGAATTTTTGAACAAAATGTCAGATGCACTCCTTCATAAATTGTCTGAAGGTTGTGTTAATTCAGCCCCTCTCCCTGCCTCCCCACATCACCAACGCCTCTGAAGTCCATTCCATCCATTTCTTCTCCTCCCTCTTCACCAGTTTAGTTGTAATTTGATGAGTCTTTGTCATTCTCCTTCCTTGACTTTGATGGCTGACTGTCCATTCTTTCCCTGTTCTCAATGTCTTGCTTTCAAAGTGGGTCATCACATAGCAGTTTGACCCAATTAGCTCCTCAGCACCCTATTTCTTCACTTGTCCTTCATCTTTGCTCCATTTCCCTCATTCAGTTATCTCAGTCACTCACTTGACCTGATCTTCACCAAGTACTGCTTTCTTTCTGATCTTTTAATCTTAGGCCTGGTCTACACTTAAAATTTTGGTTAACATACCTACAACACTCGGGGGGGGGTGGGTGAAAAATCAACACCTCTGACCACCGTAGCTATGCCAACCTAACCTCTGGTGTAGGTGCAGCTAGGTGGACATAAAATTGCTTCTGTCAACCTAACTACTATTGCTCAGGGAGGTGGAGTTCCTACAGCGATGGAAAAGCCCCTTCTGTCACTGTAGTCGGAGTCTACACAGTGGGGTTACAGTGGCATAATTACAGTGCCATAGCTATGCTGCTATAGTGCCCATAGTGTAATCATGGCCTTAAAATTCTTCTCTGAGCTCCTGCTTCTATGTTGTTTCCCCGGCATTATCACTCACTCCTTCTAAAATCTACAGTGCAACATCGCTGACTACTCTGGACCTCTGTCTCTTCCTTCCATCACCAGCCTCATTCCCCTCCTTTGATGCCATGGTTTCCACTTCAGTTTCACCCTCTTCTTTACAGTTGATTCCTGCACCCATCTTTCTCATTTCTCTCTCTGTCCAAACAATCCCCAGCCGTGGTACACCCTTACATTTCCCTTCTCTGCCCAGGATCTTGCCAGTTTCTTCATGGAGACGTGTTATAAAAAGTCTACTCAGCCTTAACAAGAGTGGTGATAATGGTAGAGCTATAATGAATGCTTATTCATTTGTGTGTAGACTGTGGCAAAAAATAAACCAGTCATAACTTTTTAATGATATCTTTTGAGAATGATAATACCATTTTTATTATATAAATGGATGGGGAATACACCCCTTCAAGGATGCTCCTCAGAGTGGTGGTGATGATAATGAACAGTTATTAGAAGCCACAAAAGCAGTTGAACCTGTAATTAACAGCTAGGACTGTAGCTAGCTGAGCTTTCAGGAACATGCAGAGCTTCCTTTTTTGAGATGTTATTACTTTTGCCACTATGGAGACCTCGCTGGTTCCAAATCCATATAAAGGCAAATACTCTCCCATAAAATTAGCTTCAGAATACCTCTCCATTGACATATTAAAAGTAATATTTATTCTGTGAAATGCCATTAGTGTTTAGATTATGTTAGTGGATACTCCTGATTGGGAAATTTAGAATGGTATCACCAACTTTCCTTTTTTGCCTTCAGACAATATAATTGTGAACAATCAAATGGAGCAGCCTATATTTTAGAATTCTGTAGATATAAATAAAGTCACAGGTGAGGGTTTGGCTGATGTTTGTTTATTTTAGGATTTATATTTGAAAAATTGCTAACAAAACAGAATAATTTCGTAATTCAGGGGGGTTGGTTTTGGGTAAATTATCTGTAATGATTTGAGAATGAACTGTGTCCAGTGTGTTTGAGTGAAGAATACTGTAAAACTCTGATAATCTATTCTGGACATAGCTTGCACATTCAACTGCTATGGTGGTCTTTACGGATGGGGGTCATACGGATGTTAGAGGCAAGGAAGAAGGCAGCTGAAAATTAAAAATAGGTGAAAGACATGGTGACATCCTGTGAAATGGCCAAAGTGTATTTTACATCTTTATATGTTGACATGATTTCAAAAGCACCTTGAGCAAGAAGATTTTTATATTTTTACCTAAAAATATGCCAGCTCCTAACCTGATTACTTTCATCTGGGAATTCATGTGGGTGTCACTGTATTGATGACAGAGCTTGGGTTTTGTTTAGATATATATATATATAAACAAACAAACTTTGGACAATTTTATATAAACAAACAAACTTTGGACAATTAAAAATAGCATTTCATTCGATTTCAGTTGAACGTTCTTTGCTTTCCGACCACTCAGTCTTACAGTCCTTAGAAAACATTGTGGCTCATGTTGTCATTCACCAAGGGAACTCTAGACTTGAGGAACACCATGTCTTTTCTGTATTTGTGACATTTAAAGTCAGCTGGAGCTTTTCCATTGACTTCAGTGACAGTTGGATCAGGCCCTGGATGTCTAGCGTTAAATAAAATAAATACCCACTTCGGCCTAAGCATTCATATAACTTACAGTTTATAGGCCAAGTGATGGTGGCAGCACAATTGATGCTGTGAAGGAATGAGTGCAAGGGGCCTTCATCACCAATGTTCCTATCTAAGAAGCAGTCATTATGTCACAGTCAGTGTTTCACAAGAAGGTAGGGAGACTAGTTCTGAAGACCTCAGGGAGCCAGGGCATTCTAAGTGTGATGAGGATGTTGCTCCTGAGCTGTGCATCAGCAAGCAGGCCAGTGGTAGGAGAGCTCAAGTTACAAGAAAAGGTTTAATAAGGGCTGCTAGTGAGCAGCGCCCTCACCACAAGTACCCATGAAAGCTCAGACGGCAAGCATCTAGCCCAGGGGTCGGCAACCTTTCAGAAGTGGTGTGCCGAGTCTTCATTTATTCACTCTAATTTAAGGTTTTGCGTGCCAGTAATACATTTTAACGTTTTTAGAAGTCTCTTTCTATAAGTCTGTAATATATAACTAAACTATTGTTGTATGTAAAGTAAATAAGGTTTTTAAAACGTTTAAGAAGCTTCATTTAAAATGAAATTAAAATACAGAGCCCCCCGGACCGGTGGCCAGGACCCGGGCAGTGTGAGTGCCACTGAAAATCAGCTCGCGTGCTGCCTTCGGCACGCGTGCCATAGGTTGCCTACCCCTGATCTAGCCCTTACCATACTATACCCACCCTCCTCCCCAACCTCCATCCTTTGTGGTTCTAGGAGGTATGAAAAGTGCTATGGCTTTTCTCTGGTTGTCAGATATGTTTGTGACATCCAAATTATTTACTTGCCAAAAACATAAGCACAGGAATATGACTTCGCTGCCGGGTGGAATTGGAGGAAAATCTGGGTGGTGATGGGGAGAGAGACCCCGTTAAAACAAAAATATTTTTGATGATAACAAAGAGAACACAGAAAACTGCTGACCAAGTGCATTTCTTTTTGTATAAAGAAACTTTATTTCCCCGTGTGTTTCATTATATAAGGCCTCCTTTTAAAATGTGCAGAACAGAGGAAAAATGATTCTTGTGGTATATATTACAGCAAAAAATAAGGAAAATAAATTCAGATCTCGATTTGCCTTCAGTGAGTAAGAGGTTATGCAGCTTCCCACAGGAGGCATGCAAAGGAGGCCCCAAAGTCATCAGGGCATTGGGACCAAGATTTGGTTCAGGCCTCTCTGTGATGCATTACTGCTGATCTGCGCCTGGCTCGTTGTCCATCAGTGTACACACAACAAACCTACCTTCTAGAGTCTTCTATTGCTATCATCCTCTGAATCCATGCCTTAAAAAAATACATTGTCAATGCAGTTTTTAATTCATTTATAAAAGAACTATCCCAGTAATGAAGGTTCCAATCTTACAAAGACTTATGTAATTTTTAAACTTTACATACCTCAGTAGTTCCTTTGAAGTCAGTGGAACGACTCACAAGTTTAAGCCTTTGTGGCTTTCTACTGACAACACAGCAAGCATCCCAGAGCACATTACCTGGCTGAATGTTTTCTAAAACAATTTATTTTTTAAAGAGTTTTTTCTCAAAAGAAAAATCCAGACAGATTATTTTAAAAAGGGCTCCTGCCTGCTCTTGATTAAGTTAATGGCTGTTGATTAAGTCTACACCATGGTCTACACACAAACTTTCTCCTTTATTCTATAAAGATCAGACTTTAAATAATACAAAATGCACACAATACACAAGGAAATGATCTGCATGCAGTTGTGATTAACACAGCCCTACCAGACAGACTGAAAGTGTCTGAAACAGCTAAGAAACTGTTGCTTAACAAAATATTTGTGTATTTGGAATACTTAATACATAAATTATGTTCTCAATATCTAATCATCCAGTGGCCTTTAAAAGTATCTTAGCCATTTGTGTGCCTCTAACTAATTCATCAGCCACACTGGTTCATTATGCTGACATTCACACAGTTGGTTGCTATAAGGGTTCATATAAGCTGGGAACTGCAGTTCAACTTTTGGCCTCTTTGGTCTGGCTATGAAATTACAAGACGTGGATGGTAATATTTTTTCCTTTACAAGTATCAGGCAAACCAGAAGGGGAGAGAATGTTTAAGTTTCCTTCCAAGAGGTTTTCTTCTCTTCCTAGGATTTCTCTTCCTAGGGTAATGTCCATATGCACAGAAAAAGATTTGACTAATTTTAATTTTCTGGGCAATTTGATTAACAGTATCTCATCTCAGCTGTTACAAGTTTTACTGATTCTAGCTGCTTAGTTAAGGTTTTTTCACACAATTATCTTTAAAAGGCTTAAATATGTAACAATATAGATAGAGGGAAGAAGCTTTTCCCCAGCAAACAGAACCAGTCTAGTACTAACATTTGTGAATGCCAAATTCTCTGGCCTAAATTCAGCTCCAATTAGTGAAATCTCAGGCTACGTCTTCACTACCCGCCTATCCGGCGGGTAGCAATCGGTTTATCGGGGATCGACTTACCGCGTCTCGTGAGGACGCAGTAAAATCGATCCCTGATGGCTCTACCGTCGACTCCGGAAATCCACCTCGACAAGAGGCGGTAGCGGAGTCGGCGGCAGCGCGGCAGCGGTCGACTTTCCCGCGTCCTCACCGCCAGGTAAGCCGACCTAAAATACGCAACTTCAGCTACGGTATTCACGTAGCTGAAGTTGCGTATCTTAGGTCGGAAGTCCGCTGTAGTGTAGACCTAGCCTCATTGCCTTCAGTGGAGTTGTTGCATATGAGAACAGAATTTGGTACTCTATATCTAGAAATGTTGCATAAGTACTACTTACTTAGGAATTACACAGCCATAAACCTTAAGGAGCTGTACAAAGACATTATTATCCCCATTTTAGGGATGGGGAAACCAAGGCAGTGAGAGATCAAGTGACATAACAAGCCAGTGGCAGAGTTGGGAATAGAACTCAGGCCTTGTGACAGTGTCTGGTTCCCTACTGCACTGGACTTGCTATAGTCCATCTGGAAATGAGGCTGTACTGGTATCCGACATTCATAAGAACATAAAAACGGCCGTACTGGGTCAGACCAAAGGTCCATCTAGCCCAGTAGCCTGTCTACCGACAGTGGCCAATGCCAGGTGCCCCAGAGAGAGTGAACCTAACAGGTAATGATCAAGTGATCTCTCTCCTGCCATCCATCTCCACCCTCTGACAAACAGAGGCTAGGGACACCATTCCTTACCCATCCTGGCTAATAGCCATTAATAGACTTAACCTCCATGAATTTATCCGGTTCTCTTTTAAACGCTGTTATAGTCCTAGCCTTCACAACCTCCTCAGGTAAGGAGTTCCACAAGTTGACTGTGTGTTTTGTGAAGAAGAACTTCCTTTTATTTGTTTTAAACCTGCTGCCTATTAATTTCATTTGGTGACCCCTAGTTCTTGTATTATGGGAATAAGTAAATAACTTTTCCTTATCTACTTTCTCCACATCACTCATGATTTTATATACCTCTGTCATATCCCCCCTTAGTCTCTTCTTTTCCAAGCTGAAAAGTCCTAGCCTCTTTAATCTCTCCTCATATGGGACCCGTTCCAAACCCCTAATCATTTTAGTTGCCCTTTTCTGAACCTTTTTTAGTGCCAGTATAGCCTCCCCAGTAAATCTGAAGAGTTGAAATTACAACCTCCTCATCTGTGTTGCATCTTTCAAAGGACTTAACTCTCTGTTAAATTTGTTATTTTCCAATCAGAGAAATCACCTACTTCGCAATTTATATCTGAGTATGATGCCTTTTAGCAGTCCCTAGGGCTGGTATAGGAATTTTGGAGCCTCTTTGAGTTTGATCCTGGGAGCGCCTGATCTAGACCTCAATCTCTGTCTAGCTCCCCACCACAAATCCTGTTGCTTCTCATCCCCTTTTACCTGCTTATGTTCTCTTCCCTCCTCCTGCCTCCCATGCCCATCATCGGGAGAAGAAAGCCGCGGATTTTCCCTACTTCCTCTTTACCCCCTACCCACATCATAAACTATGACAAGCTACAGGTGTAATTCCCAGTTCACGGAGACATACTCATTCTAGCTCTCAACTGAGCTGGCACACCAAAAGAGTCATGTAGCCTCAGTAGCACAGGGAGTGGCAGCACTGGCTAGCTGCCTGGAGTACAAACCTGCCTGAACCCTGTGGGTATGTATTCAGGATGGCTAGCTCATGCTGCCACTGCCCGTGCTACCATGGCTGCAGTAGTATTTCTAGCACAGTAGCTCAGATGAACGCTTGCACGAGTATGTCTGCCCAAGCTGGGAATCCCATCCCTAGCTCGTAATGTAGATGTAGACATAGTTATTATGAAAGAGAAAGCCTGTCATTTGGATCTCGTAAGCAGCCAGTGGCGTGCATGATGACCTTCACTACATTGTAGAGCATTGAGTAATGTTTTCAGAGAGTCATAGACTTTGAAGCCAGAAGGGACCACCAGATCATCTAATCTGACCTCCTGTCTATCACAGGTCACCAACACCACCCAGCACCCACACACTAAACCCAACAACAAAAATTAGACCAAAGTATTACAGCCCGCAGGAGATGAGTCTATTGTGTGCCACAGGCAAAGAACAGGAGGGACCTAGGTGCACCAATGCCTGAGGCCCCTGCAGTGTCAGAGAACTGATTGAGATGTATCCAGATAATCCTGGCAAGTGACCCACACCCCACGTTGCAGAGGAAGGCGAAACAATTCTGAGATGGCTGCCATTCTGACCTGGGGGGAAAATTCCTTCCCGACTCCACATGTGGTGATCAGTTGGACCCTGAGCATGTGAGCTAGAACCAACCAGCTAATCACCTGAGAGAGAGAATTCTCAGTACCGCCTTAGAGCACCAGCTCACCCTGTGCTGTGTTCCATATCAAGCTGTGGCCATCTCTGATGCTTTAGAGGAAGGAGGTTTTTAAAAAAAAAACCTCCCAAAATACGCTGGATGGGAAAAATCTGATTTCCTATGTCCTACAATTACATATTATGCTCAGGACTGTTCCACCAACATGGGGGTCTCTCATTTTTCAGGACATGCCCTCATTTGCAAGTTCCAGGGGTTTCAAAAGCTGTCTCTGCAGCTTCATGTAGCCTCAATAAAAGGTGTTTACTTAAGCAATGATGTCCTTTAATAATTATGACTCAGTTCTATAAACCTACCATGTTGCTATGATCTTTGAAGTTTTAATTTGAATGAAATAAAATACATAACTCTACTATGAGTATTATTATTTTATAGCTATTTAGTAGCATTACTTCAGTTGAAATCCCATTTTTATTAGTACCAGGGTAAAAATAAGAATGGTTTCCATTATCATATCATTTAAATAGCAAGAATTTCCCACCACAAACAAGTTGTACCTGCTGGCTTGGAGCTTTTATTGATCCTGTCACTAGCATAACTAGCTTTGATATGAGTCTTTGAATCTAAAGCGTAGGGTTTTTAAAATCTAATTGCAGCAGATGTTTCTCTGGGTTTTCTCTCTCCCATTGGCACTCTGTAGTTTTACTTGTTTTTTCCTTGGAAAGGTACATGAAAGCGAAATCCTTGTATAGTCAAATGTTTGTTTTACCATCTAAAGCTTGCAAAGGGTCCTTAGCCTGGGCTGATTTCTTCTTGAAGAGCTGTAATTATTCATGGAAAGAAAAAAAGGCTTTGTCACTAATAGGCTTCTTGGTGCTTCTTGTAACAGTCTTTATTATTCCTTTCTACATAATTTTCTATTGATGAGGTGAAAAAAAGCTCTCCTCTGCTTTTGAGAGAGAAAAGGTAATTGTTCTTTTTTCACATTTACCAATGCTTGTTGCGTTCCTTATGTGTTTAAAGGACAAGGATGCAGAAAATTATGTTATTGATGGCATCACCATGGCAACGGTTCTTTAGAATAACACATTCTGGCATTGTTATTCTGGACACACACAAAAAGGGGGGACTTTCTTTTAAGCACAAACAGATTGTGCCCCTTTTAAATGCACCCATGAACTTTGCTTTTCTGAAGATTTACACACTGGTTTTGGGTAGAAAGGATTCCAACATCATTTACCTCTCTGTGTACATCACATTATGGTGCTAAAGAAAAACTACTTTGAAAAAGCCAATGGTTTAAAGAGACACAGTATGGGAAGGGTACATAAACATTTCTTTGATCAGAAGGAACAAAAACAACTTGAAAGAATTTTGAAAATTTATGAGCTCTACCACCAGAACCCTCTAAATAATCAATCAAGGGGCAGAGGAGAGTGGAGAAGGGCCAAACCCTCTGAAATTACTGAAATAGTTAGCTCTGGTTAATTTAGCATTTGCCCACACTAGTACTGTACAGCTTAATAAGTTTAGACTGCAAATCTAATGGCCCCAATTATAGCAGTTCGCAAAAGTGCTTACCTTTCATATGCAGCATTCCACTCTCTTCATGTGTTGACATCCCACTATATATAGTAAACTGCTTTTGCACAGTATTGCTGTATTCACTCTTGGCTCAGTTGTGATTTCATAGTGCTGAGCTGAGTTATTTTATTTTTCCCAAACTCATCAAATGGTGTATTTCTATAAAGGAACAAAGTAAAGCATTGAAACTAGAGATGGGCCTGAAATCTGTTATCCAATACATCTCCTTATCCCTGAATTCTGGGGAAATTGGGAGTCAACTCACTGGATCCAAAAATGTGATGGCAATTTTGGTTCCAGGTTATATCCAAAATAGGAAGGGACCTATTTTCTGAATACAGTTCAAGATGGTGGAAATCATGTTAGAACAGCTGATTTCATGAGATTTTCAACAGTCAAGATATTGATATTAATTTAAATTTTGCAAAAATAAATTTAAAACCTGGATTTTGGCACCACTGCATGTGGATCCTACTTCAGATTCAGCTGGAAACCTGAGCTTTGAACCTGGGCCAAAAACTGAATCTGATGTTGAGATGAACTCCGTCTCTTTGGCTCATCTCTAAATAAAACAAGTAAAACCCTGTAACATTGATGAAATGGCTAAGGACATATTTAAAAATTATTTGTTTTTTTGGGGGGAGGAGGGCGGGGAGGGATTAGATACAAACAAACAGATTATCCATGAAGGTTCACATACTTTGCAATGCACTGTCAGCAGGATCTAGCCAGAGAGCCAGAATACATGGCCTGAGAGGATCATTCCATTGTAGGAGAATCCTCTTGTAGTGCAGAGCCGGTGTAGAGGCTGTGATGCTGCTTCTCCCTCCTGCTGTTACTGCTATAGAGGGTGTGACTAGAGGCAAGGTGCCAATCTCTAGCTGGTGTTTTGGCCCTTTGGACTGTTAGCAGCAGTATAAATTAGAGCAGACTATGCTGCGGGACCAGCCTCCACACACAGCAGCCCAGGATTTGGAGAGTGCAAAGATGAGTTTCACACCACTTTTGTACATGCACACATAGGTGCTGACTCTGGGGGTGCTTCAGCCCCGGAGCACCCATGGAAAAAAAATAGTGGGTGCTCAGCACCTACCAGCTACCCGCCAATCAGCTGTTTAGCAGGCCATACCAATCAGTTGTTTGGAAGTTGGTGGTGCTGGGGGGGCAGAGTGGGGGCGGAAAGAGGCAGAGTGAGGACAGGGTGCGCTCGGAGGAAGGGGTGGAGTGGGAACAGGAGTGGGAAGAGGCGAAGTGAGTGCGGGGCCTTAGGGTGATAGGAGACGCAAGGGTGGGGCTTTGGGAGAAGGGGGGGAGGGGGAGCAGGGCCTCAGGGCAGAGCAGAGGTGGAGGACCCAGCCGGAAAAATGAAAGTCAGCCCCTGTGCATGTACGTGCATTCACAACTTGTGCTGTGTGTTCTTTGACTATATTTGAGGATCTGACCCAGCCTTATGTTGTTCTGTATGGGGAGAGGAAGAGACTTGGGTCCTACCTTAAACATTCTTGAAGAGTTTTCAACTGCTGCATTTGTCAGGGGTACTTTGGTTGGTTGCACATCCCCATATTAGAGCTCCGCCCACCAATTCCCCATAGTGACAAATAGCAGTGTTGGAGGGTTTCTTTTGGCTGAGGGAAGATGTGGGAGTTTAAAGGGGCATTGCCTGAGTGACGTTTGCTAGGGGCATTCTGCTTCCAAAATCTTGAAAGAGGCAGAATGATGTTGAGGCAGTGTTGGGGGGATGCAAATTTAGAAGATGCAGCATGCAGGCTGATGACAGGAAGGGAAAAGGGGACAATTGTACCAGGGTCCTCAGCTCCCCCCCACCCCACCCCACCCCCCCAAAAAAGTCTGTAACATATTAAAAATGAAAGGGAGTGGGGCTCCAGCAAATGTGATGTACTAGGCCCCCAAATTTCTCTCAATGGGCCTGCATGCCCTTCCCTCTTCCCCCCACCCCCACCTGCTGTCAGTCAATCTACAGGGAAAGAATGAGGGACTGGCCATGTTCCCACCCGATCCAGACTTAGTCCCTTTGGAGAGTGTAATGCCTCTGCCCTTGCTATCATTTACATGAACCTTGAACCCAAGGAGTGAAATTCATCCTTGTGCTGGCCTTCTCTACAGGGGTATATTTTGTCCAAGGTTCCAAGATTCAGTCTGTTTACTTCTTGCTTCCCTGGTGAGGAAGAGACTCTCCTTCCCCATCGCCAAAAAAATCTTCCATTACAAATGCAGATAAAAATGCGTGACATGGCAGATACAAAATGGAGCATGAGAAGAAAGAAGTCTGATTTGGGGGACACTAGTTGCTTTGCTTCTTTGTAAAGCCATGAAGTATCTCAGCTACCAAAGCTAAAGTGACACTTGTTTTGGTTGAGACAGATAACCTATTGACCAAAAAAGATTTCTAAAAGGGACAACTTCCTTCCTTTCTTGCCACTGAATTGTCCTCCCAATCCCCATCACCAGCCAGATACTGGCTGCCCGTGCATGGGTTTGTAAATTAGGCAAAATTAAGGCTGGTTTTCTTGAGCTGAGCAGTCAGAGGTTTGTTTTGCAAATAACAAGACCAAAGGCTGGTTTAAGCTTAGATCTTGGTCCCATTTCAGCCCCTGGAGTTTGGGGGGAAAGAAGTTGATTCAATCTGGCCACTGCTCTACATTACCCATAGGACAATGGATAGCCTTGGTGTTTTTTAAATCAACACCACATTTGTAAGTTACTTATCCACATTCTCTATAATTTAGTTTTAGGATGTATGTGTCTTGTGACATGTCTTTTCATGCTGTTTATGTAAAAGGAAACTTGGAAAAAATCTATGGCATCTATTAAACTTTCACCAGCCATCAACACAAAGTACTTAGAAATGTCTTTTGGTATTTGTTCATTATACAAAAATAATCTCATAGAAACAACATAACTAAAGTCAGTTTTTTGAGGACTAGATTTGTACTGTCATACGAGACTGTTTGTTTGACTTGGGTCATGTAACATGTTAGTAGGGAATATCTACAAGTCAAGACCCTGAGAGAAGTTTTCTTGTCTACAGAAGTAGACATGCATTATGAGTATATTCTCAGTGCAACACAGATGTTGCTAGGATAGCTCTTCCATTAATAATTTACAAAGAAATGCACACGCACAATCCACATCTGTCCCTTGTGGCTCCATTTGTGATAACCGGTGTCAGTTAAAGCTCAACAAGAACTAAAATAAGAAATCTGCTTTAACCTGTTGTATTGCAAAAAATACTTGCCTCAAAGCTTATTCAGATAAGCAAGACTGAGAGTAAGGATCTTAACTGCCCTGTTTTCAAAGATGCTGATTGTGCACAGACACACTATATATTTTTACATGATGTTGGCAAGTGGCATAAAACTTTTACTGGCGTGAGTTCGGGATAAGTTATGGAGATCACCCCAAGCAAGTCCTGTTAAAACATTTGTACCACACCACAGTATCATGTATTTTGGGTGTGTAACCTATCTTACAGAAAAACTATTCCAGAAATGTTTGAGGTTTAAAATATTTTATTGGAATTATTTTTCACATCTCTCTGGCTGCAAAGCAAGGCTGCCTTAGTCTCATGACTCCAGCTGTACAGGCCTCAGAGGGAGAGAGAAATTATAACACAGAACTCTCTTCTTTAAAAAAAAAACAAAAAAACTCCCACCCCTTTTTGTTAAACAAATCAGATTGTTGGATTTAAAGTTTGATTAGAGCTGGTTGAAATTTCTCCTTTCAAACTTTTTTTTTTTTTTTTAACAGAAAATTGGGGTTTCAACTAAATGAAAATGTTTGTGGCCAGTGTCTACTTTTCCTTAAAAAATAATTCATTTTTTCATTGGAAAACTAAAAATTATTCATTTTAGGGGGTGGGGATGATTTTTTGATGGAATGGTGAAATTTTCCCTAGTGGAGGAAAAAGCTATTTTCCAAATCCCTCTGTCTGATATGTCACAGTCTTCCAGGATAAGAAATAAGTACACAAGACTTTTGAAAAAGAGAGAGCAGGCAGGGTTCCCAGGTCCCTAGTAAGAGATACTCCTCTTTCTAGTTCCATAGGTGCCTGAGATATTAGACCCAAAGGATTAAATTTTCAAAAGTAACCCCTGATTTTGGGTGCCTCTGTTTTGGTACCCATCCTGAGGCACCTTGGGCCTTGTTGTGAATACTGTGCGCCACCCAGCAATTGGGGGTTGAATGGCTCCCAACAGTGCTGTGGCTTTGTGTACAGAGGCCTTGGCTACACTTGCGAGTTACAGCGCAATAAAGGAGCCCCGGGCGCACTAGCTCACAACCCGTCCACACTGACAAGGCACGTAGAGCGCTCTGACTCCGTGGCTACAGCACTTCTGGTACTCCACCTTGGCAAGTGGAATAACGTTTGATGCACCCCTGCTGGACTGCCGCGGCGCCAATGTGGACGCCGTGGTCCTATAGTGCGTGCTGATCAGCCTCCAGAAATGTCCCACAACACCTGTGCTAGCCACTCTGGTCATCACTTTGAACTCTACTGCCCTGCCCTCAGGTGACCAACCATCAGACCCGCCCTTTAAATTCTCTGGGAATTTTGAAAAATCCCCTTCCTGTTTGCTCAGCCAGGCATGGAGTGCTCTCAGCGAATCTTTCCAGGTGACCATGCCTCCACACGCCAGGCGAGCCCCAGTATGGAGCAATGGCGAGTTGCTGGACCTCATCAGTGTTTGGGGGGAGGAAGCTGTCCAGTCCCAGCTGCGCTCCAGCTGTAGGAATTACAACACCTTCAGGCAGATATCAAGGGACATGATGGAAAGGGGCTATGACCGGGACGCACTGCAGTGCAGGGTTAAAGTGAAGGAGCTGCGAAAGGCCTACCACAAAGCCCGCGACACAAACCGCCGCTCCAGTGCTGCCTCCGCGACCTGCTGTTTCTACAAAGAGCAGGACACGATACTTGGGGGCGACCCCACCTCCACTCCAGGGACCACCATGGACACGTCAGAGCCCAGTGCAACAAGGCAGGAGGAGGAGGACAAGCAAAGCGGGAGCGAGGGTGCTGAGGAGGAGGAAGACACCCCGGAATCCCTAGATGCATGCAGCCAGGAGCTGTTCTCAAGCCAGGAGGAAGGTAGCCAGTCGCGGCGGCTGGTGCTTGGGGAAGGACAAACACCAGAGGAGGTTCCCAGTAAGCGGCTTTTATTTTGGGAAGGAAGTTATTCAGTGCGGGCTCTTGGGGCAAGGAGGGTTAGGGCTGTATGCATGCCTAGATGCGGAATAAGGCGTTGATGTGCTCTCTCACATCACGGTAATCAGCCTCAGTGATCTCTTCAAAGGTCTCATCCAGAACTTGGGCAATGCGCTTGCACAGGTTTCTCGGGAGAGCCACTGTGGTCCTTGTCCCAGTCAGGCTAACATGTCTGCGCCACTGTGCTGTGAGGGGCGGGGGGACCATTGCTGCACACAGGCAAGCTGCATATGGGCCAGGGCGGAAGCCGCATTGCAGTAGATGACCCCTTGCTTCCCAGGTCACCCTCAGCAGCGAGATATCTTCCAGGACGAACTCCTGTGGAAAATGTGGGGACGATGTTCAGTATAGGGGCCCCCTGCCACTGTTGGTTCTCCCCAAGGCACAGAAACCCAAAAGACAGTACAGCCATGAAACAATCAGTCCCCCTTGACCCTGTGCTTACTCACCATTTTGGGGCTCCCATGGGTTATGTGCACTCGCTTTGGCACGGGCAAATTATGCTATTGTGTAGACTGTGCTTGCCCTTAAGTACGGGGGAATCATTGCTCTGTCTGGTGTGAACAATGCTGCCTCTGTTAAGTGTTGCATTTTGCCTTTACAGATGCAACCTTGAGATCTCAGCCGTCCATGTTATCACCGGCCGAAAGACTCCAAAGAATCAGAAAGAGGCCACATAGAAGCAAGGAAGACATGTTGCATGAAGTAATGCAGCAATCAAGTAATGAAAATCAAAGGGCTTGGCTACACTTGTGAGTTAGAACGCATTAAAGCAGCCCCAGGCGCCCTAGCTCACTACCCGTCCACACTGGCAAGGCACGTAGAGCGCTCTGACTCCAGGGCTACAGCGCTCCTGGTACTCCACCTCAGCGAGAAGATTAACACTTGGTGCTCATTGGCTGAAACGCCCGGACGTCAGTGTGAACGAGGTGTTGCGTTACTGCGCTTTGATCAAGTGGCCACTCTTGTCATTGTTTTGGAATCACTGCAGGCATGCCAATATGCCCTTTGAAAGCTCCATTTCTGACAGCCGGTATGCTTATCTGCTCCGAGACAAAGCAACCATTATTGTGGAATGCTGTGTGTGAGAGAGAGAGGCGGGGGGTGGGGGTGTTTTGGTGTCTGAACTTACAAGACAGCATGTTGACATGCTCTCAGCCCCCCAAAAACCCACTCTCTCTCCCCCCACATGCACACAACACATTCCCTATCACACTCCATCCCACTCCTTCATTTGAAAAGCATGTCACATCCACTTGCATGCTGGGATAGCTACAACAATGCACTGCTCTCTGTGGCCGTTGCAAGAGCTGCTGATGTGGCCAACCAGTGCGCTTGCAGCTGTCAGTGTGGACAGATTGTAGCGCTTTCCCTACTGTGCTCTACGAAGGCTGTTTTAACTCAAAGCGCTCTACATCTGCAAGTGTAGCCATGCCCAAAAAGTGCAGGAGTGGCGGGAGAGTGAAAGGAGGGTCCGCCAGCAGAATGCGGATCGCCGGCACCAAAGCACAGAGCGGCTGCTAAGCATCATGGAGCACCAAGCGGACTCGATACAGGCGCTCGTAGCAATGCAGGCAGAGCACTACCATGCCCGCACCCCCCCCCCCACAGCTCTTGTCCCAAAACACTTTCCCTTGTGCCCCCATGTCACCTCCAACCCACTTTCCCCAACATCCAGGTTCTTAGCGCCACAAGCTGCCTCCAACACCTGTAGCTTCACCACCCAACCCTGAAAACTATGACCCTTACCCATTGCACTCAACCCCCAACACCATGCAGTATAGCCATCCTGAAGTGCAACACTCATTGCACAGCACTCCAGACAGGACATATGCAAATCTGTGATTGTACCGTTCCCCACCCCCTTGCACTTTCTGTTTCCCAAGCAGTTGTGTCTCTTTTCATTAAATGGATTTTTTGACTTTGAAAACATTTTTTATTATTGCATAAAGTAAAAGATACCTTAGCTCAGGAAAGAAACAGGCAGTGCAAGTCAGCGTAGCAAATACAGATTCCTACTGACATTGGAATCACTGCACTTCACTCCCATGCAGGGCACCAGATATTACTGGTGGCTTTCAGCCTCAAATTGTTCCCTCAAGGCATCCCTAATCCTTGCAGCCCCACACTGGGCCCCTCTAATAGCCCTGCTCTCTGCTGTTCAAATTCAGCCTCCAGGTGTTGAACCTCCAAGTTCCATGCCTGAGTGAATCTTTCACCCTTCCCTTCACAAATGTTAAGGAGGGTACAGCACGCGGATATAACCATGGGGATGCTGTCATCGGCCAGGTCCAGCTTCCCATACAGAGAGTGCCAGCAGCCCTTTAAACGGCTAAAAGCACACTCCACAGTCATTCTGCACTGGCTCAGCCTGTTGTTGAACCGCTCCTTGCTGCTGTCAAGGCTCCCTGTGAGGGTTTCATGAGCCACGGCATTAAAGGGTAAGCGTGGTCTCCAAGGATCACAATGGGCATTTCGACTTTCCCTATGGTGATCTTCTGGTCTGGGAAAAAAGTCCCAGCTTGCAGCTTCCTGAACAGGCCAGTGTTCCGAAAGATGCGTGCGTCATGCACCTTTCTGGGCCAGACTGCATTAATGTCAATGAAACGCCCACAGTGATCCACAAGCGCCTGGAGAACCATCGAGAAATACCCCTTCCAATTAACGTACTCGGAAGCTAGGTGGGCTGGTGCCAGAATTGGAATATGCATCCCATCCATCGCCCCTCCGCAGTTAGGGAAACCCATTTGTGCAAAGCCAGCCACAATGTCATGCACGTTACCCAGCGTCACGGTTCTTCTGAGCAGGATGCGATTAATGGTCCTGCAAACTTGCATCAACAGGATTCCAACCGTCGACTTTCCCACTCCAAACTGGTCAGCGGCCGATCGGTAGCTGTTTGGAGTTGCCAGCTTCCAAATTGCAATAGCCACCTGCTTCTCCACCGTCAGGGCATCTCTCAATCTCGTGTCCTTGCGCTGCAGGGTGGGGGCGAGCGCCTCACACAGTCCCATGAAAGTGGCTTTTCTCATCTGAAAGTTCTGCAGCCACTTGCTCGTCATCCCAGGCTTGCATGACGATGTGATCCCACCACTCAGTGCTTGTTTCCCAAGCCCAAAAGCAGCGTTTCACGGTGGTGAGCATGTCCGTGAATGCCACAAGCAAACTCGTGTCATATGCGTTACTCAAGTCAATATCATTGGAGCTCTCACTGTCACTTTGGATCATAAAGAATAACTCGACTGCCAAACGTGACGTGCTGGCGAGACTCATCAGCATACTCCTCAGCAGTTCGGGCTCCATTCCCTCAGACCGAAAGGGAAGACAGAGCGCGCAGTACAAAAAACATTGAAAGATTGCGCCAAATGTGGACAGAAGCAAAGGGAATGCTGAGATGCGAACCGAGGCATTACAGGGTGTTGGGACAGGACCCAGAATGCCCCGCACTCCACACCCCCTTCCCACAAGCCACAGCGCCAGAATGGGAAGAGGTGCTTTGTGGGATAGCTGCCCATAATGCACCGCTCCCAATGCCGCTGCAAGTGCCACAAATATGGCCACGCCAGTGCACTTGCAGCTGTCAGTGTGGACAGACTGCAGCACTTTCCCTACTGCGCTCTCCGAAGGCGGGTTTAACTCACAGCGCTCTACACCTGCAAGTGTAGCCATGCCCTGAGAAGCCAAGGCAACAGGACTGTAGGGAGCCACATGACCATATTCCAAGGCATTGGTGCTTCAGGAGTTGGGTGGGGAATTTTCAAACATAGAAACTGGATTCCTCCCCCACAGCCATTCTTCTCTCCCATTCTGGGCCTCTTTTCTTTTCAGCCCTGCTTTGTGTGGAGTAACATAGCAATGAATCCCCACAGTGCATAACCTGTGAAACATTTCTGTCTCCTTGCTATCACATCTCAGGAGCAGTCACCAAGTTGCAATCTAAAGATTAAACAAGAGTAGAGTAAGCCAGCCAGCAGTTCTGGGGTTTGTTTTCATATTTTATTTTAAATCTCTTTATGTGAGCCTAGCGCTCCTGGAAAGTGCCAAATAGGCAGCCCCAGAGACTCAGCTGTTTATTCACAGAATAGGTATAGTGTTGGCAGCAGCAGTCCTAGCTTCCCTGCACTACCATGCTAAATTTGCCTCTGGATGGACTACATCTATGTGTGAGAGGGTAATTCAGTACTAGATCTCTCTACTAAGACTGCTGACAAGGGTGTCAGTTGGCACCAACTCTTACCAGTATTGTGGTGTGAGAACTGGTCTGAGATTGCCATCACCTGGTGATAACATTCAGTCACTACTGAATTGGCTTGAATTGGAACCTGTGCAGCCAGACATTGCTAACCTGTGGCCTTGATCCCCAAGACAGTCGCCTTCAGTTATGTGGGAGGATATGAACCTGTTTCCTTTCCCTGCCTGTTTTTCTGCGGAATGGGATTTGCTCAGTCACTCTTATAATTCTCAGATCCTTAACATTGCATTTTATCTTCCCTTCCCCCCAAGCTACAGTACCTTTGCAGAATTGCAAATCTTTGCCTTTTGTGCTGACAAGATGAAGTTGTATTTTTTGACACATGCCTATTTTTAAATCTTGAGACAGAACCAGTCTTCATGGCTTGCTGACAGATGTGGTTTTTCTGGCTGCCACTCAGATCAGGAGCATCCTTTCAAGCATAAGACCACAAACTTGTCTGCTGAAGAAGATGCCCCTAAACATGTTTTATTTCTCAACATGTAATTGCTAAACAAACTTGTACGTGTTTGTTTTGTAATGTACAAGCCATTTTTTTCCTGTATGATGTCCAGGATTTATACTACTTTGTAGTGATGGATTGTATTTCCTTAAGTCCGTTTGCTCTGTAATCTTTTTAAACCTTGCAACTGAGTAGATATATTGACTGAACCAAGTAGAGCTTTTTTAAAAGCTTTAGATGGAACCAGTCAACTTATTCAGAGAATCTTGAAGGAAAAAAGAACACACTGATTTGACTAACAATGCAAGAAAATATCAGAGCATGAAATAGTTAAATAGTTCTTAGCATACTGACACAAGATTTCTCATTTAGTTCTATTGATCTGTTCATAAATGGCTGTATTATGCCTGATGTATTGCCCATCATGTCATGATCATCAAATGGAAGTCAGCTGGCCCTAAGTAGTCAACTAGTTTCCTCCTTTGTTCTTTTCTGCCAAACAAGCAAACCTTTGTTTCCTCATGCAGGTCTTGGTCCTTGTTTGTGATGAGAGCACCCAAGGCTCCCATTGATAACAATGGGATTTGTAGATGCTCTTCACCCATCAGAATCAAGCCCTTGTAAATGGGAAGGAAGGGTCCAGGAGAGCTGAACAAATTACATAGCTCAAATATTAGGGATGAAATGCAGGCCCCATTGAAATCAATGGGAGTTTTGCCATCAACTTCAATAGGGACAGGATTTCACCATAGGTCTTTTGACATTTTGTTGTTTGGTTGGTTTTTGGTTTTGTTTCAGGGCATCATTTTCATGTTGAAAATATTAAGGACAAACTTTCAAAAATAGGTGCTTGAGTTGAACATGCCAAACAGGTGCATGGAGGTATGGATGGTCAGTTGGGTGCCCCCAAAAAGCAATTAAATTCACAACATGGATAGACAGATCCATATTCCGTTAACCACTTTGGACCTGGAGCTGTGTATTTTGTATATTCAATTATTTGTTCTGCTTCTTTATGCTCATGTGAGCATATTTTCCACGCATGATATAGGAGTCTGCATGACAAGCTTTCTTGAAAAATATTCTCACTAGTCAGTGTTCCTGGTTTAATTTGATTTGTTCCCCCAACTCCAGGAACCCCAGGAACTTTACTGAATTATTTCAGGGTGTTCATGATATGTGTAGACCTTCCCCCCCTCCCCCAATCCTCCCCACCCGCTCCCTTGTGGTACTCTTCATTGGAAAACTAACCAGGGAATGATAAGCTTTTTAGAAACGTTTTTGTTTTGGACACCATCTAATATTTAGGAATGTAAGAGTAAAAAC
The DNA here is from genome assembly GCF_002925995.2 of Terrapene triunguis. Lineage (NCBI taxonomy): Eukaryota > Metazoa > Chordata > Testudines > Emydidae > Terrapene > Terrapene triunguis. Next base: position 10,455,130 of record NW_020664463.1, on the reverse strand, counting down.
CTAATAGGTCACAAAGGTAATAAGTGAGATAAAGATCTAGGTCTGGATACACAAAGGGACACCTAACTTTTAGGTACCTTGAAAATCACTGGGATCCACAAAAGCCTGAGTTAGGCACTAAGGCTGTCTACACAATGAATGGGAAGAGACAAGTGCCTGAGAATGGGATCCACATAAGCCAGCTCACTAGGCAGCTCACCGCCTAAACTAGCCAATCTAAGATGCTGACCAGAGGTGTCTATATCATCTAAATCTGGGCTACAGGGAGGCACCTGTCTCTACTAGCAATTCGCAGCCGGGACCCCCTCTCCTAGAATCAGGCAGCTTAGGCGCTTAAGCTGTTCCTTGTGAGAACGGCTAGGTGCCTGCCTACCCACACAAAATGGAGGAGGCTGCCTCCCTTCTCTCCTTTAGCCCAGTGATTAGGGTTCCTCATCCAGGATATGAGATCCAGTTCAATTTCCCCTGCTGCCTGATATGAAAAAAGGATTTGAAAAGAGGAGTTTCCCTCTTCTCAGGTGAGTGCCCTAGTCACTGAACGATAGCATGATTCTCACTCGGTCTCTGGCCCAATTGCTATTTAATTAAAGTGGAATGACTTCAACAGGAAAGATTCAGGGGGACCAACATCAGAATATCCCAGAGTCCAGTGGCTATGGCATTCACTTGAACAGTGGAAGATCCCTTCTCATCAGGCAAAGGGGGAAATTGAATTGGGGTCTCCCACATCCTGGCTGAGTGCTTTAACCACTGAGCTAAAGGTTATAAGGGAGGGTCCCAACCCACCTGGCCATTGTGTGTAGAGTTAGGCATGTTCTGAGCACACCTATCAGATCAGGCCCCACAGCCAAGATAGAGAAGCGCTTATCTTCAGCTGATGTGAAAGCTGAGACATAGGCAGGACATAGGAGTGGGACACTGGCCTGAGGCAACGATGTGCATACCTAGAGGCAGAAACTTAGGCACCTAGGGAAATTTTACAGCAAAAATTTGGGTGCAGTTAGTGAGTTTAGGCACCTACAGATTCGGCGTCAGCCGAGCGGGGATTTTGTGGATTGCAGTGGTGCCTAAAACTTGCCTTCAGTGTGGATCTGGCCCCTAGTTCCTATCAGAGCCATGACGTATCAGGTATTAAACAGATACAAAATACTTGATCCTAACCAGAAAGCCAAAACTGGGTAACTTTTTTTTCAGCAAACCTCTTATCAATAAATTATCAATCTTCTAAACCTACTAATTATCATTAGTAACCGTTTCAAAGCCAGCCACTCATGGATCCCCTGCCCAGATTGAGGTCATTACCAACATCAAATGGGATAACTGGGAAACAAGTAGCAAAAAGATAAATAAATAAAACAAAATACAATAAAATGTCACCCAGCATTAGTGCCATGATGTTTTTGGTTAGACTTTATATTAAGGATACATTTATAAGTAGCTTCTAATGAGTAATAAATTATTAATAGATATTTTAATACATGATTAGTCAACTGCTTTAGATTGTTACAAAGTCCAATGGACCAATGATTGCTTATAAGCCTGTCTTAGACCCATCTTCAAGATCTTGTACTGTTGTGCTTATAACCTCCTATAACACATACTACTCATGTATGTAACTTGTTTGTAACAGCTATTTATGGATGTAACTTTAATATAATGCATGATTGAGATTTTTTTTTCTTTCTTGGTACTAAATTTAGTTAGACAAAAAGAGAAAGAGGCTCAGATTATTCGATTTCAACAATTACATGCAAGCCCATTGATCCTGATAGTCTACTTTACCGTGGAACAGGATATTGCATTATATTTAATATTCGGTGCAGTCTTTCTTATGGCAGAATTTTAAAAAGCAATTGTCGGTGTTTGAATGGGAATGATTTATCTAGGAATAAGGAAAAGCAGTATACAAAAAATAACTGAGTAAGTGAAACCATGGAGTTAGCAGACACACAACTGAGAATATACAGGATGAAATATGAAGTGAAACCATTACAAAACTCCTTTAATAAGGTGGTAACAGGAAGGCATATATTCATACTAGGCATATCCAAAGAGCTATACTGGTAGGATGCTCTTGCACTGATTGTGGATGGAAAATCACAAGGGAGAGACCAAAGACCTTGTTACACCAGTGGACCTCAGAGAGACCAATCTGCATGACATCCTGGTGTACAATCACAAGTTTTGGAAGAAGGCTATATAAGTCACTGACCCGAGTAGGGAAGTGGCAAGGAAGAAGAAGAGGGAGTGTGAATGGAAATAAAAGTTGACCTGTACATGAGTGACACAGTGAGCCTGGTTTAATCATTTTCAAGGCCAGTGACCTAACAATATTTTTGTAGGGTAGTACAATGGAAAGGTCATTGTAGCAGCCTTACATTTTGTGCAATAGTGCTGTTAAGAGATCTGTGATAACTAAGGGTGCGTCTACACAGGAATATGAGACCTGCAGTGTGGGCCGCAGCTGGCCCTGGTCAGTAGGTCAGGTAGATGTTTGGGCTTGGGCTGGAGCCCAGGCTCTGGGACCCTCCCTCCTTATGGGGTCCGAGAGCTCAGGCTCCAGCTGAGCCCAAACATCAGCACAACAATTTTACTGCACTGCAGCCAGAGCCCTGTGAGCCCAAGCCAGCTGACCTGGGCCAGCCGCGGATGTTGAATTGTTGTGTAGACATATCTTAAATTGCAGTGTGGATTAACACACTAACCTCTCGCGTCTAGGCCCAAATCCAAATCTTTTCTATCTCAGAGACATAAATGAGTATGGTAGTGTCTGTTTAGGTTCTAGCTCATATCACAACCTCCATCACACTATAGAAACAAAGGGACATGATTGAAAGATGGTAAAATCTAGAAATTTGGTGTCTCAGATCAGGATTAAAATACTAATAACAGATACATTTAAAATTAAATTACAATATTTTTCCACCAATAGCACTATTCTGCTACCCACCAACATTGCCAAAATGCACAGGCTCCACATTTATGTTCCAGTCCCCTAATTACATACTTACATGGAGTAATGGAACTTCCTAGAATCAGAGATGTTGATTGGGAGATACTGTTTTCATTGCCAGCAGCACATGTTCCCTGAAATTCTTGTTGAAATTTGTAGAAGCCAACATCGGTCATGGTCATGTCTCGTTACTTTTCTGAATTTACCTTATGTATATAAACTTCAGAAGAAGGGCACATGTCGTTGATTTTACTTATTAATGCAGTATATCACTGTACTAAAAGGTATTTGTTTCTTTTACAGAAAAAATAATGACCATGTGATAAATTTTGTAGGCAGACAGCAGGTAGAGTTATTTAATAGCTATATTGAATTAAAAGACACACACATGAAAATAAGGTATTGCTTTATTTTACAGGTGACAGGAAAAAGTCTAGAACCTTTCAGTACTGGGACATTTTAGTGTTAGGAGAATAAAGCGAAGCCTTTTTGGTGTGCAGACTATTCTCTTTCATCTGCATTTAGTCTTTCACTTGACTTGTGAACTGTGATCTTTCAGTTGACCTGTGATCTCATAAATTCTGGAAGCTGGTTACACACAAATCACTGCAAAAATCAACAAAAGCAGCAAGAAGCAGCTCTTCATGATCAAAACCAGAGTGGAGAAGTTGCGTACAAGCAAGGAAAAGGCACAAAGCCTGCAAATGTGTTGGAAGCAGTGAAAGCTCCATTGGTTGTTTTTGATATTTAAAACTGGACTGGAGAAAACACTAGAGAAAACATACTGCAGGTATAATCCTGCATTGGCTAGGAAATGTACTAGAAGGATTAACTTGGTATTTCCTATCTCTATTCCTTCCAGGTTTCTACAATATATTTTTCAGTTGTAGGAAGGAGCAACACATCAGACCATACTGTGATCTCATTTATGCTAGTGCACTTCCACTGACTTCAATTTGGCCTACGATGATTAAGGATAAAATCTTGGCCTTATTAAATTCAATGGCAAACTCCCATTTGACTTCATTGGGATCATGATTTCCTCCTTAATGACTAATTTCCTGTTTCTTTCTGTCTCTTAAACTAAAGTCTTAGGGCTAGATTGTGGCATCTGTTCTATAGCTTGATGTAGGAGGTGGTGCAGAGGAAGTCAGCACAATCTCTGCCAGTGCTGCTCTTTGTGCGTGAGGAGGAGCAATCCATTTCATCCATTAGGATGCATACAGACCAGTGCAGAGGAGTGGCTGGAATCAAGGCCTCACCTTCTCGCTGCTGCTGCTCCTCCTCCTCCTCCTCCTCCTTTTTTGGGCATCCTGTTCTCTGGTTGTCAAGGGAAGTCAGAGCAAACAATGTGCCTGCTCCCAAGAGTCCTTACGGAGATCTCTAAGGTGAGGGAGGCTTCTTCCATGTCCTTGTGCAGTGAGCCAGAACCTCTCCCAATCTGGCCCTTAAATATAAATAAAATCTGCAGGTCAGGTGGCTGCTAAACTTTAAATCCAACACAAAAATATAGTTCCTGTGGTGGGAATCTCAACCTTTGTTGAACATCACAACGTAATAGAGAGATGGCCATATGGACCAACTTATTTCCCATTGATGGCACATACCATTCACTTTCTATATGGAAACATAATATTTGGAAAGTGATTAATATATTATTGGTTCAAACCTTTTCCATAACTTGGACCACATCTTAGTGAAGAGAGTAACTCATGGATCAATTGCCCGGACGATCTCCCCTGCTATTTGCAATCACACATCCCAGTGGCAACTAACTGATACACTAAATACTTTCCTAAAATTAGTTTATTTTTAGCTTTGTTCGGTATGATTTAACTATGTAAACTAAAAGAGCCAGCACTGTGTGAACAGTCAGCTCTGCAAAAATCCAGCAAATGCTTCATATATCTCCAATGGTTCACAAACCACTGGTATGCAGTGAATATAATACCTGGAATGCTCTTGTAATATACACTAATACTTGGATAAAATTCTCCCTTGAATCTCAGTTTGTTCCCAAATTGCAATTAATCCTAATCTTAGATTTTCCTCTACATTCACAGCAATATACAATTCAGCTCATCTCAAAGTGATTTTTAACAATGGTGGATATTCAGTAACTTAGAGCAAATACTGATAATCACTTGCTTCATTAGGCTTCTGTGCCATTAAATATCTACTGTCATCTGTCTAATTCCTCCTCATTTCCTTAGCAGAGTGACTCAATCAGGCATGTGTTATCTTTCCTAGATCCTTTTCTGACCAGAGGGTAATGTGCAGGAATGCAGTTTGTCAAACACATTGTGTCTGAAATCCTTTGTCGGGGAAGTGTGGGGGGAAAGAGATTATAAATTGCCTCAAACACTTCAGCAAGGCCGTTCCCAGGTTTTTTATATCTGCTCATTCAAAAAAACAACCATGCCTTTATGATGTTTTATTCACTTTCTGTTTGCATGTGACTATATGTAATTGCAGTACAGTACAGCATACAGACACCCCCCGACTTACGCAATCATTCCGTTCTGGAAAGCCTCGCGTAACTCGAATTTTGCGTAAGTTGGAAACGTATACCCGTACGTTATCCAAAAATTTCCGCAACTCGAAAATCCTATTTCTGGCTTATGGAACTTTTTCCGTAAGTGCGAATTTGCATAAATCGGTCTTGTGTAATCCGGGGAGCGTCTCTACATTATACTCTCCAGGGGTATGCATGTTCCAGTAAAAGTTATTTTGTATTTTAGAAAAGTTTTAGAATCATAAAGGTTACAACATTTGTGGCTTTAAAAGACCTGGGAGAACTTGTCTGTCCTTTCTGGGCGTGTGGGGGGAGGGGAATTGTGGGAAGGCATTGGAGGACTAGCAGCACTTGAGTGGTGGTAGCTTAGATCCACACTAGAGTGACTGAGTGAGCAGCTGACAAGTTGTGCCCACTTGAGGTTTAGCCGGTGCCCCCTGAAAGGCTGGTCACCTTGAATTAAAATCATCAGCACATGCAGGTTAAGGATATTTGTGTGTGGATGGGATTCGAGTTAACTTCAAAGTGAAGATAAGTCCTGAGAAGCACAAGTCCCGTGGAAAGCATGCTTGGCCCTTAGGATGATAAAAAGAAAGCTGATCCATACTGTCCCCTGGCTCTTAAGCATCTCTAGGATGGTTGGTATGCCATTATATACACAGAGAGAGAATGAAATAGTGGGCTTGCTGGGAACATTTCTGGCAATGAAAGAGAATGAAAGGAGATTTATAGTTTAAAAAAAAAAAGGCAAAGAGAAATATCCATGCATAAAACTAAATATAAAATGCATAAATATAATCCTTAATGGATTCACCACTTGAAAAATAGCTCTCTTGAGAATTTCAGAAACATTGACAGACAACAACAACAACAACAAAAGCAGTGGGTTCAGTCATTCAGTTCAGATAACCACCTGTGAGCCAGGATACTCCATGGGATTGACCTTTCTGAATTTCCTCTGCATTCTTCCATTGGGAAGCAGAGCTTGCAACCCCCATCTTCTGATGAAAAATTAGGATCTGGCCCCAGGAATACATAAGGAGTGCAGGGTCCTGCAGCACCTCTTATGCCTCTCCACTGGCTCTGGTCCCTGGTACCCTGCCTCCATCCCAAAGAAGCTATTCTACTAGGTCTTCCCCATGCTGGGCGAATTCTCAGATATCTAGATTTGGATCCTCTATGGTGTGCATGAATTTATATAGGTGTAAACACACACAACTTCAGTCTGTGGTGTAAATTTCACAGCCTCTCCATTTTATTGCAAAACTGTATTCTCTTTTCTTGAGCTTTTACATTACATGAAAGATTCTTGGAAAGCAGATCCTTTAATGTTATAAACTTGGAAAAGGGCAAAAATGATTAATTGTTTGAATACTCACTACATTCTATTAAATGTTCAAAATACATATGGCTGCAAGCATATCATTTCCAGTGGGCTCTGATAGTTCTAATCTCTTTTTAAATTCCATGCAGCTTCTTTACCTGCTCATGTAATCTGTCACTAAAAACTTTAAATGATATAGTCACAAAAATAACCACATTAATGTGATGTATAAGTCTGAAGTGTAGGTGTAATGGATCCCAGTGGATGCTTGTTTTGTAATTTATGGTGCTCGTATGTTGATTTTAAACCCTTATTGCTATAGCATTCAGTTGCCTAATGGGACACTCTCCAGATGGAAGATAAAAATTATGCTGACAATGGAACAATGGACCTGTGAAATTGATTAGAGTTCATCTGCAATGGGATTTTTTTCAGTACTTGTGTTTTCTCTCTCTCTTTCTCTCTCTTTCTCTCTTTACAGAGGGTATGAACTGTATGAACAAAGATCACGGGTGTGCACATATCTGCCGGGAGACGCCCAAAGGTGGGGTTGCCTGTGAATGTAGGCCTGGCTTTGAGCTTGCCAAAAACCAGAAGGACTGCAAATGTAGGTAGATGGAGACTAAATATCAAATGCCCCAACATGTCTTATTTTCCACATTGCTATTATTTTCCAGAGATAAAGAAATCAGCTAGGCTTTGGCCAGAGGTGATTAATGGTCTTGATAGAGTCTGAAAATGTGTTCTTTTTGTGAAGTACTTAATTGGAGGAGGGTGGAAAGTGTTTAAGAGTACATCCTCAAAAGAGATTGGTCTAATATCAAACCTTCAACCTGAACTCCCCTGAATAAATACTGGGGCAATTCAAATCCACCTCTGAAATTTACAGTTCAGCACCATTTCTCATCTTGAACAGAGGAAATGGGAAGGTGGGAGAAGATGTTTTGTTTTTTAGGGGAGAGGGCAGGGGAAGGGGATGGGCAGGGGAAGAGTCACTTAATCCAAACTGTATTTAGAAAGCAAAAACATCCACTATAAATGAATGCATATCAATAGGATTCTGTCTTACAATACAGTCATGTTCTCTTGAAGTGGCATCGAGGCATTAGAGCCATAAAATGAAGCACACCTACTTTTCATATAAAAGACAGAAAGGTTTTCAGTACTATTGGTTGCACTGCACATGGGCTACTGCCTTTGGCATTACTAGGAAGGCACATGGCCATATCATATATGACATTCTTGAATACCATATTTTAGATGATGGAACACAAGCATGTCACCCAGTGCAATTGGGAGCATAGGATTTTCCATACAGGGTAAGACAATTGATCCTTCTGTAAGAGCATTATCCACAGCCCGCTGAAGTCAATGGAAGTCTTTCTATTGACTCTAGTTGGCCTTCGATCAGGCACTAATACCTTAACTTGCCTCCCTAACTAGAAGTTTTGAAAGGGATCGAGGGAGATAGAATTGCTGTTACATTTCTTTAATGCTTTATGGAATAAAATGAGTAAAAGAACCAACTGGTTTCCCCTTAAGGGTGATATTTTTGCCATGATCTTTGCCCCACCTTAACCTCTTTCTTCATGCAACCTCCCCTGGTTAAATGTGATAAGCGATATTTCTCTGACTATAAAGGAAAAGAAAGGATCATCTTTGAATGTCACTAAGAAGTGCCACAGATTAATGCACAGCTTATTAATATTTTAAGGGAAAATAAGAGCACACAGCAAACAAAATTAGTGTTCTAGTAGAGTTTCCATTCTAAATGTGTATTAAAAGTGAACATTTTGTTAGCTAACTTTGTGCCATTAATCACAATGAAACATGAGGCAATCAGAATTTAAGATGGAGATTAACTTTACTTAATAATTATGCTTGTATTACCTGTTTGCACATATTTGTATGTTCCTTGTGGAATATTTGAGCCTTCATCCATAGAAGATGGTGATAGGAGAATTGGGGCCTCTGCCAGTTTCATATTACTAGGCACATCACAACTGAACAAAAGACCTGAATTTATTCAGTGCCCTGCAAAGTTCAAAATGTAGTTTGAGTTATAGTGAATTTTTTAGATCCCTAACCAGGGGCCCTGAGTCTTCCACAGCCACCGAATTTATTGCAGAATCCTCATCCCCATTTGCTGAAGAAATGTGCTCAGAATCCTACAAAAATTTTTTACTTCTAGCCCTTCTGAGTGTGAACTGAGCACAAACCAATACAGTGAGATCTGCATGAGTAGTCAGACAACCTGAAACAATAACTCTGATGGGAATGAGCTGGCTCATTTATCTCTATGAAGGTCCAATACTGACATGTAATAAGGATTTAAATGTTAACATTTGTAACAGTTATCATTGCAAATCATTTGAATGAATTGGCTGAATCCTGAGCTGCATCTTTTTCAGCACTAGGTGCAGCTGAGTCAAGGAGCTGCAAAAGAGAGATTTGCACCTTGGTCAGCCTACATTAGCTCTGGCACCATCATAGATCAGAGCAGCCTCGAGGTTGCTCTAAAGAATTCTGGCTTGTAATAGTCCCCTACAGGCCATTATGCTGATCAGGGATTACCAGAGCATGCCACATCCCTTCCTGCTGCTGACCTTCCCTTTATATTAGTGCTAACTGGGAGTGGATGGCACAGAGGCAGTAAAACCAGAGGTGATTTCCCCCACACTGGGTGAATTGGATAAGCATATTGTGTGGCATTTTTGCAAGCAATCAATATTGGCCTAAATCTGCTTCCAGTCAAGTTGTGTGTGTGTGTGTGTGTGTATATAGATATATAATATCATATGCAAATTATTTATCAATGAAGCATTCAAAATTTAGGAAATGCCCATGCCACCTTAATTTAGCCCCTTGTGTGAATGCATTATGATACAGTTTTTAATTACATCATCAAAGAGATTTTTTCCCACAGGACTCCTGCCTCGTTCAGTGCACAAGACGGTTGGTGCTCACTGAGTATTTTGTTTAATCCTCATTGTTCAATGTGTGGACCTGCACATTATACAAACCCTGCTCTGAAGACAGAATTATTCATTTCTTAATGGGCTTTTCTGCGTCATTTATCATTGTGATATCTGAGTGCTTCACAAACATTAATGAATTTATCTTCACCACACCTCTGTGAGGTAAAATGATATTATATCTCCGTTTGACAGATGGGAATCTGAGACACAGAGAGTAATGTCAAAAGTGTCCACCAGTTGTGCATGCCCAATTGAGACATGCAGGGCCTGGATTTAGAGTACTTGGTATTTTGTAGCACTTAATATGTTCCAAGTACAGTTCCCAATTACTTAATTTGCATCTGTGAGTGCTCAGCCTCATGTTTCTCAAGTTGGGCACCCAGAAAAGTTTGGTCATGATTTGCCAAGCATCATATCGGAACTCTGTAGCAGAGGCAGGGATAGAATCCAGTTCTTCAGCGTGGCATTCAGCTTCCTTAGTCATGAGACCTTCCTTTCTTTTTCTGCAGTCCCCTGCCTATTCATTACACACTTACCAGCTTCTGCAACAAACGAGGCAGGAGTTCTACAAACCACAGCCATCACTGCACAACCCAGATTCATCACCTGAGTGGACCCCGCCTGTGCACGGAATGAGGCAGAGTCCTGTGGGGAAAAAAGTATGTGATCATGTAATTAAAGACGTCATAATACATAGACACAAGAGGCTCAAATTAAGTTTACATGAGCAACCTTAAATCTGGCATTTCCTAACTTTTGAATGTTTGACTTTGCAACCAGAACACACTTTCAGTGTAGGTTTTTTAAAATGTAATTCCCTAGGTTTTAAAAAACGCTGAGTGAAAGAACAGAAAATCCATAATGTGGAATCATACTGGCCACTGTATGGATCATCAGCAGGTTGATCCTTTAGATCCACCACACAGACCTCTGCCACTTGAACTAAAGGAGTAACTGATAGCAGTAGTAGATGTTCATCTTCTGTTAGGACCACCCACCAGACGGGCATTAGACACACACTTTGCCAGTGGGTTTCACAGATATTTGCTGACATCAGAGGAATGTTGAGATTCAGGACTCTTGGGTTCATTTCCAAGGTCTGGAGAGAAATGTGCTCTATTGAGCACAATCCATTCATCCCCTTTTCCCCTTCAGACTGTTCCTTAGTTTGCCTCCTCTGAAAAGGATCCAGGATGTACCTCTGCACCTCCAGATATACTCCAACAATCCATTGTCTTTGTTTGTAAACAAGGTCCCCTCCTGTTGTTTATTTCTTCCTGTAAATTTCCTTTCTGGAAGATTTTGCAATCTCTTGATTAGCATTTGGGTTAGTATGCAAACAAACATCCATTGTGAGACATACAATGCCCAATACACACATGACCAGACAGAGAGATAAGCATCTGTTATCTCTTGTTTGAAAGGAACCTGTCTGAGACATGTCACCTCCTGGTTACCTGCTTTAAGAACATAATTTTCAGCATAGGCGCCAACTTTCCCCGGCGCCGGTGGGTGCTCATGCCCCCCCACCCCTGGCCCTGCCCTGACTCCATCCTTTCCCCGCCCCCATTCCAACCCCTTCCCCAAAGTCCCCACCCCAACTCCGCCCTCTCCCTGCTCCTATTGGACCCCTTTCCCAAATCCCCGCCCCAGCCCTGCCTCGCCTCTTCCCCGAGCGCACTGCATTCCCCCTCCTCCCCCCTCCCTCCCAACGCTTGCTGCGCGAAACAGCTGTTTCGTGGTGCAAGCACTGGGAGCTCGGGAGGGAAAGCGAGCACGCGGCGTGCTCAGGGGAGGAGGCAGAGTGGAGGTGAGCTGGAGTGGGGGGGCAGGGTGGGGAGCTGCTGATGGGTGCAGAGCACCCACCAATTTTTCCCCATGAGTGCTCCAGCCCCGGAGCACCCATGGAGTCGGCGCCTATGATTTTCAGTACAGACACGTAACACCTTAAATATTATCTGCACATACATTTTGCCATGATTATGATGACCAGTGGGCTACTGAATTATATGCAGGGACCCCTATAAAACTTTATGCAACCTCTGTGCCATCTGCCAGTTGGCACCAACAGGTTCCTGGGTCCCAGTCTTGCTGGACTACACTGAGGGGGGGATCAATATAAGTTACGCAACTTCAGCTACGTGAATAACGTAGCTGAAGTCAACATACGTAGATCTACTCACCATGGTCTCTTCACTGCGGTGAGTCGACTGCTGACGCTCCCCCATCGACTCTGCCTGCGCTTTTCGCCCTGGTGGAGTACCAGAAACGATGGGAGAGCGCTTGGGGGTTGATTTATTGTGTCTAGACTAGACATGATAAATTGACCCCCAGCTGGATCGATCGCTGCCCACAGATCCGGCAGGTAGTATAGACATACTCTTATAATGAAAAGTGTTGGGCAACCTTAACTATATAGACAACTTTACCTGCATCACCTATAATGATTTCGCTGAGAGCAGACTTAGGCCAATGCATGAGTACTTTCAAACATCCTGCCCAATATGTTTACTCTACAAATCAAAACCCTCTCCCACTCCTTCCAGGTGCCAGACCCTGCAGCTTCCCCTGAGCGTGTTGTGATGCAGTTATGTACTGTCAATACAAAAATCTGCAGAACGTTGAAAATTTGGGGCAGAATAAAATAACTTTAATATCACTATTAATAAAACAAGCCATGCTGTACTCCTAGCTTTATTCATTGCACATTGTATTCAATATAAAACTCATTTTTTAGTTTATCTGAAGCTGCCATGAATTACCAATGTGCTGCACCAGCTGTTACAGAAACCCCCAGGACCCAGGCTACAAAATGTAGATCCAGCTTATTGAAAATTACATGGTGTCTTGGCCATAACATACACATCAGCCACATTTGGTAATAGATAGGGATGTAATGATACTAATATTTTTTAAATTGTTGGACACTAAATACTAGGTTCAAAATCTGATCAGGTTCTAAATATAAATCCGGGTAATAAGGCACTTTAAGATGTTAAGGTAGTTTAAGAGGGTAAGCTGGCTAACTCCTTAAAGTGGCTTAAATTCTAAAGCCACTTTAGTGTGTTAAGCTTCTTTAAACTATCCACATAACATACATTTTTGAGGTCACTCTCAATTCGATTCTGAGTAGCTTGAGAGAGCCCAGAAATGTGTACAAATCAGATCTGGTTTCGATATTCATCACACATATGTATTAAACATTAAAAGAATGTTATTAAGGTTGCAAAAGCAAGCACTCAAAAAAGTTAGGAAATGCCAGAATTAGTGTTGGTCACACAAATTTCATTCTGCCCCCCCACCCCGGGTGTGTATTATGGTACAATCTTTATATAGAATCAGATACTATTTCCTCCATAAGACTGTCCTTTTTTTTCCTGAAGCTCCTTGTCTCCTTCAAGGACAGGGCAGGATACCACACAAGAGAACAAAATGAAGGTTAGCGGGGCATAGAGTTACCAGACAGAATTAAAGTTGCAGAAGCAAGCTGAATTCTAAGGCTTGATCTACACTAGAGTTAGATCAATGTAAGGCAGCTTATATGACCTACCTCTGTAAGCGTCTACACTACAACATTGCTCCCAGCGATGTACATCTCCCACTATGCTGACCTAATTACTCCACCTCCGCAAGAGGCGTAGCGCTTAGTTCGATGTTGTTAGGGCAACATAGTGTCTGTGTAGACACAGCATTACGTACATTACCTGTTGGCTGTCAGCCTCCGGGTGGGGAGGGGGTTTCCAGTTGTCAATGCCCCACATAGTTAAATTGTTGGAAGTGCTCCTGACACTAACAGAGGGGGTGTACTGTGGACATGAACATGTGGTAGCTGTATGTCAACCTAACTTAGGTCAATTTAATTTTACAGTGTAAACAAGGCCTTAATGTTTGAACTTGCAACCTTAATAATGTTATTTTAATGTAGCATTTTCCTATATATATTATATATATATATAATATTTGAAATCCCTATTGTATTTAATGTCTAATTTTATCTGGCCTTTATCTGTTACTCATTTTCTGAGCTATTCTTCCTCATTTTTCATGATTGTAAATGTCATTTCTGAGGCAGCCATCATTCTTCATATTAATTTAAAATGTTGGCCCACACACTAAGCTGTGTCTGAGGACCGCTTAGTGTAGCTCAGGATGGAGGTGCAAAAGTGGCCATTCGCCAGGGAAGGATTTGGCCGATTATTTCTAATGGTGGCAGCTAACCCTATGCATATGAACTGGTTATAATACAGTGCCATAGTTTTCATGGGATATAGCCAGATATTTTGATCTCAGAGTTCCTTGGTATTCACACATGTCTATCAAGTTGACTTCATTAGGGTTATTCTAGTTTTACACCAGCTTTATGGAGATAAGACTGTCTGACCCATAAAGTCTAACACATGTTTACCTTTTCCTTTAGTGAGAAACATTACCCATTAATTTGCACCCACTTGTTTTATCATAATAATATAATGTAGAGTATGCTACTGTGATTTACGTCTGTTAAAAGGTCACGTCAAGGTTGGTACGTCAAAACATTTGACTTAGTTTTTTGTGCATTTTTAGTTTCATACATTCTGAACTCTAATTTATTCTTTTGTGTAGCCATTGAGTGAAGTTTGCAAGAAATCTCTTTGTAGAGAGCGGGTTTGGATTTCTTATGCAGCTCACTATAATACTTTTCTATAAAAAAGGGATCGATCTGGATTTTGAGAGTAATATCCTGGCCCCATAAAAACAATCAGAGTTTTGCCATTGACTTCAATGGAGCCAAGATTTTGCCCATTCAATGAAGAATGAAAACTCTCCAATCTTTTGTTATTAGAGGGTTAAAACTAGAGATGGGCCTAAATTTTTATATATATATATATATGCAGAACTGGATGTCACACCCCAAAGTTCATAGTGGTCCAGCTCTGGAGTTTGGTTCAAGTTGCTAAAGAGATAGGGAGAAGCTAAAAATTGAAATCTGAGCATTCAAATCCAGGATTTTTTGGTTCAGGCCCATCTCTAGTTAAATCTAGAGCATACTGCTAGTTTGTTAAAGCAAATCATTTCCTATTGCAGCCCTGGGTTCCTCAGCTACCATCACCATAAAAATTTTCAGCAGGAGATAGTGAATAAGTTTAAGGTACTGAAAGTCAATTTTTTTGTGGACCAACCTTGACAAGTTTCCCTTTTAAAGACTAACGTAGGTGAGTGATAAATTATCAGAAATACTTTTCACTGTACAGCATGGCTTATTTTGCAGATATATTGTCAGTTTTGTCAGTCCAAAATTCCCGCTGTGAAATCACTAGGCCAAATTCTTCTATCTATGCAGTTATATAGCCTTCATCGCCATATCATCTGAGCATCATGCAATTGTTAATGGATTTTTATCTTCCCAATAACCCTGTGAGGTACAGAAGTATTATTTCCATTTCACAGTTGGGAAACTGAGGCACGGGGTAAATTTAGTGACTTCCCAAGTGGTCTACCCTCTAAACCATCTTTCTTACCTTTTAAATTGCATTGGAATAAATCTGGAATAACTCTACTGACCTCAAATATGTTACCGTGGATTTACACTGGTATAATTGACAGTAGAGTCTGGCTGAGTGTCCACAACCCAGTAAATTGTTCCAGAGCTAGATCTTATTTTGCCTGGAGTTGGTTTAATAATAATTCTTTAAAAAAAAAATACTAGTGTTGAATTTTCAAAAGTACTCAGTGCTGGCCTAACTCTGCTCCCACATGGGGACAATGATAAAACTCCTGTTGACTCAAGTGGAAGGACGATTAGGCCAAGGTTGAGGCAGCTCTTTTGAAAATCTCACCCTAGCTTTTATTTTGTGCCACCCACTTAATGCGAGTGTCAGTGTGACCATTTTTATGATTTCGCAGAATGCGATATTGTGCGGCGAATGGAGACGTCACTGTGCAGAGGAGCAGGGAAATTGGCATTTAATCCTACTTGAATTACTTTAAACTGCATCATTCTAGAGTAGTTTTTTGTAGAAACATGTCAGAAGAAAAAGTCCCTTACATTACAGTGATATGAGCAACTATGTTAAGATATTTTCACTCCTCTAGTGGGGGAGGTTTTCCACAAGGACAAATAGTAATGTATGCCACAAATAAGTATTCCAGTCAAGTTGTTTTAAAAAGACTCTGTGAGGCTAAATGTGCTTAATAAAAAAAAAAATCTGGTCAAAATGTTAGCAATGTATTAGAACATCTGGCATAAACAGTAGTTATAGTCTGATGATATAAAATGAATTCCCTATAGCATTGCTGCCCAGCATAAGGCGGGCACATTGCAAGAGACCCCAAGTAGCCCAAGAGGCAAGCAGGGTGGAGAAGGAGAGCAGTGTAGGATGGAGGAAGTTGCATTACCTTGGATCTGCTTCCTCCAAGCAATGTGCTCCTGTGGTTCTGGGTAAAATCAGCAGGTGGTTTCCCTATCCCATAGCAGGCCCTAGCACAGCTGGCCAAAGGAGCAGCTCATATTTACAAGGCAGGTGGCTTAGACAGCAGCCTGCTAGTCTAGGTGTATCTCTTCTGTTCCCATAGCTCTCAGGTAAATTGCAAGAGACTATGTGATCTGGCCTATGGAGCCACCAGTTGATGACCCTACTTCAAACACAGTGTGGCTCAGAGAGTGAGATTCACCAAATGAGAACAATCAAGAGCAATTACAAAGCAAAAAAATGAGAAGGAAAAATGAATAAAAGAGAACAGAGGCAAATAAGGACAGAAGACAGATACTGGGTAGAAAGGAAGTGGGTGGCAACCATGCTGGGGCATGGCATGAGAAGGTAGGGCATGGGAGCTACACATCCACCAATCCAGCATATGGCGGGGATCCACTACAGAAAGGTTCTGCCCTACAGGATAATGAACAGAATACTAGTAGACTCTAATCTACACACACACATCCCCCATCATCTGAGATCCTCCCAAATAAATATTTACAAAAGCCTTCTCTACAAAATTCCCTTCATACACAGATGAAAAAGGAACATCATAAGAATTAGGAAATGGATTCTGTTCTCCTTACACCAGTGTAGGTCAGGAGTAACTCTATGAAAGTGAAGGGAGTTGCACTGGTGTAAAACAGTGTAAGTGAATGAGAATCAAGTTCCACAGTTATGCATTTTATTGTGCATATTGGAAGACTCCATTCCAGGCATCTCTCTCATGCTGGATTTGATTCTCTTCTCACATCAGTGTGTATCAGGAGTAACTCCGCTGAAGTCAATGTAAAACTGGTGAACGTGAAGAGAATCAGGCCCTCTTTTTGTGAGTCTTCTAGCAAGATTTCAAAAATAGCCTGAAGTTAGGCTTCACGTATTGAGACACCTGCCTGATTTTCAAAAGTGTTGAGCTCCCGTTGAGATCAGAGTTACGTGTCTTAAATCTGGGCCTAAAATATGCAGCTTAAGCCCATCTCTAGTTTTAGCCCTCTGATAATTAAACACAGTGAAGTTTTTCTTCCTGCTTGCAGGTGATTACACACCAGAAAATTCAGATATATTCCATTTTTTTAGAGGTTAGTAAAGTGAGATCATTGAATGGGACCTGTAGGACGCTCCGTGCTTTTTGAAAATGAGAGGTGTTTTAGTATGGATTTGAGAGCCTCACTTTAAGTTCCTTTAAAAAAAAATCTTGGCTTTACCTAATTGTGGAATTTATCGGGTTGGATACTTTATAAATTCTCTGTCTAGCAAGGGAAATCCTGGTGATATTTAAATGTAACATGGCAGAGAATACTATGGTTCTAGAGCAAGTCTAGGATGGCTTAGAAATAAATATTTGTGCCAAAAAGCTCCCTTTGATAATAGGATTCAGTATTTAAACTGCCATAATATTTAGACATGCCAAAACCCTCTGAAATAATTCATATGATATAAGTTAATAATTAGACATTTGATTTCCCAATCCTTTTAAAAAAAATATAGTCCAGTATATGCATGCACAAAGGGCCTTCTCCATCTTGACCCTGGTATAGACATTTGGACCTGTGTATAATGACAGGAAAGTGTGTTGAAAACTCTGTAAGATCATAATTGTTTCATTTTGTGTGCACTTTGCACAGGTGTGTGACTACACATGGTGTAAAACAGGAGGAGAATCAGGCCCATTGTAAACCTGATTAGTATTTGGGAAATGCCAGCGTCCTATGAGTTAAAAATGAAATTCCCTCCTGTGACAAAATCTGCTTTATTAGAAATTCTTTAAAATTGCTAAATTCTGCCCACCTTGAGAAGTTTGTCTCCGAAAATTTCTTTGTTGTTACAAGTAATTTTAGTAAATATATACTTAAGTGATAGTGAAATCTCCATGGATTTCTTCCTAGTTGAAGCCAATATACTGTAGTCCCAGAAAAAGGCTTTTAAAAAAAGAAAAAGGGTCTCCTATCTTATTTTTAAACATTCTTCTATTCTGGGAGGATTAGAGTTTTTGAAAGAATAGATTTCAAGACTGATGTATTTTTGCTCTTGCGGTCTGGATCACTGCTTCCTCCAATTATGGAGTGAAGCCCAGCAGGAGAAGAAAAATGCCGTCTATAGACTGGAAAATATGTCTGTATTAGTAGACTGCTCATTTCTTCATGCCATATAATTCAAGGATATGAACCATGGCGTTTTAGGAGGAGATGAAATTGGCTGGTCATTCATGCTAAAACAACTAATCCAAATAGAATGAATTTAAAAAGTGCAACATTCTGGGGTTTTTTAATTACATGGATGTGGAGGGGTTAGTTAGGAAAAAAGGGGACAAAGAACAGAGAGTGGAAATACCCATAAATAAAAATGTTATGCTGTCTAATGTCTTGCTTTATAACTGATCTTCTGTATTCTGAAAAGGCCCTCAAAAACTAATTGGTTTCATTGTAATTTTATTTATGTATTCATATATACACATATATTTTGGGTATAACTAGTAACCTGTAACTATGGAAATGGAGGCTGCCAACACACCTGTGATGACACAGATACTGGTCCTGTGTGTGGTTGTCATCAGAAGTATGCCCTGCACTCAGATGGCCGAACATGCATTGGTAAGTACCTCTCTAAAGCACACTTTTTACTGGTAATATGGTAGAATGAGTCGGTGTGTGTGAATGCTAGGAGATTAAAACTATTGTTGAGAGGAGTGTGCAATAGTAGGTTTTGGTCATAGCAGTTAGGGTCAAATTTTACAAAGAGATTAGAAGGATACAGTTATGATTGTTTTATGTAAATATTTGTCTGTGAAATATCCCATTGTCATTGCTTTGTCATTTTAATTCTGTTTTTATAAATCTAATTTAATAACTTTTAAAATTGAAAAGCACAAAAGGTAACTATGGATCAAAGATCAACTCTACCCCTTTTTACTCATATGAGCAGTCCATTGATTTCAGTGGGACTACTCACATCAGTAAGGTGAGTAGGATTTGATCCTAATATTTTTTAAATTCTATTGGGGGATAATTTAATATCCATGCTATGCTTTCTTTCCTGGTTTTTTGTTTTTGTTTTATAGCAAAATAATAGTACTCATCGTGAATAAGCATCCAGTGTGACTATCAATGGGAAAATGGCCTAGCAGGAAGTGAAGCATCCTGGGTGATGCCATGCAAATATTTATTATTACGGAGTACATTGTTTGCATAATATTATCCATTTTTGTACAAAAAGGAACTTTTTGCAATAACTTAATCAGGGGTTATGTTCCTTTTTTATACTCTTACTCTCAAAATTAGAACGTAAAAATCCATAATGGTTTGCATCATCTTCACATTGTTATTGATTAGTTTGTTTCAAAAATTTATAAAGTAATACAAAAAGTAGGAAATAAGCTTAAATACTTTCAGAATTAGATGGAAGTTCTTAATCTTCTCTCTCCCTTCTCCATATTTGAAAACATACAGGCCCTGATCCCCAACCCACTGAAGTTAATGGAAATCTTTCAGATTACTTCAGTGGGCTTGAGACCAGGCCCATAGGCAGCGAGATCTGTATAGGCAAACCCCTATGCCAGCGCATGGAATTGACCTCAGATGGGGCTCAGCATAGGGAAATGGGTCCGATTGCACAGATCTCATGACAGGATCAGGGCTGTAGCGTTCACAAAAGGAAAAGTAATCAAGGTACAACAGTTACCATGTCTTGCTGTATACACTCCCTATTCCTGCACTGTTCAGATCTCTCTATCAGTACTTTCTGTTAACATATTGGTCTGAGTCCTGCAGTCCCACTGCATAAGGAACTCCTATTGAAGTCTATGGGAGTTCCGTGTGGGGAGGGCTTGCAGGATTGAGGGCCCTAATACCAGGTTTTATTGAGGAACATAAAATAAATTTTTGATGCTCCCATTTGCCAAGAGTTCACTGTTCATTAATATCCTCAGGTTGATGTTTAATTTTGTCCATCATGTTCAAAAGGATGTATACACTGCACTCATGGCTTTTTTTTATTACTATTATTTTTCATTTTTGTAATGCAACACAAACAACTCCATGTTACATTCTTTGGTCCTGTGATGTAAGTCACATATTACTGCTTGTGTTGATTTTCCTCCCTCTGAGTAGTTCTTTCTTTTAGAACACTTTTTTATTTTTGTTTATTTTTTATATTTTTATTCCTGCTTTCTGGTGATGGTTCCTGATTGCCTGTCTTGTCTGATAACTGACGTTCATTAATTATTTACAGAACAATAAAAAACCCACAATATCTCAAACAAAAGCCTCTATTGCAGCCTGATCCCATCTAGAACTTGTTTAAAAACTTCTCGTTACAACTCAACCATGTAGTGTTGCCACAGATAAAACCTGCCAGCCGCCGCCTTCTCCTCCTCCTTCTCATTTCCATTATTCCACTGTTTGCTGTCTTCAGTGGTGTATATATTCTGGGCATCACTGCAAGAATGCAAACTTCTGCAATGCCAGATAAATACTTTTTGACCCTTTGTCTAACACATTTTGTCTTTGTTTGCCTGACTTTTTTTTTTTAATGTTTGCTGCATGTGAAAGTCCCCACTTGCATTTTGTTTTGGCTTTTTAAATAAAGCAACTCCCCCACCCTGCATAAATCATTTTATTTACCCAGCTGCTGCTTTCTCCATTGCTTTCCTGTATGAGAAACCTTTATTTTTATTTCACTTACTGCTCATCTCTTCCCTCCCTTGTGAATGATTGTTTCTATGTATTTCTGATGAAGCATAACTCAACTAAAGTCCTTGTTATGCTGAATTTAAACTCTTACATATAGGATATCAGAAACTATCTGTAAAATGACCTTTGCTGACATCATCTTGCTTACTGCATGCTTATAAAATTACTAAACCCTGTTCTTGCAACATCTTTTCTAGCATTGAATGTTTAGCTCGTAGTGTTTCATAGACAAGCAGGCAACCAGCACTGCCCAAATTGATCTTTTTTGTGTTTGTTTGGTTTGTTGTTCGTTTTTTGGTTTTTGGTTTTTCCTTTTTTTTAAATTTGCATGCATTGTTTGGTTTTTAAACACTCTGTCAATGTGTACACGACTATGGTGCACCCATGCCCTTCCATCACCGGATTCTTTTAGCTCTGTCTGTCTGTCTCATCTTTGTCCTCGGCCTGCCATTTTCAGATCCTGATCCCACCATCAGCCTGAATCACTTTACAGTTTGTCTTTAATAGTTTGTTTAACTAGAACCCTTGTATTTAAATTTCCATTACTAACATCTGTCTGGGGCAGTCCTGTTTGCTGTCTCATTCTCTAGTAGGAAACAAGCTTTGTGTGTGTTTTCTGGTTAATTATTTTGTCATTTATCATTCCTCCTTCTCTTCTTCCTTCCCCCTTCTGCCCCAAGCACCCTTTAATTTTTTTCTGGGGTTTCAAGTGGAATTAACTCTCTAACGGGGATTTAGTGCTTTCATGGCTTGCTTCTTGGCTTTGGTTGTGCCATGCCAAGAAACTGTCTTAGGCAGCGGAAAATTGGGCTTTTGATTAACCAACTGCTCCATGTTTGTCCCTTACTTGTGTTTTAGAGAAGGATGAGGCTGCAATTGAGAGTTCTGAGTACAATGCCACGTCAGTAGCTGATGTGGACAAGAGGGTGAAACGGCGGCTACTTATGGGTAACACTTTTCTTCCACTTCCTTTGTTGTGCTCTCACTTTTGTCTGTATGTGTGTGTATGGATTTTTTTTTGTTTGCTTTTTTGTTTTTGTTTTTTATTTTTAGTTTATTTCATCTATGTTTATGAGGTCACCTTTTTTAAAGTTCTTATCTTCCATCATACAATTTCATTTCTCATTTGTAAACTTTTTCCCCTAACCCTGCAGATTTCATGTTCAATTTCTTCTGCATAGAAAGAAACTTTTGCCATTAACTTTACTTACCTTTTGCAAACTACTTCTTATGTGTGATTTGTGTATGTATGTGTGGATCCAGGGTTCACATAAAATCTCATGTGTCAGACCTGCCTTTAGTTTATAAGTGGATGATGATATAAAATGATGCTCTTTTTCATATGTGGTGTTAAATGAATTACTATATTTGCTTAGTTAAATTTTTTGCAGTACTTTTGAGTGAAATGTATATATTATTGCTAGAAATTCATTTATTTCCTTAGCATTGATACGTTGCGAACTATTGTGATTAGTGAGCTTTAATATGATCTTCTCTCAAGATTAGCTCATGGTTTGTTTCTGTGGGTTGTTATAAGCTAAAGAGTGGAAGAAGAACAATCAAGATAATTCTTTTGCTTCTGATACTAATCAATTGCTCAGGCATCTAATAAACTGTCTTGTTCATATTATACGTATGACCATTGATGAGGGTGTTCTTTTTGCAAATAAAAAGGAGCTTGCATTTTTGGTTTTCGTAGGAGAATATGGTATGGGAACAGAATCAACAATCTGGTTGCTTTTCCTGCTGAGTTATTCTGTAAGGTCGTGGTGGCTGGATCTCTGCCAGATTCCTTTTCACGCAACAAATGCCATCGAAGAGTATGGATTACTGAACTGTACTGCTGCTTTGGAGAAATCCAGTCAGTTGGTCAGACTGTATTTTCAGTTTTGATCGGTCTCACTAGATTTTAAGTGTATTTAATACGGGTGAAAAGTGCCAGATTGCCAGTCTTTGAACTTGGAGTTCTTTATTTATCCATAGAAGAGGTATAGCATATGAACTGGCAATACAAGCTTCCTGTCAGTTCCCTGGCAATTATGAGCCCAATCCTAAAAGGTGCTGAGCACTTCAAAAGTTCAGCACTGCCTGTGAACCTGAGTCCTGATCTGGAAGGACCATTTCTAGAGGACAAGAGGACTGTTCAGTTTCTATGCTAATTTAATCCTTGATAACTAGGATAATTGTTCCAATTGTTGTTAGTGGTTTTGATGCTATTTTTATACCTGTCCACTTTGAACAGGTTTGAGGCCATCAATTCATTTCACATAGGGCAACAAACAGCCATCAGATGGTAATGGCTTTGCCATTATCAATCTAACATGGTAGTAAATGGTTATATGTAGGTAAAATACTTTGTATCCTATTATTGAATCCCACAGCTATCTGCTCCCCTATAGCCACTGGAGTTTCTACAGGTTTGCAGTGCAGTAAAAGTTTGAAATGAAATGATCTAGCAGGCAATCCATAGGTGTAATTTATTGTATAATAGTAAATTGAATACCCACAAACCAGTTTAGATTTGCATAAGTTAGTGTATAGATCAGGGGTTTTCAGCTTTTTTTCATTTGAGGACCCCTAAAAAATTTCAGATGGAGGTGCGGACACCTTTGGAAATTTTAGACATAGTCTGTGGACCCCCAGAGGTCCCTGGACCACTGGTTGAAAACCACTGTTCTATGGAAATGACAACCTTTCGCAGATTCCTTAGACATAGTCTGTGGACCCTGGTTGAAAACCACTGGTATAGATCATCCAGCATCGTAAGGGCACAGTTAATGGTTTGGGCAGGGATTTCAAAGAGGGAATTAGGCACCAATGACCATTGAAAGCACAAATTATGTGCATAGCTTCCTTAGGCCCTTTCGAAAATTAGAGCACACATACTCTAATTGCTGTTGGACCTTCTGATATCCAGAAGTGACCAGCATGATCATCAAAGCTGAAAAACAATCCATACTATTGGCCAAAAAAAGGTCATACTGTTGACTAGAGTAAAAGAAAACAGAATAAAAAAACTTATGGTTACCAATATACTTATTAAATATATCAGGCTCCCATTAACATTTAGTAGTATGTGGGCAGAGGCAAGGGATTAACAATCCAACTGGTCATATAAGTGGTCAGAAACATTCAATAACTCCTCTGTTGACATATATTGGCCAAGATGTGAAATATATGCAGTAGCTGGACTATGGAATCCTTAGGAAAGTTGTCAATTAGAATTGAATAGCTACTGAAATCAAATCTGAAAGGGCAGCTGCAGCTTCTGATCCAATTTCTGGTACACAGGGAATCTCTGATTGGCATTGATAGTATTCTAATGCATTTTCAAAGTTAATGACTTTTCCAAAAGGCCTACAGTGCCATTGTCTCTCCTGGTACTTTTCAAACTGTCCTTATAGAAAGTACACAGTGTTTCCAATTCTCACAAATTTATTATTGTGATTTTGACCCCTGCTGCAGTCAATCTTGTGAAGACAGGAAAAGCTCCAACTTTCATGTGATTTAAGGGAAGGAAGTGGGGAGATCCTCCCACAGTGCCCTGTAGTTTAGAGAAAGGTGCACTAAACTGCAAGCCCAGAGACCACCATTTCTAGTCCCAGCTCTTCCATTGACTACTGTTAATATTTCTGTTTCCTTCACAACCCTTATTGTGAACCAAGGCTTTATACTGCTACCTGGATTTCATTAATTTCACAGATTTCATTAACCCATTTCACAGATAACTGAGAGCTTGCACAAGGTCACTTCATGCAGAGCTGGGAATAGACTCCTGGCCTCCACTATAATAGAATTAGGTCTCATCCATGTGCTACACTACCTTTCAGAAGCAACCTAGATTAGGTTCTTCTGTAATTCATACTAACACAGTATGACTATATGTCACCCTCTAATGGCTAGACATTATGAAGAGGGAATCTGATAGAATTCTCTTTCCCTGCTACATATATTTTTCTCTATACCTTGGAGGGCAGACAAGAGACAGAATCTTCTAAAACAATCTGCAATCTACTCATCTTCAGGGCAATTCAGCCTGTCGCTAGGAGTTTTCCCACAGCTTTTCATAATGTCTAAGAGGACCAAGGGAGTTTGAACTATCCTTTGTATCTCCGCACCTGCCCCTTCACCCTGTGTCCCCTCAGTGAGGACTACCAGGTTCTGAATGGAGATTCCTGCCCTCATCATTCAGGAAGTTTCACTGAATGACTTTCTATGCTCTATGAACTTAAAGGAGGCATATCTCCACATTCCTGTTCATCCAGTTCACTGACAATTTCTTCACTCCCATCTGGATCTGGGCCACCCAACTGAAGAGGGGATACAAATATTTCATGAGGTGGATGGCCTGCTGTGTCCTGTGTCCTTTATCTCCATCAAGACTTCTGTGTACTACAAATCCATAGCATTGTTGTAAACTGAGAAAAGAACTCCTTGTGTACACTCCAAACCTCATTCATCTGTGTCACAGGTTTTTTATGAGCAGAAGCATGGGCTTATTACTAGAATCGGGGAGAAGAGACATCACAGAGTTATCTGAGATTGTTTGCTGAGCCAGGATCTCTCAATCAGAAGCCCTTCCTCTCCTGGGGTTAATGGTTGCATTGGTGGACACAATCCAATTGGCACTGCTCCATAACAGAACTCGACAGGTGTTCCTGCTACTGGTCTGGGATGACCAGAAGGAGTTCTCCCATTATCATATTCCTCAGCCCTTTGGTGTCCAAAGATCTCTCCGCTAGTGACTCATTATGAATAACCTCCAAAGGCAAAATAATGGCATATCCTAGTGTACTATGGATTATGAGAGAGGCTAGTCTCAGGGTATGGGATGCACATATGGGAAACCAATCTCTGGTTCACATGGAAAGCCTGATGAGGCATCAGCTTTCTTGAATTCAGGACTGTGGGCTAGGGTCTTCAACACTTCATATCTCACATCTTCATGTCAGATATCCTGACAGAATGCAAGAATCAGACAGGAACTGTCTCTCTAAATCACTAGGAAGGCACCAGGAGCTCCTCACTCTGTGTTAGAAATCATCTAGATCCTATCCACTTAGGAAGAGACCATCATACTATTTCACATCTATTTACCTAATACATTTCTGACTCTTTATTGCTCCGGACAATGATCCCTTATCTTGAAATGTGAATCTTTTCTGCCTTGGCTGTGCTCTTAAGTATATGTTCACCCTCTCCAATGCCCACATCTTCTGTATATCTCCCAGAAAATTTGGCAGGTTCCTTACTAGCCTCAGAAGGAATATCACAGAACTGTGCATCCTGCCTTAGCCGATCAATCTTCTGCTAGCAGATCCCTGATCCTGACTTTCCTGTCCCTAGCAGCATGGAGATTGACAGGCTAATGCTTCATATTTTCAACTATTCCTCTAAGATGCTTCATTTTCTGGTGCAGTCAAGGCCTACCAAAATGTCTGGGTCACTTTCTGCCAATAGTGCCTCTTCAGATATGTACCTCAACTCTGTCCTATAGCTCTTATTGAATGATTTAAAACAAGTCTTGAGTTACAACTCTTAAATGACAATTATTTGGCTTGGGAGCACTCAATCTCACAAGACCAAACATCTCTGCTGTACACTCTAATATTTCTTCTTTCCTTCAATCAACAAAATGTTTGATATACATCACTGAGATTAATTGCCACAAGGAACCTCAACTCAGTTCTTAGCTATTCAACTCAGTTCTTACCTATGTAACCAAAATTCTCCTTGAATTCTTTGCAGTCAGTTTTCCTTCACTATCTGATAATTAGAGTATGTCTACATTGCCCTGCAATTTGGACTACAGGGATGTGAATTGCAGCACAGACTGAAGTGCTGTGCTGTAACTGCTCCCGTGTAGACAATGTGGGCATGAAATTAAAGATCCGTAGTTTGCACTAATGTAATTTTGCAGCCCTTAGGTGAACGCTGCTGTTCACACCACTGTCGTCCAAACTGCAGGGCAGCATAGACAGAGGCGGCTCTAGGCACCAGCAAAGCAGGCACGTGCTTGGGGCAGCCCATTTGCAGGGGCGGCAGGGATCCAGCATGGGAGCTGAGAACCAACAGAGGGCCCTGGGAGCTGTAGTTTCTTGGTTAGCTCCCTGCCTATAGAGCCAGTCCTGGAGCAGGGAAAGAACTACATTTCCCCGCATTCCCTTGGCCACTACCAACAGGAGGGAGTGAGGAAGCTGAGACCTCATGCTGCAGCCTGCTGTGAATGGAGAGCTGCACTGTGAGTAGGGATACCATATTTTAACATTCAAAAAATAGGACACTCCACGGGGAGGGAGGGTAGCCCCACCCTGCCACCATCCACTCCCTCCGACTGCCCCCCACAGAAACCCCAACCCATCCAACCCCCCTGTCCCCTGATCACTCCCTCTCGGGACCCCTGCCCCAACTGCTCCCCAGGACGCCACCCCCTATCTAAGCCCCACTGGTCCTTGTCCCGAACTGCCCCCTCCTGAGACCTCCCCCAACTTCCCCCCTAGAACCCCACCCCCTCCCTGTCCCCTGACAAACCCCTGGGACTCCCATGCCTATCCAACTGCCTGTCCCCTGACTGCCCCCCCCCATCCCCTGACCCATCTAACCCCCCCTTCTCCCTGCCCCTGACTGCCCCCCCGAACCT